>NW_018404496.1:1169-48559 GCF_002113885.1 Mizuhopecten yessoensis
TAATAAACGTAATATTCCATATTCCATATTCTATTTATTTTAGTTAGAACCCAGCAATAACCATAAGATATGTCTGATGTTTATTGTTGCAAATCAAGATTAACGCCTATATGAATGCCCCCATTTTACCTTTTGTTTATGACGACACTTGTTCCGAAACTTGATTCGCATCGATGCACCTTGAGTACACATTATGTTGTATACCTATTTGTATTATATTTTGCGATCTGTGTGTCAGATTGTACACACCTACAGCAAGAATTATGCTCATTTTGTGTGAAACTATTGATTTTCCATGTTTGATTTATGATAGTAAGAACCTAAAGATCTGACTGATGTTTGTTTTGTTGTCACCTGATTGATACTATTATCCCTTTGTTTCATCTATGATTCCATGTCCAATGCCAGTACTGAGAATACACATAAAGAAATTGGTAATATTTTATTGATGTAAATAAGATAGGTATGCTTGAGTCTAATTAACGTCTCGAAAGTATTCTTTAGTCGGATATCGATTCATATGAATTTAATTTTATATTCTGTCTGAAGTTGCCTCACACTATTGTAAATGCTTTAATGAATACGCATGCCAACTACATAAAAAAGTCGATAACTAGCATCCATTGATTTAGAAAGGACGAGTACTCATTGCTTTATAAGGATAACATCAATTCTGTTTGAAAATTATTTTACTATTTGAGGGCTACGCACAATTCCAATGTTTCAATATTTGTGGTTACAAGGGTGCATGATTAAAATGAGGTCAGATTATGTTTCGAAACCTGGATATACGAACTCGTGAATGTCGCTCTAATCATCAGATCACCACCTGTCAGCGACACATCCAGACGCTGATGTCAGGGAGTCACGTTCTTGTTAACGTCTTAAGAACATTGAAAACATCATATCCTTTCCAATTTATGTCGAAATAAATCTCACATTCAACACTATCGTCTATGGAAAATCATTTGATTCTGCTGTCCCTATAGGCGAGCTACTGTTCGTGGATCTAGGCGAAGACCGTAGTCACTTCTAGCTATTCACAATAATTATCTTGTCTTGATCCCGGTGGTCCGTACAGCATCAGCGCATAAATTGAAGTGAATTCTGTCTTTTCTCGCCTTCTTTTATACCTAACTTATTAGCAATTAGGGTCAGTGTTGCGTTAGAATTTCATATATAATTCACAAAATCAAGCCTATGAATAACAAAGATTTACTGTAAAGTGTCATCATTACACAACACAAACTGGTAAGACCTACGGTCCTGTGCGATAGGTAGGTAATCTATTTCCACTACAATATTAGTTGCCTTTATTGAGGTTAAATAAAAGCGTCTGAATTTTCTCAGTCCTTCTTAGTACAACTTAACTGTTAATGTTGTCTACTGCGTTCTTGACGGTATAAAGGCAGTCATCATTTCAAGTTGTGTTTTTTTCCTCACGACTGGAAACTTCGTCATAATGAATAAATCTTGATCTCAACAAATGCTACGATGCCACAGACAGTGTGTCATTCTATTGTGCGCTCTTATCAGATTATTTTTGTTCTCAAATGAGTCTGCTGAATGGCTAGCAACAAATACCCTCCCAAGTACTTTTAATAACACTTTACAATATATTTAATATGTTAAATGTTTATATAAAGAGATATTTATTGATCATATCGAACGTTTATACCATTGTTCATATACTGTATACCAGGAAAAATCCACTATGTAATTCTTCGCCCTGCGTTGTTAATCCATTTTTCCCCATGTTAGTTTTGCCCCTCACAGTTGATGACTATGTTAATTATATCGCTTATCAAGTTCGCTGTAATGATAATTTGCCCTCATTTCAGTATACAGACTCCCGACGTAATTATTTTATGAAGCCTCGATAAGTTGCACAATAATTTTATCATACTGAAAAAAATAAGTAAACCCCTCTTCTGTCAATGGTAACTAGTAATGGTAAAAAAATGGATACGCAGTTTTCAATCCAGGTATAAAGAGGGAGGAAAGAGCATACCAAGTCGAAAGTAAACGGAAAACGATGGAACGGTCAGAAAACCACTGCTTATTATCTTAACAAACATTTTACAGGCCTTGGTTTAAAATCGACGTGTACACAAATGTTATGGACTGTAAGTAATATCTTATTTTTGCAAAATGAAATCTAAAAATGTGTGGTTGACTTCCTCGTAAAGCACGTGAGATTTCAGAGATCCGAAACCGGTAAATTGCATTTTGGAAAATGTTATTTTACAATTGATTTGTATTCTGGTTTCTTGAAATGAAATTACTATGAAAATTGAAAATAATATGTATAGTCACCCCTTTTGAATAAGGGTATAAGTTTTAAAAATGAATACAAATGTGTCAAAATATCAAAACCTTATTCGCACTCCAAATCGATAAACATAGGGCAAAATAGAAACAAAGGGAAAGCTTGTATGGACAGTCTAGAAAGTTCACGGAAAATAAAACCATGTGTTCCGAAAAGGGTAAGCGTCTTTTGATTCATCGATGACACCCGACTATCTAAACCGAATCAAAGCTATCGGCGCTATGTTAAGTCCCATAATTTGCATCTTAAGCGGGACACTCCAATGAGATTTTTTGAAAAAATATGGAGTTTAAATAGAGACCCTTTTCTCGTCGTTAGCATATTTTCATTATTCAATACGTAAAGACTATACAACACAGACAAAAGTGCCACGGGCTGCTTATTAACAATCTCAACAGACGGGATTTTTTTCAAGAGCGTTGCACATGCATGGTTTGTTGGGGAAAATGCATCAAATGTATGTATTTTCGCCGAATAAAACATTATTGTGAAAAATGTCGTTATATTGTAAAGCGGAAGTTCAAAAAATGGTAATTATTCTAACTTATAATTATGCATGGAATTTGGCGATTGACATTGGCTGTTTTCCAATTCGTTCGTTGTTCCTGCCTAAGTCAAACAATAAGGACGCAATTAAAATTACAAACTACCATTATTATTGTTAAAATTAAACAATTATGGTAGGTAATAGAGACTGATTTTAGGGCTGAAATTTACAATCTGTATGGCATTGAATTTTGCACAATACAATAGTTGCCTCAATATTTAACATATTAATGTCATGTCGACTACATTATTTAATAAAGGCCAAGTGTGTTCACGATCCCCCACGAAACCGTTTTTTATTTTTTATTTTATTTTTATTTTAAATAAACATTATTGCATTGATGTTGAAGATAATATAAGTTGCTTATATTAATTATCTATATTATAGAGCGTTTAAAATTCTACGATTGGGACATTTTTTTTCAGGCTCTTGCCAGGACCCCAACAAAAGTTTCACATTTCCCCGCGAAAACCCGCTGCTGTGTCTACTGCGTTGCCCCATATACAGATATAGAACAAATACCCGCATTTTAAGTATGTGTATTTGCATCGCAACATTTAAAGCAGCCTATTTTGTATACATATAAGTCACGCATGAAATAAAGTTGGTATATAAATGTATTGCGAAATTATGTTAATAAAGTCTGGGTGGAAACTTGGAAGCATGCACTGGACAATGTATTTGGCAAAACACCGTAATTTGAAGTATAAAGGATCAAAAAGAGATAAGTTTGTGCACTTTTAAAGACCATTGACAGTGAGGAAAAGTTTTGAATCGTTTCAAAAGTGCTCACCTGACTCAATTAGCAGTGATGAACAGAGCATGACAACTATACAGATATACATAGTTATGGATGATAATTTAAGAAAAAATGTGGGTTGTTTAGACAAATTCAAATTCAAGAAGAAAATAGGCTCAATTTACAACAGTCACATTGATGATCTCGTCAGCCAATACTGTATGACTTAGTGATTGAGAGAAGGTCCGATACTCCTTTAGGGACACTGGTAAGGCGCACTAACGGTGGTCACTCGTCAGCACAAGAAAAAAAAACACTTAGTTGATATATATGTGTTGTACCAGAATGTTGATGATAGAGCTGACAGAAGTGATAGAAAACGCGAAAGCATCAATAATATCCGGTGATACTTCGCTCAAAAAGATCTGTTGAGCGCACTCTCCCGTTCTCGCGTATTTTTTTCAAACTGATAGTAAATATGCGAAACGAAGTTATTGAGTGAATATAATATATCAGTAATGACTTGCACTACGCAATTCACGAAAAAGCTGAAAAGGAAAAAGTACGCACTGTCAGAGAACAAAACGAAACTGATATAAAAAAAGCTCAGCTTAAGTCGGACAACGCCAGTAACAATATTGACAACAATATTTACGGCGCAATCGTTCTTCCAGATTTATTGGTAAAACATCTCAAGAACGAATGTAACAAAATGTTTGAAATAACATAGCACATATAAACGGTGTTGTTATATTCTAGTTATGAAAACATATTCAACCATTTAATGCCGTCACCACGAATTCATTTCAGAACAGTTTGAGTGTTACCTTACGCATACACTGGTTTAAGGCCGTGGCTATGTCCTTTGTAAACCCAACGTTATACACGACAAATAATGTTGTAGGATTCATTACTAATTGCCAATTTAAAAAACGTATGTAGAAATCGGCATAGGTATATTATATATAGGTATATTTAGCGCAAAACAAACTGTGTTGGATTATTCATTACACACAACGATTGGCTTGACTAATGTTGTCTGTGTATTCCTGCAGTATGAATTACATATTTACCACTCCCTACGGATAGGTACATATCTGTATAAATAAACAAAGTTATGATAAAGTCCTTGGTAAAACATCGGCAGTTACCTAGCCTAGCTGAAGACGTCAAACAGTGTAAATGGTAAAAGAGGAATGATAAGATATAATAGTTCAGTAAACACTGAGTTGTAAGATGGTTATTTTCAAATTAAAACTGATTGTGTAGTGCACTTTCTTGTTTAATAATTGACTATATTAATTTAATCATAAAAACGTCCACTTTTGTCTCATTCCGTATAAGTACAGTTTGTCTGGTGATGGTGTTCAGTTCTGATAAGGCCATCAATGAATTCAGTTGAACCTGAAAATCGGTCTGAAGAGGGGAACAGTTTGTTCCCACAGTTCCAATAGGAAGTCCTACACTCTGCTAGGAAATATTGCATCCAACTCCACAAAGATATTTTCAATTAGGAACGCAATGATCATTCCCATCACTCCATTTTCGGTAGTATTCAGATATATTGGGAAAATCGTGATATCATATAAAAACAAAATGCAGATCGCAAAATGTTATATACAGTTGTGTGACCGCACAACGCACCAACAATACTGTGCTTACACCGTGCATACATCGTTCACACACCGTCCGCACACCGTCCAGACATGGTGCGCACAACTGTGCGATTTAACAATCGTTCGCCCCGTTGTGCGCTTCTCTCCGCACAACTGTGCGATATGGTACAATTTGTTGATCAATATTCCGGAATGAAAAGAATACGGAAGGCTCGTATGCAATACTGTACACTGTATATATTACTGTAATTTCTCATCACAATAAATAGGATTATGTACAGTTTTACAATTCGTGTAACCACGGACTAAGATTAATTCCATGGTGTAACACAGTTAATAAAGTGACCGTTATATTAGACTGTCAAGAATGGGTTTGGCTCTTCGTAACAGAACAGGTAAATAAAAATTTGATTAGTGACCGGAGTTTTACCTGGCCTTTGTATGACACGTGATACCGTATGACCGTTATGAAAACACAACTGGACGTTTAATATTTGTTATTTGCATTCGTTTTGGTCTACAGATCCCCTTCATCTGGTGTTCACACCTTGGCGAGTTACGCAAGTGCCCCGGTAGGGGGAAAACTACGGTCCAGGTACAAAGTGGCTATGTTTACCTGTGTTGCCGAGACTGTGTTGTAATTTTACATGTGTCGATTAAGGTCGACAAACCGAAAACAGCATGTCTATATTTAAAATAGTATAGACAGAAACATAAGCCTATAGATGTGTAGCATGAATATAGAAACATACTAAAAAATCAAGTGTATATGTTTAAACACGAAACCGTATAAATTATTAAGGCATTCCTCAATTTACACCAACCACAATTGTTGTCGCACAACGTTCGTCGATCGTCCGCACAAATGTGCGCAAGCAATGATCGTCCAAGTTTTGATCGTTCGCACTTCGTGCACACATCGTTCACACACCGTTCACACATCGTGCGCAACGTTGTGCGATCCCACAACTTAATTATTTCTATGGTATTCCAAACAGTTTGCTAGAAAAATATTGCAACCCAACTCAATAAAGAAAATGTATACATCTTAAATAGCTATTAATCTTTACAGTTTAGTTATCCATAGAGAGGATAATTTAAGTTTTCGAAAAATTGATGATCTGTCCAGAAACATGTGCGTGCAATAAATAGTATGAACGTAGAATTGAGCAATCGATTAATACAAATTTGGACAAACACGTACACCCTTCCTCCCCACCTCCCCAAATATGTTTGGATTAACGTCGCAATCGATCTACCAGATTTATTGGTAAAACATTTGAATCCGTCGCTATCAGTAGAGAGCATATCCCTACACCATGCATGTATATTCAAATTTAAATGTAGTGCATATTCCAATAGGGTATACACATCTCAAGAACGAATGTAGCAAAATATTTGAAACAACATAGTACATATAAACATAGTTGTTATTTTCTAGTAATGGAAAAATATTCAACTATTTAATGCTGTCACCATGAATTCACTTCAGAACAGTTTGAGTATTACCTTACGCATACACTGGTTAAAGGCCGTGATTATGTATTATGTACACCTGTGTTATACACGACAAATAATGTTGTAGTATTCATAACTAATTGACCATTTAAACTTGCAGAAATAGGCATAGTGTTGATTACATCCCTTGTTTAAAACACCGGTGGTTACTTAGCCTTGGCCAGAGAAGTAACAAAGTGTAAAAGGTAGAGGAGGAAAGATAAGATAATCGATTTCTTACTTAGCTTCTTTTTCGTTTTAAATATATTTATGCCAGTATTATTCAAATCTTCAGGGGACACCAAATGGTATAGATTGATGTTTGTGAATGGTATAAAAGCTTATCAGCTATTTAAGTGAATTTTTTCCACAATAATAAGCATGGATCCAGGACTATACAAAATTTCTGTAACGTATGTATTATAAAAGCAACAGATTGACCAAAAAAGAAACATTGTTTAATTTGTAAGACATTTTGAAAAATATTCTAATTCGAGAGTATATTTTCAAAAAGAAAAAGTACGGTAGCTAATTTTATATATATTAGGTGCACACATTTTATGAAGAGCAACTATTTTATTATTTACTCATTACTTGTACATAAAAAACTTGACTCGAAGTTTTAAGAAAGGGAATACAAAAGTGTCAAAAACATCGCGAACTTTGGAATACCAAACAACGACATCATGTTAACACCGCAGGAAAGAGAAGCTGGGATGTCTCCATCAAGAAACGAACAATTTTGGATCGAAAAGTCGAAATCGTCCCAAATGTTGTTAAGCTTAAATCGTCTGTATTAGTCAGGTTACATGTAAAGATGGAGAAACACGGTGAACTAGAAGACTTTGTGGTGTCCTTGATTTCAAGCTCATGAATATACAACCGGTTTGGCTAATACACTATTTGTTATTTAAGCAACATATGCTGGATTTATCTTAATGTGAAATTGAAAGATTTTGATCGGTTTTTTTTACCGATAAATCTATCAATGAATTCAACTTTATCTGAAATTCTGCCTACAGAGGGGAACAGTTTGTTCTCATAGGAATTCCTACAGTCAGCTAGGAAATGTTGCAAACAAACCCCACAAAGATATTTTCATAGAGAGGATTATCAAAGTTTTTCGAAAAATTAATCATCCGACTAGAAAAATGTGCGTATAAATGAATAACTTGTGTGTAGAATTAAGCAATCTATTAATGAACAAGTACTCCTTCACTCCCACATCCCCCAGTATGTTTGGATTAACGGCTCTACCGATCTATCAGATTTATTGGTAACACATTTGAATTCGTCACTATCAGTAGAGAGCATATCATTAAACCGTGCATGTACAGTCATATTTAAATGTAGTGCATATTCTAAAAGGGTATACTAATTCCATCACAAGAACGTGATATAACAAGAAAGTAAATAAATACGCTGATAAGTTCTAGTAATGAAAACGTATTCATTTATTTGATGCTGTATCTATGAATACATTTCAGAACAGTATATTACTCGTTAACTGGTAAAAGGCCGTGACTTTGTCTTATGACACCCTATGTTATACATGGCAATTAATATGTAGTATTCATTACTAATTGACGATTTAAATAAGTAATGTAGAAATCGGTATAGTTATGAAAAAAGTCCTTGTTTAAAGCATCGGCAGTTATGCAACCAGGCTAGAAAGGTCACAAAAAAGTGCAAATGGTAGAAAATTTTGACTATATTATTCTTCGCCCTACGCTGTAAATCTGTTTTTCTTTCTCACATAGAAATCTGAAAATATAAGGTTAACAATCGTCGTAGATCTAGCACGTGAGATTTCAAATATCCAAATCCGAAATATTGCATTTTCGAAAAAATCGATTTTTTATAATGAATTTTAATGTGGAATTTTTTTTATCATTTATTTATATATTTGCTTATTTGAGTCCTCTGATTTACGTTATGTTATTCTCACTAATTTGAATAACACATGCATGCAAGTTTCGTAAATGTAAGTAAATGTTCATGTGAATTTATATAAATTCTGCTTAATCTGAATTCTGCTTAATCTGAAGCCTAAAGAGGGTCACAGTTTGTTCCGATAGGGATCCAAATTTAATCTGGGGCATCCTTGGGCCAAAGGGTCTCAATTTTGTATAAACAGCGAGTGTGACCCTCCTGAGGACAGAAGGGAGGGGTCCAATAGGGGACACATAGCAAATTCTTCAAATACCTTCTTCTGTACGAATGACAGGATTTTGTCCAAATTTGGTATGAAGCATCCTTGGGTGAAGGGGAACCAATTTGTATCAACAGTCTGTATAATCCCCCTGGAGGCAGAGAGGCAGGGCCCAATAGGGGAAAGCGAGGTAAACCTTTAAAATCCTTCTTCTACTATAGGGATTAAGGGATTTTATCCTAATTTAGTCTGGAGCATCCTTGGGCCAAAAGGAATCACTTTTGTATAAGCAGTGGGTGTGGTCTCCCAGTGGGCAGAAGGACGGGGCCCAATAGGAGTAATAGAGGTAAAACCTTTAAAATTCCTCTTCAACCATTAAGACCAAGGAATTGTATCCTTAGTCTGGACATCCTTGGGCCAAGGGGTCTCAGTTTTGTATAATTGCTGGGTATGACCCCCCTAGAGCCATAGGGGTGGGGCCCTGTTTGAAACTTGTTCTCGCTATATCTCAAGTACTGCATGGATCTTTCTGAAATTTTATATGTACGTACGGCATCTACCGTTGAGTGCTATACCTTTACTTCATACCAATTATTTTAAACATATTCAGGTGAGCGATACAGGCCCTCTGGGCCTCTTGTTTACATAAATCATGACATAGTCGACAAGGCAACTTGGTACTGGGCGCCGCCATTATTATTTACATGCACAGGGACTTGGTATTAATTTCTAACCCTCAGTTCACATATGTGTATTATATAATGTATGATCTATAAAAAAGTATGTGGATCATAGGATGGTCATTCGTGCCAAGTCCCTGTGTCAGGTTCGATAATTTAAAAGCTTAGAGAACAAGGCTAAATTCGCTTAGGTTGAATACATGAATATGTGAATACAAAATGAACACTTGGCTAGCAAAGATGAGATGCTACAGGCTGGACAGTTAATGACAATAAAACAGGCTGAAAACATGTATGGGATGTGTTTTTCTTAAGGGAGGCTGTATAAACACATTATGAATATGTAAAATCATGATGGAAGTCCATTTTACCCGAATTACCTGACGTTATTTTCAATAGCTTCAGTTCATCTATATTTCCACACTGTTCTCTGTCTAAGGGATAGGAATCAGTTTGTTTTTTGGGTTTTATAAATCCTTGCAACCACTTGTAAGTCATGTATAAGAAAGGTCTGCCAAATATTTGATTCTTTGACAACTTTGCTACAAATATATAGCAGGAATTGAACTTTATATATCAACTGCACTACACTTCATATTATTTGTTGACATTTTTCTGCTACAATACATGGAGTTTCCTCACAAGATGCTGATAACAGAAAAAAAATGTTATACATGTATCTCTTCGATCCACTAAACATCACCAAACAACATTTAAATCCTTCATTCCCTAAATCTGTTATTAAAAGGATTGTAAAAAAAACAATTGTGTTCGCTTAAATGTTAAAATATTTCTGTTCAACATTCATATTTACAGTGGTGTTCAAATCCACTAATACATAAATTGACATAAAATTGTACTGCAGTATATTTTGGTCTGACTTTTGACAGCTAAATAAGTCTCATCAAGGGTCATTAACCTGTCAGAGTTGAAGTAGCCAAAGTTGTTTGACTTTGGTGTAGAAGCATCCTAAAAATAGAAGAAAGTAAGGGCTGGATTTTCACAAACTCGAAGAGTTGTGCCCATTTGTTTGCTTTCCTATACATCTTATTCTGGCAGTTTATCATTCATATTTTTATTTTTCCATTTGTCATGCACTGCATATACATCTGATGAGAATGGGAGATATTTAAAAATGCACACAATTCGCCAAGAAAGCTGAAAGTTACAAAATGCCAAAAGGTGAAACTTTACACCATGCAGGCCAGGTCGGAACATTTAACTGTCATGTTTGTTTTACTTTTCGTGTGGGGAGGATTTGCAATGCATCTCGACTGTTATATCAATCAATTAATTTTCATTTAGATGATGTCCCTGAGAATTATTTCTTATATAGTTTAAAATTTGTTTCAAGCAAACCTCATACTCTCTGTTTTTAACTAGGAACACTTGCTATGTATTTGTGCAGCTATGATTGATTGTCTTCCTTTGGATAATATTTCTGTGAGTTGTATCCCTCACATGATTTCCTCACATTCCTTTCTGTTATATATCGGATAAAGTTTGTTACTTCTTTAAGTTCCAAGTTTCCTTTTAGATAAAATATGTCATGTTTAGGTGATTTTTGAAAATTGGTGGTTTTGCGAAATTTGCTCATTGTTTTGCAAGGTACCGACATTTTTAGGTTTATAAGATATATAGGGTGCTCCCATAGCTACCACTTTCTTTAAAATGTAGTTTTTCTTCCCGTTATTTTTAGAAAAATATATCCAGAAATTTTAGATAGTTTTGAAGTTTTTCTTAACACTTATCATACTTACAATGTTAGACAATTTCAGACATGCGAAACATATGATAATGTGTAAGTCTTTTTGAATTTGGTGTACAAATATATCTAGGGCTAAACGTTGGCCCCCTGAAGCATCGGGGATTTTCTTTCATGTCTACTACTTGGGGATATTGAACAGGCCAAAATAGATCTTCTGCACCCATTGCAACACGCTTGGGATCTTAAATATTTCCTTTCTTTCTTTGCTGTTCTGCCTTTCCTTGGTCGTGCCGCCAGAGAAGGATGGCTTTTATATAAAAAAAACTTGCTTTGACTAGTGTTTGCTACATGTATACCTAACTACAGTTTCTTTTAAATCTTCAATAAGCTGAATTATGGAGAATAGTCACGGCGGCATTTAAAATATATATATAAATCTTATTACCGGTTAGCTTGTTATAATAATAATAATAATAATAATATACAACATTTATATAGCGCCCTATATAATTTGTAAAATTATTCTAAAGTGCTTTACAACATATGGATTATAGTAATGGTTATAATTGTGAAAACAAAAAAAACAAAGGCTTACAATCACTTTTATATATTTAAGCCAGCAATGTGCACATAATGTGAACAAATAAAAGGGTGGTATTTGCATAACGTCTTTGCAAAGATTCTAAAATGCAGACGTGAAGAGGTGAGTTTTGCTGTCCCTCTTGAACTTGGCCAGTGTATTGGACTTTCTAATTGCAGATGGTAAGCTTTTCCACAACGTAGCCGAAACCCTCCCAGAGCATCTGTTTCTGTAGGTCACAGTACGAGAATGTGGGACACACAGCAAAGATTCTGACTCCGACCGCAGTGATCGTGACGGCTGATACAGGGTAACAAGCTCCTGTGGGTACTGAGGAGCTGTTCCATTCAGTGCCTTGTATGTGTACACCAGAATCTTGTACTGCGACCTGAATTATGAATTATGAATATGACTAGCTAGATAGATTAAGTAATATATGTATTTTACAATTGAGACAAATGTTTTCTGCTCATGACGTAGTGTACACATATACTATTATGATTGGTTAGGCTTTCTTTTGTAATATAAGATGATACAGGTACATGTGAAGAACTTCACATGTACCTGTATGCATTTATGTTCACAACAAATAGTGACATCACCGATCCATTAGATGCGTTCAAAAGCATTCGTGTGTTTTTGCTTATGAAACTAAACTATTATATCAATGCGTTACTATGCATGAAAAGAGCATAGATAAAGCATGCTACTGTATAATCTTGATTTTGGTAGAACGATAAAGAGTAGTGAGGAAATTGCAAACAACTATATTAACTAATCGTAAGTCTCACTTTATCACAGGGCTATATTTTCTGCTTAGCACATTATGTCAATCAAGATTAATGAAGCGAAAATATATGCTGCATTTATAATATATCGTTTCCAAATTGATATTAAATATGTTATTAACTTTTAAATGGTCTGTATAGAGATCGCTTGATAAAATTTGTTTATACAGAATACGTGTCAAGCAAGCCTATAGCTTATTCACAGATAATTAAAAACGTGCCGGCAACAATACTACTAGTACGGGATCATATTATTGTTCAACGTTACAGGAGTTTAATGATTTGTTCAATAATCAACTACGTTTTTAAAGTAATATCAGGTTAACGCATTTATTTAATGGATTAATAACTATGTTTTAAAGATTAGCAAATGATAGATTAAAAGAAGATTATGCATTAGAGCAGAACAATCACATATCAGTTTATTGAATTAATCTAAACGTAAAATGTTTTTGGCTATATCTCAAATGGTAACATATCTCAGCAAACCATGGAAGATTGTCTGACAGACATCAGACTGGTGCACGCCAACATGCTCAAGCTAAACCAGGTTAAAATGGAACTAATCGTTTCCCCCCGAAGTGTCAGTAAACAATGGTTTCCCAGCTAAAGAAAGGTACCTAAACTATTGAAACCGTCCGAGCTGTTAAAAACCAAGGGATTTATTTCAATAGTTGACTGAACTTGTTCCGTGATATATCTGACAAACTAACTTGAGAAAGAAGAGTACGTCACACCAGTGGTACGGTACATTCATTCAAGTGGTAACCTGTGCGATTCAGGTCACAGTACGAAATTTAGGTGTTAACAGAGAAGGCACTGAAGGAAACAGCTCCGTTATTTAATTTGTGTTTTGGCATTCATCTGTAATGTAACGGGATCACTATGTTATGTAGTGTTGATATTATTCGCTGAGGACTTCATTTTGCTAAATTCGCGGTCATCAAAGATTTTGTTAACTTTAATACCAAGCGATTACTCCTTCCTTTAATTGTAATTCTGGCATTCCAAAGCTCATTCGGACATTTTTTAGGAAGAGAAGTTCAGTCCTGTTCACGATTTAAAAGTCGTACGTACGAATACTTACTTAGGTGATAAAAATCGTATCTACGAGTTGTAACGTACGTGTTACATGTCGTACGTACGAGATAAAAAAAGTCATACGTACGAGTTATAACGTACGTGTTATATGTCGTACTTACGAGATAAAAAAAACCTCGTACGGACAATTTATAACGTACGTGATCAATGTCGTACGTACCAGTTATAAATTACGTCATAAAAAAATCGCACGATTGTGTTACACCATACGTGATACATTTGTATATGTCGTACTTACGAGTTAAAAATGTCGTTCGTACGAGTTATAACTTACGTGATAAAAGTCGTACGTACGAGTTAAAAAAGTCGTTCGTACGAGTTATAACTTACGTGATAAAAGTCGTATTCACGAGATAAAAAGTCGTACGCACGAGTTATAACGTACGTGATAAAAGTCGTATTTACGAGATAACAAGTCGTACGCACGAGTTATAACGTACGTGATGAATATCGTACCGTATTTACGAGATAAAAAAATCGTTCGTACGAGTTGTAACGTGCGTGATAAATGTCGTACTTGAAAAAAAAACAAAAAAAAACATTGATTCCAAACTACCATGTCAAATGAAACACGGTGTGAGCGTCTCCAAGTCCAAAGTTAGGCTAAGCGATTGGCAGAAAGTATAAGAGAACCAGGGTCATAAGTATAACTTATATAGGTGGTGTTGATATGTTATTATCAGGATTAGTGGTGACAAAACAACTGCATTTCCCTCACTCCTCACCATTGTAGATTATGCACTTACCAAGATCGCACAGTAATCTGAGTTGATATGACGGGACTTTTCCTAATTAATGCAACTATGATAGTAACTTGGCATACTCAATTTAAATATGTTCTTAAGTGCCTAGTTTACAAAAATAAAGTAATTAAAGGAATTTAATTTTGCCTTTTAAAGTGATGATTTTTTTCTGTCACGTAGGGTTTTCTAGACATGCTACTGGAAAAAGTATCCAGATCAAGTATTGCAGCTTCACGTTTAATTTTGCGTTCCTATGTAGGTTTTGGTAAAAAAGGTAATAAACAGAATATATAATTGTATCTTCTTTAATCTCAAATATATTTTACTCGTGTGGCTAATATTTTGATATCTTTGACTCGTAAAATATATTTGATATTCACGAAGACACTGTCTCTATCTCTCATGTCCAGCCTTTTGCTTATTAAATAGAGAGTATTTAACAATAATACACAAACAAATGTGACCTTGAAAGTTGTCCAAGTTGTACAACGTTTGTCGTATGCGTATTTCTTTTGTTTTGTTTTCTTTTGCGGGTGAAAGTTTTGGCAGGGGATTGCTCATTGAATTTATTATTTTTTTGTATACTATTAACATTTGCACTTTTCTGAGATAAATGATGTATTTGATGTCTTCCATATCAATATCCTGCAACTAATCGGATGCAAAGTGTAGTTCAAAATCGTCGAAGTGTTATATTTATTTATTGTAGCGTCACCTTGAGCACATTGAACAAATGATAATTTGTTTGACACTTTTTATACACAGGCAGACCCATACTTGTTATCAAACAAGAACATTTTAAAAGGTCGGCATTTCCTTATCCTCTAAATTTTGAAAATCATAAATAAGTAAATCGTGTCATCAAAAGGAATTAAAAGATGAAAGTACATGTTGAATACCAAAAATTCGAATAATGGTAATAGAACACCGCTTAACAGCCTTATTGCTTTAATGGTACGTACAATAGTCAAATAAAACTGAATAGAGTATATATGTCACAAAAAATGAATAAAGTACCCTATGTTACATTAAGCAATTTATATATATGCCTTTCAAAATTTGAAGGATGAACGATATAATCAGGAGAGTTTCGGATAAGCCTTTTCAGCTCATAAGGTGATTAAAAAATTAAAAAATCATATCCTAAGGAGAACTAAGAATACACATTCCAATGGCGAACTCTGTTGAATCAGATATAATATTTAAGAATATTCAGATATGCACACAAGAGTAAACGGAAAGCAGCTATAAACTAATTTCTTGTGTAACCCATATAAGTGATATTGATATAACTAATATTATGGACTGAAAGTCAACACGAGAGTCAAATTGCCTATTACGTAATTGTCACTAGAAATACCGATGGTCTCCGTGTTAGCCTGTCTTTTCAAAAATAAGAAATGTTACATAGAGTGTATCTACATCGAATGGCCGTCGTTCTGTAACAATTAGGTTATAATCTCAGTTACGAATACAAAAAAAACTTTGTCTTATTCTTATTTCCAGGTGCTCCGGACAGTTTACCGTCTTTGTCATTATCTATGTTTAGTGCAACCTGCATCCCCTTCATGAAAGGTATAAGAGACTAGTCTAAACAAAGGTACATATTATGGGCCAAAAAACAATTTCAACTATTTGTTTATATAATGCCTGAAACAGAAAACGGTCCTCTAAATGTGTATAACGATTTTTTATTTTATCTCACATAATTTAGCTTTTAATAAGTATCTTATAAAAGGAACGATCCAATATCAAATGCAACACATTGAGAACGAGGTATGTTATGTTGAAATTCACATTTCTATCATTTCAACCAATTACATCTTAGAAGTATGACCAATCAGTGAAACTCATAGTTACCCGCTTAATTGTAGTGCTACCTTTCGTTATAATTGATAGCATATATTGATTATATCTATTATAGCAATGCTATGGTTTTGCTCGAGTAAACATTTGTCAGGTGATGCATCTTTCTTCACACTACATCAAGCTGTTGCCGATGAAGGTTAAACGATTTCAAATTTCGGGTATAAACGATTTTTTACAGTTGCCATCTATTTTTCAGTTTGGCAACCGATAAACATTAACGCTGGCGTAATGTTTTATGAAAATGGATAATTTCAAAAAAATAAAGAAATCTATCAATCTGCATAATTCATCAAGAAATCAAAATAAACTTTTTAGTTACCGGCGCTATTTCAAGTCACGTTCTTTGAATGTGTGGCGGGACATATTCTCAACTTATACAGAACCGAAAAGACTGTCCTCAAACAGGGAAGGAGTCAGTGACACGGTCTGCTTTTTTACATTTTCAACAGACGGCAGGTTTTCGAAGAGCGTTGCACATGTATGGTTTGTTGAACAAACATACATCAAGTGTATGTCTTAACACAGATATGTAACAAAAGGTTTCAAACAAAATAGTAAAAACATACCTTGTTGTTATTCCAGTGGTGAAAACATATTAGTCAATTTTACACTGTATCAAAATATACATTTCCGAACCATTTTACTGTTGCGTTTCTTGTAATCTGGTTAATTGCGGATAGTTTGCCTTATACACAGCCTATATGTAGCACAAAAACAAACAGTGTCGTATTATTCATCACACAAACAACGATTGGCTGGACTAATTTTGTCTGTGAAGTCGTGCAGCAGGAATTACATATATACCACTCCCTACATTTAAGTTACAATGTTAGCATTTGTTGACAGATGGCTATTTCAAAATAAACCGATTGTGTAGTAAACTTACCTGTTTATTAATTGACGACACTAACTTAATCATAATAGCGTCCACTTTTTCACAATCCGTATAAATACAGTTTGTCTTGTGATGGTGTTCAGTTTTGACAAATATAAAGATATTTTCAATTAGGAACGCAATGATCAATCCCACTATTTCGTTCTCAGTAGTATTTAGATATATTGGGAAATTCGTGATGTCATATAAAATAAAAAATAAAACTAAGATTGCAAAATATTATATACTATTTTTATGGTATTCCAATTAATTTGCTATAGAAACCTTGCAACCAAACTCAATAAAGAAAATATATACATCTTATGTAGCTATTAATCTTAACAGTTTAGCTATTCACATAAAGGATTATTAAATGTTTTCGAAAAGATAATC
The DNA here is from genome assembly GCF_002113885.1 of Mizuhopecten yessoensis. Taxonomy (NCBI): domain Eukaryota; kingdom Metazoa; phylum Mollusca; class Bivalvia; order Pectinida; family Pectinidae; genus Mizuhopecten; species Mizuhopecten yessoensis. The sequence continues at coordinate 18,786 of NW_018404496.1, forward strand.
ATCCGATTAGAAAAATGTGCGTACAAATCAATAATTTGTGTGTAAAATTAAGCATTATATTAACACCTATTTGGACGAAAAGAAGTACTCCCTCCCTCACCACTTCCCCAAATACACTTGGATTAACGGCGCTATTAATCTGCCAGATTGATCGGTATAACAATGGAACAGTTGCTATCAGTAGAGAGCATATCCCCATAACCTTGCAAGTACATTCATATTTAAATGTAGTGCATATTCTAATAGGGTATACAAAAACGTTCTATCTCAAGAAAGAGTTGTAACAAAATGTTTGAATCCAAATAGTTAATATACAAGTAGTTGTTATTTTTTATAATGAAAACATATTCAACCATTTTTTGCTGTCATCATGAATACATTTCAGAACAGGTTGTAACACGACGTATATACTGGTTAAAGGCCGTGCGTATGTCTTATGTACACACTGTGTTATACACGACTAATAATGTTGTAGTATTGAATTCTAATTAACCATTTTGATAAGTCATGAAGAAATCGTTATAGCTATGATAACATCATTTGTTTAAAACATCGGCAGGTACTTAACCTTGGCCGTCGAAGTCACAAAGTGTTCTTTAATAACACTTTACAGTATATCGAATATAATAAATGTTTAAATTAAGAGAAAAATAAACATCATGTCGTTCGTTTATACCCTTGTACATATACCGCAATAATTTCGATCATGTAATTATTTGCCTTACGTTGTTAATCCATTTTCGCCCACTGTTAACTTTACCCCTCACATTTGATAATCGCTATTTTATAATCACTCTAAACATTCTATCATAAGAAAGAGATGTATCATAATGTTTGAAACAGAATAGTAAATATACACGTTGGTGATGGATACATATTCAACCATTTAATGTTGACACCATGAATATACTGGTTAAAGGACGTGACTATGTCCTATGTACACCGCATGTTATACACGACAACTAGTGTTGTAGTGTTCAGTTATGTCGAAATCGTTATAGTTATGATAACAATCCTTGTTTAAAGTATCGGCAGTTACTTGACCTTGGCTCAAGAAGTCACAAAGTAAAAATGATAAAATTGTAAAGATAAGATAATCGGTATTTTTACGTAACTTCTATATCGTTTTATATCGTATAAAATGTTAATGTCAGTATTATTCAAATCTCAAGGGGACACCTAGAGTATATATCGATGTTTGCTAATGGTATAGAAGCTTGTCAGCTTGTCAGCTTTTCAAGTTTTGTTCTTTACAAATAGTAAGCATTGATCCAGAACAATATAAAATGTCTGTTACATATGTATTCTAAATGCATCAGATGGACCCGTAATGAAACAATATTTCATTTGTAAGATAATTTGAAAAAAAGTTTAACCCGTGAGGATAATTTGAACAAGAAAACGTAAGGTAGTTAATTGAATATTTCAGGTGTACACATTTTATAAAGTAAAATATTTTATTTTTTCGCATTATATGAATATCAACATATCAAAACAAGTTTTAAAAAAGGGAATACAAAAGTGTCAAAAATTCAAAACCTTATTCGCACTCCAAATCGATAAATACAGAGCAGAATAGAAACCAAGCTGACATGGAATGCCTAGAAAATCAACCGAAATTAAAACCATGTGTTCTATGAATTTCTATTTCATTGTTTACTTTTGCAACGTGTTCAATATATCTCTATCTATTTTTGTGGAGTCTAAACAAAATAGATTGTAAAATGGAAACGGAAAATGCAGGTATAGAGTGTTCAAAAACAATTTTCCTTTAAATAACTGTTTTATCGTTACGAATATACAACTTTATACTACAAGATTTGATTTAAATTTAAATCAGTTTCTCATGTAAGCGCAGGAACTAATTCGAGCTAAAAGTTTACAAACTGCCTGATTGCCAATCACCATGTTGCGTTATCTAATCATTAGAAAACAAAGAAAATAATAATCAATATTAACATACGACACTGGAAGTTCGTTGTATTTTTTTTCAGAAAGCCAATAATACAACTCTTCCCTTTTGATTTTTCCAGCATATATTTTGGAACAATTTAAACATAGTTTTACATTGTTTTATTTGAAAATGACACTACACAGTGCAAACGGTCAGAACTTTGTTAATGTGACGTTAAAATGTTTACTTCGGCTTTTTAAATTAAATTTGATATTTGAGTTCTAAGCCATTCTTTTCGTGTGAATGCCCAGCCAGCCAACTTAACTGCTCTGGTTATCAAAAATATAAGCATTAGCTCAAGAACAAGAATATTAAAGGTGGCCGAACTGTTCCCGGTCTCCATTATGTAGAAGTATCGTATCATAGATGATATTTGCTTTTGTGTGTAACGTCTTATATGGTAGGTCGGGTGGCGCAGTGGATAGCATACGGAAATAAACCCTATGTGTGCTTCAAAGAATGAATGATTGAGAAAGGGGCCTTAAAACTCGTGTTGGTTGTCTGATTTCGGCATAAATGCATTATCATCAACTTGTAAGATGGGAAGCAAGTTTGTCTATGCACGAATGATTAACCATGAAAGAGTTAAGATAGGCCCCGATAACTACGCTCTTATAATTATGATTGTAACCACCTTTTGATGTCTGCTGTTCGCCCGGTATGCTTAAAAAGTCTATAGATACCAAGATGCAAGTATTATATTTCCATGGAGAAGGAATGGCAGTGTTTTACTAGCGCGGGTTTTGATTGAAGATCAAACTTTTAAAAACTTCTATTTGGGTTTTGTGTACTATGCCATTGGCCTAGAAATGATAAATATTGCGAACATTGCATATTTTTTAAAAGTTACTTTTACGTATTGTTACTAACTATAATTATAAAAAAGTAGATGCTAATTTGGTATTAATAGCAATTAAGACAATGCACTTATTGCGCAAATGAACGTCAATGAAAATCACCCATACACATGCAATTTATTGACGGTATGTTTATGTGATTTATCATATAAAGGTACAGCTGATCGTATAAACGTGTTGAAATGTTTTAATTTTATCAACTTTATCAACTGCATGATTGATAAAAGAATTTTTACTAAATAAAGCAACATCTTATTGGCCAAATACAATGTCAAGTATGTCTTATTATTATTTTAGCTTTTATCCTCGTTCGTTAAGTTTACGTTCTTAATCATTCGTGTTCATGACTGGAGATTAATTAGAAAAAGGGACGATCTGATATAAAATGAAGCATGTTAAGATCGGTCCTCCTTTTATAAGTACTCTTACTAGTGAAACATCAATTTCTATTCATAAAACCATTGAACCAGTATATGGACTCTTAAGGCTAAATGTGCCTTATGTTTCTGCGTTTTTTCTATTGAAGATCCCTAATCTTTTGTTGCCTTTATACCATCAAGATGTATCTATTGGTTATAATTCCATTACTGGCATTTTAATCAAATACATGCTCATTTCGACTAGACATGTATTTGTGTTATTATTTGGCAAAAAACAGAGCAGAGTTTATCCTGTGTGTAGTTTGGTTGTTTGCATGCCGTATATTGATTATTCATGTATTGCTTCCTAGTGTATGTTTTTGCGTGTACAAATGTCTGGCATGTGACGTCTGTGTCTTCATCACACAATAAGCTGCTTAATTATTTCCTTTTCGATGGCTTTTGTTTTGTTTTTGCTTAGATATATTTGAAAGATCACATTTATGACATATTTGGTTGATTTGTCAGAAATACACATTACATACCTATATCAAAAGAAGATACAAGTTGAATAGTGTTTTGTGTGTGTAGACTTACCGACACGTTTTCAAGTCACATTCCATGAAAAGACCTCGGGGCCTTTAGGGTCATGTTCGGCCGCATCAGGTAATTATAAGGAGTTGTTATTTTCGTAATCTGGAATAAATGAAGTACGCAAATATAAAATTCAAGTGAAAATATGACATTACAAAGAGAGACATAAACCAGCATTGCATTGCATAATTCGTTGAAAATTGGCCATTTTGAAGGATATTAACTAAACACTCTTCTATTTTTGAAAGCTTCCGCAGTTGCATAATAATAATAATAATAATAGTAATATACACATTGATATAGCGCCCTATATAATTTGTAAAATTACTCTAAGGCGCTTTACAACATATGGATAATAGTAATGGNGTAATATACACATTGATACAGCGCCCTATATAATTTGTAAAATTACTCTAAGGCGCTTTACAACATATGGATAATAGTAATGGTTATAATTGTGAAAACAAACAACAAAGGCTTGCAATAACTTTCATATATTTAACAAGCAAGGTGCACATACTTGAACAAATAAAAGGGTGGTATTTACATGACGTCGTTGCAAAGATTCTAAAATGCAGACGTGAAGAGGTGAGTTTTGCTGTCCCTCTTGAACTTGGCCAGGGTATTTGACTTCCTAATAACAGATGGTAAGCTATTCCACAACGTAGCCGAAACCCTTCCAAAGCATCTGTAGGTCACAGAACGAGATTTTGGGACACACAACAAAGATTCTGACTCCGACCGCAGTGATCTTGACGTAGTGTAGGTACTGAGTGCCTTGTATGTGTACACCAGGCAACAACAAGGCATGCAACAAACCGAAACATATATGACATGCTTAATCATTGTCATACAAGATTTTTTGTTTGTCACATGCGGAGGTGTTCATTTCTTCATACTAACTGTCCCAAAACGCCATATTTTGGCTATTTCTGCATGGCAATGCATTTCTTTTGCAATGTTAGGGCATAACCGCATTCGCATTGGAAAAAATCTGCTCACAACAAAATAACCTAAATTAACCAAAATGATGTTTTTAACAGAAATTTCGAAATAATTGAAGCTGAACTGTTTACTTTTTATGAGACCAAAAATGAACAATAACGCACCAAGTCCTTTGACGGAACACTCTGATAAGGTTTTAGTAAATATGGAGGTTTAATAGAGAGTTGTGTTAGCATATTCTCAATTTTATCATATATATATATACTGGACTATACTCCGACAGGAACAGAAATAAATGCCACGAGTTTATCTACATTTTCAATACATGTACAAACGTTGCACGCGGATAATGTGTTGGGAAAAATGCATGCATTTGCACGTATTATCGTCCAATAATAAATTATTATGAAACAGAGGAAACTTAGATTGTATGGTAGTAGAGGTAAAATATGTAATGAGTCAAATAACATAAAATGTACACACCCTCACACACATATATATATAGGATCTGTAATGGGTTCCCATTTCATATGAGATTTACGAAACTAATCTAAGAATATTTCAATTTACCGAACCTCTGGCGACCTTAAATGAAAAAATCGTCGCGAGTTTTATAAATTTCATATAAAATGAAAAAGAGTGTAAGATCTGGTTTATCACATATTCCAGATTTGTGGCATTTATTCGTGTAAAACGACAATTTAAATGCAACTTTGATATTTAAAAAGACACTATTTTGACTGCAGTGCGTAAGTCTTTGACGTCATGTACTTGTCCTAAGCTTGACGTCACAATTGAAACAATTGTAACTGACAACCAATCACAACGCTGATAGGTCATATTACATGGGGTATTACGCAAACAAAATATGACATGGGTATATTCACTTGATAACACAGTACAGTATGTGTTAAATATATATATGATATATTATCATGAAAAATACACAACCTGTATATAAACATTATATTATAATAGATAGATTATAACTCNTTCATTCCTTTTTAACATGACATAAACACAATCTAACAACACGTATGATGAAATAATATAAGTACACAGGAGGTAAGTGAATACGATATCAAATGTTGTTCTAATAAAAGGTTGAATTCACGCTTCAGCTATTGTCATTGTATTCATTGACCTCGTAACAATAATTACGCAACCGTTCTGATCTGTCTTGGTATTCAATCTGTAAAGACTACAAACCTTTTCTAAAAAATCACATTTTTAGATCTGTATTCGTACATGTAATATGATGCGATCAAAACTATACATTGTATTATGTAAGGATGGTAGTATTCGTGGTAGGCTTCAATCTGCTATATCCTTGGTCATCACAGATTGCACTAACCGGTTTTAAATCATTAACAAGTGGTCATTTAATCATCAATACACAAACGACTCCAGTGGCCTTGAAAGTTGGCCAATGTCACTCACTGAAACTTAGTAGCCATTTATCCGAGCTCGCGTCTGGCCAAATATTGTTATCCTAGTTGGCTTGGTCAATACAAAAAAAATAGTCAAATATGTTTTAAACGTATTTGAACTGCGTGACCTTATTTATGTGAAAAGGTGATTCATTTGAATAAACTTGTTGGCATTCATATCAGCATGTGACTAGACAAATTGCTAAGATGCCAGATCCTTTGAAATTGAAAGAGGGTCAAGGTCATTCACTCAAATAAACTTGATAACCCTTATTTCAAACAAGTTATTGCGAAGTATCATCACCCCTGGTTTTAAGTCGTTCAAAAAGTTTCAACTCATCACTTATAACCCCGTACACTTGCATTATACTGGCCGGATATTCATCACCATAGGCCTTTTTGTTATTCTTTAAAAAAATCCTTCAATATTTTTTTACAAAGTTTACTTTGTTAACTTGAATATGGATGAAGGCCATTTTTTGAACAAACTACATAGCCTTTTATTTCTGCATGCTGCTGGCCAAATAGCACACCTCTTGGCATTTTGGTTATTAAGAAGAAATTATCAAACGAAAAACGTTGAATCTGGATGGACGGTTGGACAATAAGGATTGAAGTGCAATAATTTAAATCCTTGCATAAGTTTTCCGGTAATGTAAGTTTGTCCTGTTAAATAAATGACAATCGCAACGTAAATATAGGTCAAATCAATGTAATGTTGGGTCCTCTACAAATTAAAAAACACCAAAATGTGTCAAAGTGTCAAAGCAAGAACCAGTGTAGAGACAAGTAACGACAACACACGAATGACCATAATAAAAACGTCGACCTATATACATCATTCCAAAATATCGATTATTTCAAAACGAGATCATTATGCGACCATTAAAACTTGCCTTAAGTCATTGTGCATCTTTTGGAACCTTGTGTTGCATTCGGTAGCAAAATGTTTAGATAGACTGTTGGCATGCTCATATGTACAAAATGTGCCCCATTTCTTGCCTATATGTAGGTGTTTTTATATGAAGCTTAATTTATTGATGAGTTTATCAGGACTGGTAACAAAAACCTAGCCAAGTCGTTCAATTTTACATTCAGATATATCGACGATGTGGTGTCTCTGAATAACAAACAATTCATTGGCTCCATCGATCGAGTANAACCCTTCGGTTTTCTCGACCTTTACATACAACATGACCAGCAGGGACAGCTTACCATTTAGTTCTTCTGAGACGCTATTTACGATTTTAACATAATGACCCTCTGCCAATGGTGAATACATGTTCTGCAAATTAACTCTACTCAAGGATTTCCTTTGATCTGTTACTTGACTATTTTTTGAGTGTTTTCAAATCTTATGTTGGAATATTCTAAAGCTAACAATTATTTAAGTTTTCGTAAAAAACAGTCATTCTTTTAGTTTTTCTGTTTTTGCGTTATCTCTTACATTAATGTTTTGGATTGTGTCGTGTGTTTTGAATGTGATTTTTGGCAATATACAGCGATTATTTTATAAAAGGCTCACAATTAATAAAGGCAATTTTATAAAATAATATCGTGTTTATGGTTACATGTAGCTCTGTTTGTACATAATCCAGCAATTTGATTTAATAATACAATGTCTCAACTCAAGTTTCTTTCACTGCACATGAATATTCTTATAAGCGTTATATGAATGTAGATATATAGCCCTTTCATGTGTTAGTTTCATTGTCTTTGTCGTTGCTATATATTTAAGACTCTTTATGTATACTTTAGTCCACATAATTTACTATTTTTCGTCACGACTTAATAATACTTGAGCTGTTGGTAATGATTCGTTTGATATCAAGAAGATCGAACAAAGTTGAAAGAGTAGTTTGTTATTCATGTTAGGAAGAAGGGTGAAACATGCTTAGCCAATAAGACCATAACTGCAATGTATATACACACATATGTATTTGGTTTATTTCATTGTTTTACTGACTTCATTGACAACGTCAATTATTTAATGTTAATAAGTTCATAGGATCATCACAATATGTTAAGTAAATTAAAACACAAACATACACCAAAACATCAAATCAACATCATGCTATCATGGAAAAAAATCCACTCTGGAGCATAACGATTCGTAAAGCTATGACAATGTTATTATGTAAATAAGATATGGATGGAATAGTAAGATAAACATCCTAATAGTTTATGCATCCTCATGTTTAACAATAAAACTACACAAATCATTGAGAAATGAAAAAGCCATGAGAAGGGTGTTGATATCACAGATATGTTATACTTCTAAATAAAATACAATATTAATGCAGTGTTTTATGTCCCGGTATATTTGTCTGAATTTGGTTCCCCGTGCTTGTTATCTATACTTATTTACAGTGCCATCATTTAGCGTACAACCAAGGGGCAATCTGTCAAAGACTTTACATAACTCATCTTTTGCATATATGGCTTCGTAATGATTAAGAAATGTATTTTTGACCTATTAATACATCTTTAGACCACATGCTTAAAAAATCAATGGATTGAGTATAACAACTGTCTTATCAGTATTCAATCTCATAATGCTGTTCGCTTGACGCAACGCTATCTAACGTATCAGATAAAGAGCATGTAGCACAGACTGATCGACTGATATCACACATACAATTGCGCACGGTTTACTGCACACCGGGTACATTAGGCGTTTGTTTAGAGTTTGTATACAAATATATATCAAAGAAGATAAAGGAACTGAAAAAACAATTAACAGGTTGGTCATGTTCATTACGTGGAAATAAGGTGATCGTTTATATTACCAACACATGAAATAGTATTCATTATTAACATGAATGAATATAGAGTCGGAGAACAAATACCAAAAGGAACTAAAGACAGTAACTAAGACATATATACATACATATATCGTCGTCACTCAAACCAAATTGTTGCCATGGTTCCAAGCGAAAATCAACGTCAAGAGCAAATGACACATATAATCTCTAACTATACCATATATTGTTTTTAAATAACAGCTGTATGTGTGTTTGACAATTTCATTCCAGATCAAAAGGTATAAAGCAAATTATAAGCGTATAATTTTACTATCACTGAAAAAATAACAAAACTTAATAAAGCATTATACAAACAATGTAAACGCTTTACATTGACAAATGCTAACTTCACTATCGATATAAGTGGATGAAAAATAGTTGTAGAAGCAAAACAGTCAGATTAGACATATTTGAAAATCTACGCAAATGTCAATAGCATATAAATCTTTTATAGTTGAGTTAAAATTTAAAAAATCTCTACAATATAATACATTTAAAAGTGCGTCGTTGTATGTCGGAGAGTTGTAAAGCAATGCATGTTGTACGGAAATCAGGTATAGTCTATGGTTAGTTTTGATACACAGACTATTATAGTTCGGGTCTACTTGTTCTAAGTGAGCGGTTTATTTGTCAAATGAGGACACACACTAGCAAAATTTGATGATATTAATCTACATACATTGAATAATCAAATAATCTCTGGAAACTTACAACGATATAGGATTCCAGTCCTCTTTAAAGTTGCCTATCAATTTGCATTTAAAACGCACCTAATTAATATGAATACCTTCCTGACACCCTTGGCGTCTGTTGTCTGTGTCTCATGAGACAAATTAACAAATTAGAGGCCATTTTCAGAAATATTGAACATTACAAGCTGGATGTGGAATTCTATTTTTTTTGATACAAATGTTCACCAAGGTCGTACCGTACCTGGAGCCCGAGTGTAACTGTATCGGGTGCAGAATGCAGGGAAGTTTTAACTTTTTTTAAGTTGACATTTTTTATGATTGGGTTTGTGCTATAAGTAAAGATAACCAATCACAAACCTTCAATTTAATTTTTCAGTCGAGCATAATGATTTTAATAAATCTAGGTTCGTATATACCGCTTTATCACAACCTGGTGCGTAGCACGTCGCAAAGCGGTTCAAAAATTATTATCCGTGGTTATAGGGTCTTTGTCACCAACCAACCGCTGTCTCAACTCTCTGGGGAGCATACAGCCGGTGCTGCCATTTCCACCCGCACAGCTAGCATTCTACAAGTCTAGCACTGCCCAATAACGTACTCATTTACAGCTGAGGATGCTGGCACAAGCGGCGTAAAGTATCTTGCTCAAAGATAAAAAACAATGTGTGCCGTAACTTGAACCCGAAACATTTCTGTCACGAGCCCGGCTTCGTACCACTAGACTACCGTGACTCCTAAAGCATACAAATGTTCTGTGTGACAAGTGAGGTCATTTTCACGAATAAAGACTTTGAAATGATTTGCTGCCCAAATGCTTTCATTGAGGTTGTTGGTACTCACGAACTTTACCTAATGATATTATTTATTCTCTCACGTTTAGGATGTCTAGGGCTTGCATCTGCCTTTAAATAATCTCACTCATACGATATGCCCCTATTATATGAAACTCGAGTCTAACAAAATAAGATATCAGCAGGCTTCTTGGACTTTTAAAACTTAAAATGCAAATAACTAGAAAGATATATCATTACAATTTTATTTTGGTGAGAGTAGAAAGGTGCAGGAAATTAATTAAGAGTACCCGTATTTTATATGGAAAGTCTAGGTTCAAATCCTGGCCTGTATTTGACAATCTCATTCAGATTAATAAATGCTAATTTCGTCACAACACTGATCAAGTAAACGATTTCACCTTCCCCCAAATTATTAGTATTTCTTTAAGTTGTTCTTGTGATGAATTCATTACCTTTACATTCATTCTATCAATATTTGATGCCTTGTTTAAAGATGAAATCATTTTCATTCCAAATAGTTATATTAAAATAAAGACAAATATTTCCTACCCAATGAAAGTGACTAAGCATAAGATATGAGCAAACGCTACCTAAAGCTTCCTATAAACCAATCGGATATATGAATCTTTAGTAGCAGACTGTAATAACGTACATAAAACAACTTATCAAAATAATAAGATATATTGCCAGTGACATTTTACACGTTGTAATATCATTCAGGTAGTAACTATCAACTACAGAGTGTGTAACTCTTTTCTTCATACTCGTTTTCTAATACCTTAGTGTATATGAATGAATTATGATATTGAATGTTGATTACTTAAACAATATCAGTTTAGCAGTTGTAATATCGCCATTTCCCCCAACGTTATTTATTTTGTATGATTGATTAATGTGGGAAATGAGTACATGACGTTACTTTATGGTTTGGGATACTGGTAGTAATACGCCATTATGATAGTGTATTACATATGTACCTCTTTCACGCAGACGCCATTCATACCTCAGATGTGTGGAGACTGGTTGCCGCAGGTCAACAAGCTTATATCTTTTTGACATTACAATATAACACCTTGACCATTTATATGATTAAATGAATTGATTATCTCCCTCAGACCAGTAATCATAGGATATGCAGATGATATACATGTGTATTAGGAGGGTCAATTAGGTTAGCGGAGACTGCGAAAGTATTTAAAGAACAATGCACGTGCAAAATTTCGACAATATACGACAAGTCTTGAACAAGTGATTCATTGTTAAATGGTATGTACTTGACACAAGTGGGGCTTTCCAATGCTAAATTGTAGTTAGAGACTAAATCTGAAATACGGTCCTTTATCAAAGCATGGTGTACTTTATAGATACATCCAAAACAGATCAGGGTAAAGTTGTGCAGTATAAAAGGCACCTTTGCCGTTACATTTCTAGTAGTAATACACGGGGACAATTTAAAGCCATACAGTGGTACAGTAGCGGACCGTGAAGATAAAACAGGAGACAGCAGGGTCAACGCTAGCCCAGCAGGGACCTACACCCATATTGAAAAATTACCTGAGCGTTTGGACTTGCCTGGTCCAACGGTAGACCAGTTGACACTCCCGTTGTCAGCTAAACGCTAAAACGACACATTTTAACGAACTTTACAGGAAAAATGTTTTAACCACTATGGACACTCTACGGGAAATAAGGAGCCCGAGATACCCACCTTCAGCCCAATGTGGACTTAGTCATATGAAGCAGGCTCCAACTGCCCAAGCCCCGACAGGGTAATGCTGTACCCCAAGAAGCCTTACCGGGAGGCGGCTGAGATATCTAATAAGATCGTGACAATATGTCTAACGAAGACGGTGACGAAATACGCTGACAGGACGGAGGAGGAGAAGAGAATGTCGGAGGTGATTTTCTTCGAAGGAGTGAGCGAGGAGGACATTGACTCTGAGGACATATGTCAAGAAGTAATGGAAAAGTTGAGGGACCATGCTAGAGATTGAACAGAGATCCTAACATTCGGAAACATTGTTAAAAACAAATTCTGTATCCTTCATTAAATTGAAGGCTTTGCTTAAAAAAGGTAGTATTAGAGACTGTATGTGTACATTTGTAGTGTGAATGCGTCCGGACGATAGTGCAAATTATGGAGTGAAATACCTTGGAATTATACACTATGTGGATTATAGTTATCACGCCGTGGAAATAATAAATATGTGAACGTTATCCCTTTTGTATGGTGTTTATCGCACCACATTTCCATCCCAACGAATATTCACGTCCCGTCAGTACGGAGAGGGCGTTACATTGATATCTAAGCCAAGTTGTATGCTTCTCCCAAAATGCTTTTAAGCAGAACAATTGATAAAACAATGAAATGGGTTAACTTTAACGATGAAAACGTATACTTTCCTTGAGGCTAGAAAACTTAAAATTGCCAGCAAATCAAACTCCATATATTGAATTAATCATTTTACAGTAGTTGTGGTGGCAAATATCAACTTTTTGTAAGTTAAGTTTGATAAGTAAAAAAACAAATCAGCTATGGTGTTGAGCAAATATATGATTTACATAATATACAATACTAATTATCAATATCTTATACTTATAGTTATAGTATATAAAGGGTGCCATGCACCTCTTAATTTACTTAAAGTAGAGAGATATTTGAAATTGCCAAGTTTGAGATGTGTCCAGAAGCCATAACACAGTATAAAACAAAAGAAAAGTGTGTAGTGAATATGCTTTTTTTGTAAGTGTAATCAAAGGAGTAAAGTTGTAAATTTAAAATCGTAATAAAAATTAGAAAGGCAACTATTGAGAAAAACACTTTTCATTTTAAGATTGCATAAAAGAACCAATTGACTTAATCATCCGTTTTTCATTTCTCATTCTTTTATATATGTCTGTCTAAATTATATTATTTTCGTTGTTTTAGCTCATTTTGAAAATAGCAAATTATATACGTGATTTTCCCTACATCTTTTGGTACCCCAAAAACCAACCTCCGGTCAAACTTTTGCCTTAGTTTTTGCGCATATGATACAAACGGACATCTTTGCACAAAGTAAGGACAATCTGGGCCCATAAAAGGGTAAACATCATAGTAGTGTATGTATTGTCGTGTTTAACAATAAATTAAAATCAATCATTGAGAAATGAATAAACCATATTCCGAACGAGATACAGACGATGAACGTTGGACTTCATCTTGATCGACCTGCATCTGTCGCAACCCTGTGATGTATATTATTATTATTATAAACAGCTTAAAGCATAAACCACACGATAATACGGATATGATTTGAGAAGAGGTGAACAATGTCACCATTTACACGGAGACAATTCTTGAAATACGAGGTGAAAAATGCACCAGATATTACGGAATGGACGCAAACGTCTTCTTCTTCATCAGTAACACCCGATGTTGAAATATTTCTCACATAAGAAAGTCCAACTTCGTTAAAGTGAGAATGAAGCAACACGTACAAATGTTTGTATTAACGAATTAATCAATGTTCATATTGTATAAAGATATAGAATATTCCTAATGAGTTGAAGGAGATAAGTTTTAAACTTTGTCTTAGTTAACCAGCATCTCTCGAAACCATGTGCTTTATATTTTCCCGTCAGCATTATGGAAATCGAAATATGCCGACAAAGCTATTTAAAGTTGGTAAAATAACACTATTGGTGGGACAAAAAAGTCAGCTAAGCAATTAGCTTAAGTTTTGCTCATAACACCATATCAAGTTTTAACAAATATTTTTAATTTATCTAAACTGCTACTAATTTGCGAGGATTATTTTAAAGTTAGCAACATTGATATTACAATTTTATGGAACAAGACACCTTAATAGGTTCTGAAAATCTTGAAGGTTATTGATTGGCTGCTGATGACGTAAGTCGGAATGCTGGCCCCTAATTGGTCAAGGTGACCTGAGGGTCGTGTCCCTTTGTTCATAAGGCAGCCATCCTGCGAATCGTAATCAGCAGATCCAACTTTATATGTAAAACCCACACACTTCCGACCCTGTGAATTTGTGGTCAGTACGAAATTGACGTTTTTGGTGATGTTACCACTAATTAGGCAAGCTAAGATGGCGTTGCGTCGGCGATTTTTGGCAACCCCAGTTAAGCTAGCTTAGATTTGTAGTTATATTTTGATTGTAGTTGCTACCATGTTTGGTACATTTGCAACTACTTTTTATTGCTATTGATGTGTTTTTAAAGTAACCATAAGTTTTTGATAGAAGCCACATCAGTAAAGTAAATATAATGTCACAACTCTTGTAATTCGTCATAAAATCTGATACTAAGCCGTTCCTATTTATCTAAAAGTATGGTTCAAGTTCAGTTGTAGAATCGGACAACGATCGATACACTATGTACAAGAAAACCAAACCCAGTGCGATTAAAACGTGCATACAGCTGTGTTATAGCTATCACACAATTGTATAAAGGAAGTGCCTGTGAATAAATACGAATTCCTCATTTAAGTTTGCTGCAATATTTGAGCCAGATTTAGATGATTATCTTTTTATCTAACAGTATTTAATAATCAATCTTCGATGAACCCGGTGATCGGTCGGTGATTGGTGATCGTCTCCATTCTATTCACTACGTATATGTACAGTACGAGCCCAGTACATATGTTGGTTTTATACAATGGGACGATCGCTCGTTAAATCGCTTAGTCATGCGTACTAAATATGTACGATGTGCACAAGGTAATGTTGGTGCGATGTGCGATCCCACAACTGTATATGACTGGCTTGATGAAAATGTCAATTTTTTTTTTATACAAAACTCATAATTTTATATCTGAAAGTGCAGTGGACGATATTTCACTGTCTATTATCAACCAGGATTTGATTTCATTACAGATACCTTCTAAAATGTCTTGAACAGGTTTCGTTTCTTTATTACTTACACTTAAACACAATAATGAAAATTGAATAGAAGAAAACATCTTAATATCATTCACGCGACAAAAGCAAAAATCATAATCCTTAAATTCGACTTAATTCAAGTAAAATGCCTTGACTTTATTTGCACAACAATGTTTAAAAATTATGCGTTGGTAAGAATACAAAATAGTTACCTTTACCGCAGAAATAGGCGTAAATTCTATCAAATGCTGTATGTACAAATACAAGTTTAGTGATGCACAGAATTCTACATATGTGGTGCGAAGTCTATAAATAGTTTTAACTGCATGCAGACAATTTTATCGCATGGATATTTAATAATCTCAACACTACATATGTCACAGATGCTACTAGGCCACACGACCATGGTGCTCTTTATTGATTAGTCGCTGTTCTGGTATATATCATTGAAGCGAGTTATTTGAAATCCCTGAACAGTATTCGTGAGAGATGTGTGTGTTTGAGGTTAAATTGCAGATGTCAAAACACAAAGCATACAACACAATTCAGAAAATATAGTCAGAGATCCAGATAGAAAATTGACATCTGATAATCATCATGACCGTATAATAAGATAATCAAATCTTCAAAGTTACCGTGTGAAGTTCAAATAAAATATTAGTTTGGATGAAAACCGTTTAAACAATAAATCTATTTCGGATGTGTTTCACTCAGCAATGTTGTTTTATATTCGGCTCGGCATCACCCAATATTTTCATTTCCTAGCACCTTGCTTGGTAATACCTCACTTTTGTATTTAGTGTTGTGTATTCGCCCAGGTGAGGATGGCAATGGGTTCTGTCCCCAGCCCGGGACATACTAAAGTCCTTAAAAACGGTTGTTGTTATTCCCTGCTTGACATTCGGCATTTAAAGTAATGACAACAACGGTTTCATCCGTTGTCAGTATAATGTGACCCGGAAGAATGCTGTGCTGAGTGCTTTCCGTACGGTATTTCAGTGAGATAGCACTAGAAAGTCGGCATCATATCTGCGTTACAAGGAGGCAAATATCCAACATAATCTGCCTTCAGTTTACATACACACATGACGGCATACACAGCACACATGCAGGCACGTCCTTAAATCACCTTAGTTGTTTATTGGACATATCACCCTGTTACAACAAACTCTTCTGCTTTAGCTGTATCCTTCGACTTTACTAACAGCATGACCAACAGGGGCGGCTAACTACTAAGCTGCACGAGAGCTCGATACTAGGACGTGACACTACTTCTATTTACATGGCGAGTGTCGTCGATACAGCAGAAGACGCCCGTCTGTCGGAACACCTGGGTTTTTCTCCTTGTACAGTTTCAAAAGTTTCAAGGGTTTTGTTGACACTTGTGTATTATTGTTGTTTTTTACAGCAGAAACCTTTCGTCTGTTTGTAAACAGAGACAAAATAGTGGAATATCAACTCTGCTTCTGATATATGTCAATACGCAATAAGATATGTAAAAATCAATTTGGAATGAAAGTGTTTATAACAATATATACTAATACTGCCAACCTCTAATTTACTACACTGCCTTAGTGGTGTATACCGTAAGTATGTCACATGCACCGTTTGTTTTTAACGTCATACCATTATTATTTGATTGCTTGGAAAACCAGAGTTAGACAGTTTGTTTATCCCTGTGCAGTACGGAGGAAGATGCTTTTATTATGTTTATAAGTATATTTATTGGTGAACAAGTATGGAAAACTAAACAATTTCATCAATAATTTTACTTTCCCTTACTATTATTGGTAACATCACTTTTAAAACTTAACCGTTTCAACCAAACGTTAAGGATAGGATAAGGTTAAATGAGTTTTAACCGACCGACGAATATAACACCTTTGAGAAGAGGCAGTCTGAGGAAATGCAGTACGTTAGGGTATGGTTCGGTAAGTGTAGATCTAGGGTACTTGCGTTTCAGGGTACAAATAGGGTAACGGATGGCTTATGATAAGTAAGGGCATGTGTAGAGAAAGGTAAGCGTTAGTGAAGAAAGTGTACATTTATTTGATAAGGTAAGTCCCTGCAGGTAGGGCGTAAGCATTGTACCTGCTGCCCCCATTGCATTATCGTAAGAGGGGAATACATTTGTGATCTTATCTTTTCTCTTCTTTCTTAATAACTATCTTCTTCCTAATGTATCCCTTGACGATGCCTCACTTTATGCCTTTAGTTGAGCGTTTGCCCCGGTGAGGAAGGCTTTTGGTTCTGTCCCCTGGCCGAGACATACCAGAGTCTAAAAAAATGTCAGTTTCTACTCCTGCTTAACACTCAGCAATTTAGGAGTAGGAAGACTGGTTCGCCCGTTGTCAGTATAATGTGACTGGGTGGGGTGTCCTGCTGGGTGTCTTCGGCAGTATTAATGAGATAGCACTATAAAGTCGGCATCAGTTCCGCGCCATCACAATAAGTCAAACATGAACATTTCGCCTCCCAAAACACACACAAATACACTACAAGCATGCATCTTGCACTTAGGGGAGGCCGTCCTTAAATGACCCTAGCTGTTGACAGGACGTTAGACTATACTAAACCAAACAAACCAAACCACTGATAGGGGAACAGGTAGGTAGCGTTAATATAAACGGATGGTGGTTGTGTATAAGTTCTGTTTAAAATGAATGCAAGGGAAGGATCTGAGACTGCATGCGAAATTGATACTATAATAAGAGTTAGGGGAGGGAAAGTTTTGGTATATGGATTAAAGTAGTGTAAAGGTGATTTAATTTGGTGAAAGAAAGAGGATAGGATCATGCTAATGTTGATTTTAATGAAAGGCAATGTGTAAGGATTAGATCAAGATTACAATAACTGAAAGGAGACGAAAAGTTGGAATGATGGTAAGATGAGGGTATTCGTATGGTTAGTGAAGTGTTATTTAAGTAAAGGGTAACCATTATTGTACTGTAAGAAGTAGGATAGTAGGGCACTTGTTTGTATAAGATTATTATGGTGTTGTGAAAGCACTTTTATTAGCTATGTATAAAGGGCCGAACGTCATCATATAAAGCGAATGAATAAGCACCGTAATGTAAGATATCTTAATTCACTAAGTGTTAAATAGTCACCAGATTCACAAAGAAAGTACATTTTTTCTGAAATGTTTCTTTAACCGTGTTAGAAAATATTCCATTGACAAGAAAAAGATACTTCATCATCAGTGCCAGTTACACATGACGTTTAATAATCACTAAGGCTAGAAAGTAATGAGGCACGGATATTAAGTAATTCGAAAGATGGTAAAGAAAACGAAACAAAGAAAACAGGAGAAAATCAAAATGTAAAAGCTTATTAAAATAAAACTAGGCAATGTCATCGCCTATTTCGTCAAGTTTGGACCAAACAGTGCTTTTTTAGTGCCAGTCACATATAACGTATAATAATCACTAAGGCTACAAAGTAATGAGGCACGTATATTAAGTAAGCAATTAGATAAATGGTAAATAAAACGAAACAAAGAAAACAGGAGAAATCAAAATGTAAAAGCTGATTAAAATTAATCTAGGCAACGTCTTCGCCTATTTCGCCAAGTTTGGACCAAACAGTGCTTTTTTAC
Organism: Mizuhopecten yessoensis; assembly: GCF_002113885.1. Taxonomy (NCBI): domain Eukaryota; kingdom Metazoa; phylum Mollusca; class Bivalvia; order Pectinida; family Pectinidae; genus Mizuhopecten; species Mizuhopecten yessoensis. The sequence goes on from NW_018404496.1 coordinate 37,696, forward strand.
TCGTTTGTGTTAAAAAAATATTTTTTTTACTGCAACTGTTATTTATTTAAAATAAGTGTTTGGCCTTGTTTTAACCTTCTTTTATTCCTTTCGAAATACATCTGATATATATATATATATAACAGTAACTTAACTTATATCGATGCATTCATAGAAGCCGAAAATATGCATAAACGTTGTATTTTAAAATAAAATGTTAACAAATACATCTTACATACTTCCTTCTAAGTCGTATAATAGTCAAGCCTCTCAGAGTATAACTGTTTTAAGAAATGAGACATTCAAATTTTCACAAAAATGCATGGTACCAACAAAAGTAAAAACGTAGAAAAAAACAACCAAGAACAATTCAATAAAACGGTGCTGACATGTTTAATGACAAGTGAGGTCAGTGTTATAAAACAAGGAATTTGTGTTCGACACGGTAAGAGTAAATATTGTACACAAACATTAGGACGTTATTTGATTACATACATATATCATCATTGGGGTTATTATTATACGGTATGATGTTGTACACAAACATTATGATATTATTTCACTCTAAATATTCTTAGCAGGGAACAAGCTTGATTTAGGCACAATAAAGAAGAATTTGTTACAAAGTAATATAATAAAACAGGATAAGACTATATCTGTTACATAAGCAGCAGATATCAAAATAAAGCTTGGAAATAAAAAAGACATACTATTCTGTCTTTCTATCCGTTTGTGAGTGATTTATCTTAAATATTTGCATTAACATTCATATAAAAAAGAGTGATAATGCATCTATATGTGAAAGAAATATAAATATAAAACTTTCAAAGAAGAATGTCATACATATAGCATCGTTGTATAACCTGATTTGATAAATTCAAATGTAGGGAGAGCACAAATAAAGCTTGTAGGGGAGAGGTTTGTCTTTTATTATTCTGGAATCACAGTTCTGCTAAGGCAGATGACATCATTACCAACTGAATAAATGGAAATCTCGAAAAAAATAATATAATCTATATTAATATTAGTTCATGTTAGTGATTAAATTTAGTTTGCAAATATAATACATATCAGATGTTGAAAACTAGTTTAACATTATTTTCACCCCATAATGAGTCTTAAAACGTAAAATATGAGAAGCACAAATAATTGATTATACACGTTAAAATTTCATATAAACAAAATATTTGATCAGCTTTTATGCACCACGATTTGGGTTAAGAATTCCTCAGCTCTTTTAGAAAACTGTAACGTTGCATCGGATTTTTTTTTTGGGATATTAACAGCTTTGGTAATCATTTATGTCAAGAAAAATACAAGATTTCTCCGAAAGTTTAACATGAGATTTAATTCATTTTAATAGCGTGAAATTGGTAGGATTTTCTGCAGTGGAACAGCTATCCTTCATTATTGCTCCAGTAATAGCAAATTGAAATTAAAGAATAACTTTCAAAGTCTCACGTTTTGCAATTAATCAAACTGAATTGAAATAAATAACCTGGTTAAATAAATTCTCAGTGGTTTGTGACAACAATAATCACTGTACTATAAACTGTGTCAATCAGTATACCACGTGACTTTGATGCAATGTATCTGTTGTTTTGTAACAACTTAATCAGCGAAGTAAGATTTAAGAAATAGTTTCCAGTTATTTACGATACTGTAAGTGCTACTTATGTGAATATATCAGATTCCTCAGAGATTGGAACACATTTCGTAACAAGCTGATTGATTTGAAAAAACAAGTGTCACTTGTTGTCTTTATTTGACAGGATAATGTTGTGAAGGATATTCCTGTTTTCACTTCCGGGTAGGTACACATATGTTTATATTGGTCGGCTATGAATCTGTTTGTCGGAATGTAGTGGGTGTTGTTCAGAAAGAATGTTGACGTATGGTATTAAATGAAGTTATCCGTCTGAAGAGTGAATAATCAAGTGTATAGCTATAGTTACACACTTACAACTTGAGCAGATCTACCCAACCTAAAAAGGCTGTTCGGTCAATTAGGTTATTAATAGAATACATATGTTATGCCGACTGATTATACATAGTAAGGTATGGTGTCGTGACGTAGTTCGATTGCACACATGTGTCGTGATATTGATGTATTAAACAATTTAAATTAGACGCCTACTCTACGGGGATATGTAATTTCTTCCCATACATTTAACGTGTACCGCTCGTTACTGTCCTATTCCGTTCTTTACAGACATTTTAAATCGTTGTTTTAAATATAACAGGATATAATATCAGTTGAACTTGATTAAGCATATTAAAACACGTTTTTACCAATTGCAGAGTCAGTGATATCATAGATAAGATTTCAACGTGTACGACCTTGATATATATTGTATTGTCTAGTGTAACAAAGTATTTAATAATATAGTATAAGTTAATAACTCTGAACTCCAGCCCGACATCAATATCAGAGTATAAGTTAATATTTGGTTTCAACTAATTTTATTGTATTTACAAAAGGATGAGACAACAGGCAGTGCCTATATTAGTCTTCTCCTGAACGTTAATATCTCTGAACTTCCAGCCCGGCATCAATATCAGAGTATAAGTTAATAACTCTGAACTCCAGCCCGGCATCATTATCAGAGTATACGTCTGTAACAATGATATCCAGCCCGGCTTCAACATATCAATTTAATATATATGTACTAAATAATAATAGAGTGTGTTAAGTTTGAACACTTCAACATTCTATCCATCTTGTTGAGATTTCCTTTCCTCAAGTTATTGACTTGTCAATCAAAATGTATCCAATAGGAAGCAGTGGAATATATAACCCTTTTCGTTGCTTATTTCCCGTGTCAGAAAACGTGTATTGTATATTATCATTATTATTATCATTTTTATCTTTAAAGGATGTTGTGGACATGCGATGCCAGCACTTTCTTCTTCCTATGCAGGAGTCACTGTTCTGCTCAAGCGAACAAATTCATCATTTCCTAAAACATAAACAGTTGTTTTGGTATATCATATAATGGATTCGTTATTTTAATGCTCATTATATCAAAGTGTGAAGCCTTATTTAAAGATGCAAACCATAGAGTCGATGCCAACTGTTCATATTATAGAAACGATACATATTTTCTGAAACAATGATTATTAAATTTTTTAATATAAGCGTACTGAGTATAAGATATGCGTCGATGATAATGATTAAAACATATAAAAATAGCGCTGTTTGAGTATTTCAGATCGTAAGTTTACAATAAAACTAACCAGACATATGAATTGTTAGACTGTCATAACGTATATTACACAATTTGTCTTAATACTGAGATATAATCCCGGTGATAATTAAGTTACAAAGTACGTGTTGTAGTATCATTTAGGGAGTTGCTAATACCTACAGAATGTGCAACTCTTCTCAGCATACTTTGGTCTAGTACCTTAAAGTAATTCAATGAACCATAATATAGCAGGTCGATTGATTTGATAAAATCAACATAGAAGACGTCATATCACCATTTTCCTTAACATAATTCATATTGTTTGATTGATGTTCATGAGAGGTGGAATAGTATTAATACATCATTATAATAGTGTGTTACATACATACCTCTTTCTCGCCGAAGCAAGTCATCCATAAGATGTGTGGGGATCCTTTGTCGCAGATCTTGATAAGTGCCCGGCTGTCCCAACACTTGTATCGGTAACATGTCACCTACAAAAAACAGGTCAACACGTTTAAAAAGGTAAACTTCATTCGATTTATGATTAAATAACTTGATTATCTCCCTTACACCAATAATTTAATAATCTGATAACCAATGTAACAGAATCTTTATAAATGCATATGCTATAAATTAAACTTAATTAACTGTCTCGCAGTTATAACAGAATATCATAACCACATTTTAAAATTTGGCCAATACAGTTGATCAAAAATAAGTTGACAACCACGATCAACAAGGAGAAACTGTTAGAATCCAAACGTATCAAAAGTACCAGTGTGGATTTGAATCCATTCCTCCACAAGGTCAGGCGGAAAATGGCGTAGATGTTGATAGGGGTCGGGTACGCTTGTTTCCTGTATAGGCGGTCTGTTCCCTTGATAGAATTTAAAATAAAACCACAATATATAAACAAAGTAAATGGTAGACTATTCATTATAACAGTTACTGGAAATACATTGAAAGTTTCTCTACTGCAAGATACACATCTTTGTTTAGATCAATAACAACTAAAATGTTATAATATTGAACATTATTTATAAGTGTTGTTTTCCATAAATAGCATACAATTATTTAGTCTTGTTATGCCATAATTATTTACAAAACTGCAGCATGCCAAAACAGATTTACGAACACTATGCTACATTAACTGGTATTTAATAGTTTTTGTTTCCTCCGTCAGGCGGAAAATGGCGTAGACATTTCAACAAGCTTGCCAATCATTGCTGTCGTTGTTGATTTCGAAGTTATCATTTTTACCAAAAGACCTAAGCAATGTGGCACTCACTTATATCTACAAGCATTTTCTGTTGTGCTATTACATACATTTATTACATTGATATCTTTGTGTTTGGTATAATCTTCCTGTTTGTATTGACAATGCCATTATTGAACGCTTTTGCAGTATTTCCCGTTTTCGAATCGCTTACGCTTTGTCATTCATAGTTCCAGTTTACTTAACGCGTTTGGTAGAGTCCTGTTGTGGCAATGCCAAACAGTAATTCCGTTAAAATTCATAATGATACGTGACTATCAAGGAGCTAATAACGATTTTAACATAGTTACCCTCAGCCATGGTTAACTGCAAAATAACTCAAAGATTTTCTTTCATCTGTTACTTCGACACGAACCGCTCACCAATCTGCTAAAACAATAGCGAATATTGTAAGTTAATTACAGCTCTGATATCAATAGATCCGTATTATAATATACCAGTAAGAAAGAATGTACGATTGAATGTAGTGTGTGGTATTTGATCATGCTTGCACCGATTTGGAGTACTCGGTGCCATAAACTTAAATCATTATTAAACTAGTAATTATGCATAATTCATTACTATTTCTTAAGATTCTGTTATTCTGAGGTATAAATCTATTCCAAATCTCGTTTTGCGTTTATATAATGAAACAGATTATAATATCAACGTTTTGCACAAACAATGTACGTATTAAACGTGTCGCAACGTTTCATGACCGACTGGTCCCTTTGTCAAGCTTGACATGTTTAATACGTACATTGTTTGTGTAGAAAGAAACACTTTTATATTAAATATTTCCAAACTGATGAATCTTATGGAAAAATGTAACAAATTATGTTAAATATCAAAATCATGCATACATTTCAACGTCAACAAGACATAACAAAATAGATACCTATCGTTTGCAAAATAAGTTGTAAAAATGTTAACCAATCTGGCAGGCATTTTTAAATGCGAATTTCTTACTCTTTACGCAGTATGAAAAGTGGTCCCCTCCCTTTTTTTGACACTATCATAGTCACTAAAAGACTCTTTGTACCATAAATTCTATTTGTAGCAAGTTTATGGTTGCTGTTAAAGTGTTTTGATGCTCAATATGATGACAGTTGATACTTAACATACTGCGAAATCATATAGCATTGGTATTATATTGCTCGTTTATATCCATTGTATTTTATTCTGATTCTACAAAAATTGGAAAATCCAAAAACAATACGGAAAAAACCGGAAAGTGACCGCATATGTGTTGACTATTGTAACAAAGGAAACATGTTTTCTTTCAATTCAGTGAATTTTGAATAACCAATTGTTATCAGAATTTTTTATATCCATAGTGAAAACAAAAAATCCCTGTGTAAAAATAAGGATTGTCAAATACAAAAAAATAAGGGGTAAGGGTTACCTTAAATGCTTTTCTGAGATCAAAACTTACATTTAACATTCATAATTGAAACGAAAATATTGTTTTAATCATTTTGTCAAACCTTCATTGATTTTTTATAAGTCTCATTGAAGATATTGTATGAATTTGTTTGAAAATGATAAATTTCACCAAAAATAGATATTACGTAAAATATATATGTTTGAACAACTTCAGCAATGAACGAGCCCACTGACATATCATTTTTTGTGTATCTTTTATTTTCTTACATTCTCCCCTTTAAGGAGTGGCTATAAAAGCAAGTCAGTAGAAATCTTTCATTTTTTACAAGAGCAAATCCTAAATACATGCATGAATGCATGAACAATTTAGACAAGCTTAAAATTAAAAAAATAAATATCAACGAGTACTAAAGTGTCCACAAACCGTTAGTCGAACTTGAAACCGACGACACCAGAGCAAAATATGAGCAACGGAGAGGAATATATGGTAACACTTACAAAACGATTCGCATGACACTGACATTGAAACCGAGTACAACTATTTTAAAGATTTTTAATGATAAAAAGTTCTTTTCCCAAAAATCGACTTTTGGTAAATTAATAATCCTATATCAAAGTATAAAGACACCCAGCTACAAATACATGAATGGCAATACTATGTTGACATTTTTGTTTTGATTTTAATAAGCTTGTATGTAAGTCTGAATGTTGGAAAATAATAAACTATATAATAATATAAGCTTTTGTAAAGAACAAAGGGGTGTCATTGCTATCATAGTTTAATTACTTTTATCGAGTTTGCGCGCAGCCCTGTTCGTGCATTATCCAACAATTTGTTTTCAATGATTCAGTTACTCATGCACATATCATTTCATAAGAATACGTTTCTTTTTGTAAAGCGCTGAGTTATATTTTGCTATTTTTATAGCTATTTTTCTACCAGTTTGTACCTTTTATCGTCTCAAGTAATGATACACTAAGGACTTTGAATGAATTGTTTAAGATAATCATTAAATGAAAGTTAGATATAATTATGAATTTATCTATTTTTCAATTCGTTATTCACTCTATGTACAATGTGTGTTTGTGTGGTTTGAGATCGTATTGTTGATAAATGTAAAAGTAAAATAAACAGAAACATATACCACAGATTCAACCACATGGAATCACGAAGTCACAAACTGTCAGGAACATGGAGACAGAGTCAGGAAAATATCAGAATACCAATTTATATCCTGACTTTTAATTGAAACAATACATGATATTATTGGTAATTTGTAGCCACGCTACAGTACTATAAATAGAATTCCCGGGGAATCACCTAGTGAGAACCGTGCAACGAAGAATTGTTATTGGTATTGTACCTTACTACCACCAATCAGCCATGTTAGATTTGTTGGTGAATTGACCCAACGCCACCACTAGTTATCACAAAGGTATACTGAGACTTAAAGTAGGAGCAGAGAAGGCGGTGATATATGTGGTGGTTAACATTGTGGTTAGGGAACTGTTATAACATTGTTATGATAATGATGATTTAATGTAGGTTTAAGACTAAGATATTGTCCGGTTCAGGAAAAAAAATCGGGTAGCCTGAAGGTATAGGAAGGATTAAAGTAGTACCAGCATACTCGTTTAATATCACTGTCTTCAAAAAGAAACATACACAGACAAAACATAATAAATATGATAGAGAAGCTTCACATCGACAAAGTGTAATGACAATATCAATATAAGTTGCTGAAATATGGTTGCCAACACCACAAACTATCAAACATATTTTAGAAAACTCCATTTAAGCTTAATCAATACCTTTCAAGTCATGTGCTGAAATTAAGATAATCATCTTTTAACTGGGAGAGAAAACAATTAACACATACCTTTCCATGAATAAAGCGTCCTGGTGTGATAGACCATTGTTTTACTTGGTATTTCTATGAAGAGGATATATCTTGCGCGGGAAGTAAGAGCTATCGGACGGTACAAAATCCTCGGAAAATGATCAAATAATGTTTGAGTAGTCGGCAGTCGTTAGCCAGATGTATAGGGAAACATTGCAAAGGTACACATTTGTCAGTGAAGGAATAGGTATAGGGTAGAGAAAAGGAACATGTAAGACGTCAGAAGTTATGTATGTGTCAGTGTAAGGTAAATATTTAGGGTGACAGAAGAAAAAGTGTAGGGAAGGGATAAGTTAGGTTCAGAGGTAATGTTGGGTTATTGTTAAGGTATGGTTGTGTTAAACTTTCAATGCTAATATCATTGTAAGGACGGGCCTTTTATATGTATATACTTATTCATGTAGATAAATATGCTTGGTATATAAATTATGATCCAAAACAGTGAAAATACCATAATGTGCAACAGATAGTACATGTTTGACACGATCTGTGTAAATATTACACACAATATCACGTCATCTGTTGATTGTAGCATCCCCCGTTTACTGTCGTGTTTTAGATATTTATTTGTTGAACGATAAGAAAACTACACCAAGTGTTTACCACCATGTCGCAGTCACTTGAAAACAAAGTGTTGGCATGGTTCAAAACGGGCATGTAATGTCACTTGTGCTCCTAGTTTCATGGTTAGTGATTACATGTATGTTTAAGGCTAAGATTGTCCGGTTTAGAGACAACATTGGGTAGCATGAATGTATGGGAAGGATTAAAGTAGTATCAGCATATAATTTCACTTTCACTGCCTTCAAAAGAAACATACATAGAAAAAACATAATTAATATGTTAGAGAAGCTTCACATCGGCAAATTGTTATGACACTATTAATATAAGTTGCTGACATATGGTTGCCAACACCACAAACTATCAAACATATTTTAGAAAACTCCATTTAAGCTTAATTAATACCTTTCAAGTAATGTGCTTAAATTAAGATAATAATAAAGTATAAAAGAACAACATCTTTTAACTGGGAGTGAAAACAATTAACACATACCTTTCCTTGAATAGAGCGTCATGGTGTGATAGATTTGGCAGTCGTTAGCCAGATGTATAGGGAAACATTGCAAAGGTACACAGTTGTCAGTGAAGGAATAGGTATAGGGTAGAGGAAAGGAACATTTAAAAAGTCAGAAGTTATGTATGTGTCAATGTATGGTAAATATATACGGTGACAGAAGAAAAAGTGTAGGGAAGGGATAAGTTAGGTTTAGTGTTAATGTTCGGTTATTGTTAAGGTATGGTTGTGTTAAACTTTCAATGCTATCATCATTGTAAGAACTGGTCATATATACGTATACACATATGCATGTAAATTAATATGCTTTGTATATAAATTATGATCAAAAACAGTGAAAATACCAAAATATGCAACAGATATTACATGTTGGACACGATCTGTGTAAATATTACACACAAAATCACGTCATCTGTTGATTGTAGTATCGCCCTTTTACTGTCGAGTTTTCGATATTTATTTGTTGAACGGGACGAAAATTACGCTATAAGCTGTTATGTGTAGAAAATTGGTTCTTATATAAAAAAGATAAGTCTAATCGAATTTTGACATGACAATCAAATAATTCAGATTATTTATTGCTTAATCATCGTTTTTAGAAAAGTCAATATAGTAGAGTTATTATTTTTCGAAATTTCACATCAACTATGACTAGTAAAGAGTTTTGAATATAGTTGTTTTTGAACAATCAGAAAGTCTTGCAATAACCTGTAGGGATTTTACTGTAAAATACACGGATCAACTAAAGAAAAGGTACCACAGTCCTGATTTGACGACCGAATGATCCAGATGCATGATTTGTTAAAAATTCGTTATAAGAAAGATTAGATTGATGAATTATCGGTACTTTAAACCATTAGCTTTGCCAAAATTATCTCATAAAAGTATGTTCCTGCTATTCAAGTAATTCATGGTCGAGTTCCTCGAATAAACCGTATCTTTTGGCTGTCCCAAAGAATAACGCTGAGAAGAAAACCACCGATTTAGATAGATCAAGCTAGCCATGTTTCACCGCGCCTAGTTCAAACCACCATGTCGCAGTCACTTGGAACTAATTGTTGGCATGGTTCCAAACGTGCATGTTATGACACTTTTGCTCCTGGTTTTATGGCTAGTGATTACATGTAGGTTTAAGACTAAGAGTGTCTGGTTTAGAGAAAAAATCGGGTAGCATAATTGTATGGGAAGGATTGAAGTAGTACCAGCATACACGTTTAATATCACTGTCTTCAAAAAGAAACATATATAGACAAAACATAATTAATATGATAAGAGAACCTTCACATTGACAAATTGTAATGACACTATCAATATAAGTGGCTGAAATATAGTGGCCAAAACACCACAAACTATCAAACATATTTTAGAAAACTCCATTTAAGCTTAATTAATACCTTTCAAGTTATGTGCTTAAATAAAGATAATAATAAAGTATAAAACGCATCTTTTAACTGGGAGTAAAAAAAATAACACATACCTTTCCTCGAATAAAGCGTCCTGGTGTGATGGACAATTGTTTTTACTGCGGTAGTTCTATGAAGAGGATCAATTTTGCGCGGGAATTAAGAGCTTTCAGACTGTAACAAATCATCGGACAATGTTTCCCCGAGTCGACAATCGTGAGACCAGATGTATAGATAAACCTTGTATAGATCACGCTATAGATAATGATATATCCGAAACTCTATACCACTCTATAATTGAAAAACTTAAAAAGTAACAGAAAAAATGTCGGCAGTCTGCCAGGTGTATACAAGGCAGCTAAGCACTTAGCTTAATTTATGCATCTGGAGTCGTGCACATAACCACTTTATTTGAATAAATAAAATTAAGAAAAATAGGTTTCGAAGAGTTGTCTCCCATGCATAAAAGCTAGGGATAGGAAGAGTTACTCGCCTTGAATTAAGAGCCGAGGATTGTGGGTAATCTGCATTGAGCGCAGCGCGCCATTGAGAAAATTTGTAAACAGCGCGCCATTGAGAAAATTTATAAACAAAAAGGTCACACAGTGCAAAACTACTGTGTTAACCATTCTAAGTACAGACCTAGTCTGGTATACCTTCCGAAGTTTTTAACC
>NW_018404496.1:54428-78895 GCF_002113885.1 Mizuhopecten yessoensis
CAAGAAAAATATCTTAGCAGACCATCTTTCTCGCTTACAGATAACAGACTTCAAGAGGAAAGCTCCTTGGATGCATGCAGCACCAACATCCGTACCTCCCAAATATCTACCAGAGAGCTTTCTAAAGGAGTTGAAGAACTTTTAGGTGAATCACTGGCTCCTTCTAGTAGGCAGACATATGGTAAAGCTTGGGCAACATTCTCAACCTTTGCTAACTCAAATGGCTTTCAGCCTGCTAGCTCTGCTGTGAATTCATCTCATGTAGCTCTTTTTATTTCTGAGTTGCATAATAAAGATTTTTCTCCAAAGTCTATTTCAACATACGTTTCTGCTGTGGCTTATGTACATAAGCTTCTCCATAACCATGATCCAACAGACTCTTTCTTAATTAAGAAAATGATCTGTGGTGCATACCGTATAGCCCCTTCTAGCGATATGCGCTTGCCATTTGATGTCAGCATGCTAGACAGAATGATTGCATCTCTAGAATCCATAGCAAAAACGCCCTTTGAGCAGGTTCTCTTCCGTTCCATGTTCCTCTTTGCTTTTAACGCATTTGCTCGCGTTGGTGAAATAGCAAATACAGGAAATCTCAACAACCTAGTACAATATCAAAATATAGTAGTTGGCTGCTCGCCAACTACAGGTGCTGAGGAAGTTGTAGTTAATTTCTATGAGTTCAAACACAATTTAGAGAAAAAACGTCATACTGTCACTTTCAGCCATGGTCCAACGCAACGTTCAGCTATAACAGCATTGAAAGATTATCTCATCTACAGGGGTAATTTGCCTGGCCCTCTGTTTCAATATATCAATACGAAACCTGTGACGCGCCGGCACTTTGATCTCATTTTACACGCAGTTCTTAAATACTGCAAATTTGATTCGCGTTTGTATAAAGGACACAGTTTTCGGCTTGGGGCTGCGTCGTACGCAGCACTGTGTCTTCGTTGTTCAGATGCAGAGATCCGTGTTTTAGGTCGCTGGAATAGCAATGCTTTTAAGAAATACATCCGTTTGCCACGTTAATATTCTTCAATTTTGATGCTTAAGCTTGGACCCCACCTGTTGCTTACAATATTAATGAATCTATATTGTATTATTCTCTGATTCTTACCAGCTGCACATTACAAAACCAAGGCCTGAGTACACCATGACATTTATTGGACATTTTACATTTCAAGACATTTTGCAGATTGGGGGCTTGCTTGAGCCGGTCTCTGTTTCTGCTGTACAGGCAAGAATACATTGTGTATGCCATGTTTTCTCAGCTTCTTGGTGATTGAGACACTATGTGATTGTGCAGGTATGAGGCTTGCTTGGGCCGGTCTCCCCAGTACATATCACTTTTCACCTGCTTTTATGTCCAGTGTGTAAACATCACTAATGTTCAACATTTTTGTATTTTTCTACACTGTATCACTTTCATATCTTTTTATCAGCGTAACATTAAAGGCCTGTTAGTTAGCATGCAACTGTGACTATCAATTGTGAGGCTTGCTTGAGCCAGTCTTGCTCTATAGTTATCACCCAATGTAAATGTATATGATTATGATATCTTAACACATTGAAGACTATACATGAAACATGCAGCATAAATTTGCCTTTGAACTCTTTTTATTTATGTTATTTTGTTAATATTAGTTTTTGACTTTAAGCAACATGGTAGATAGGATTTTTAACTAGCTTTGCTAACCTTGTTTTGAAGCCCACAAATGTCTGTGGTTTTGACAATTTTTGCCTTGTTGCAAATTTGAATTTATGTGTTTGTAGCATAATTTGGTACTTGTGTTCAACCAGTTAATTACATGCCTGTCTACATGATGTCTGCTTGAGCCGGCTTCATTATGTAATATAATTGCTTATAACTATATGTCCTGCTGCATTTTTTGCTTAATTTGTTTCTTTCATAAAGTGGTGCCATCTTACATTTTATACCTTCGTATGTGCAAGACAATTTTCTTTGCTTTTTACATGGCTTTGCCTCTCGCCTTTGTGGGGAAACCTTCAATGTTGCACATCTTGGTTTAGTGGCGGAGTTTGCCAACCCCCACTAAGGCTTATGGCCACCAACTAATGTATTTGTTTTACTTTATATATGATAATGCTATGCTGTACTTGTCAGATGTTTGACATCGTCATGTTTGGGTATTATTTGTTTGAAAATATATTAAAAGTCACCAAACGGTGACCTTTTTCACTCATATGTTCTTTTGGTTGTTTATGTGACAGGACGGAAAGTGCATAAAAGGCAGCTAAGCACTTAGCTTAATTTATGCATCTGGAGTCGTGCACATAACCACTTTATTTGAATAAATAAAATTAAGAAAAATAGGTTTCGAAGAGTTGTCTCCCATGCATAAAAGCTAGGGATAGGAAGAGTTACTCGCCTTGAATTAAGAGCCGAGGATTGTGGGTAATCTGCATTGAGCGCGCCATTGAGAAAATTTGTAAACAGCGCGCCATTGAGAAAATTTATAAACAAAAAGGTCACACAGTGCAAAACTATTGTGTTAACCATTCTAAGTACAGACCTAGTCTGGTATACCTTCCGAAGTTTTTAACCCACCCACTTCCTCCCCTCTTCTTCTTTGTGAGAAATGCATTTTAACACAATATCTAAGTGGCGGAGTTTGCCAACCCCCACTAAGGCTTATGGCCACCAACTAATGTATTTGTTTTACTTTATATATGATAATGCTATGCTGTACTTGTCAGATGTTTGACATCGTCATGTTTGGGTATTATTTGTTTGAAAATATATTAAAAGTCACCAAACGGTGACCTTTTTCACTCATATGTTCTTTTGGTTGTTTATGTGACAGGACGGAAAGTGCATAAAAAACATTATATAGTTGGAATCAGTGAATCAGAACCAGTACGTAATAGTGTAGTGTAGTGCCGGAGACCGATTTGTTTATTTACTATATTTTGAATCCGTTGGGGGAACACCACTCGCGTATTTTAACATGTTTGGTATGTGTTTCACGTCCTTTTAAACTGAGTGATGAGAATTAGAAATGAAATAAAATTACCTTTGCAAAGACAATGATGTTTATTTCTGTTTTTGCCTGTTTTTACGTAATGGATCCTGCCAATTCGTTTATAGTTGTATTGATTAAGACGTGTTTGTTGGTAGCCCTGTTTGAACATAATCTTTCTTTCCTTGTGACTTAACAACACAGCAGAGGTTTATTTAACGGCAAAAACATATTCGAATAAGCTTCACAGGCATGTTAAAGATATTTCATTCTATTAATGTATGGTTTATTTTCTTTAGCGTTGCCATTACAATTTGTTATACACTTTTTATAGCTATTTTAAATTCTTACGTTGTTGAACAATTCATTTACTCTCTAAAAATAACAATGGATCCTTGCAGTATCAATTAGAAACATATACACCGTGTCATGTCAGCGTGTTCAATATATTATGACGGGCAAGTTTTCTTTCCCAGCCAAAACTGATATATGGTATAACAGGTGGAAATGTCTTGTGGCAAAACGTATACAGTCGTTGTGCTCCCCAATCCAAGACTTTGGTTTCAGTTACGTATCGCGTCCTTAACGAAAGTGTATAGCAGTATAACAATGCGCTAAAATATCATGTTGTCTTTATCCATTGTGAATAAGAATATTTTAGTTGTATTATTAGGGTTTGTCTAGTTGATATAATATTTCACTGAATAGTTAATTTGGTGTAACATTCATTTTGTTGATGTGACGATTATCAAAGGTGAAGTACCCATCTGTTGTTATTTGACCTCAGGAGAAACAAATTACTTCCTTCTGTTTTATTTTTTATTTTTATGTCTATTTAAGGAATAAAGTGTCTTTCTGGTGGATCTATTAAAAGATAAAGTTCAGTTGGTGTTGGGATATTCTAAATGGAACGCGAAGCGTTCCATGCCATGAATATCCCAACTCCAACTGAACTTTATCCTTTGATAGATCCACCAGAAAGACACTTTATTACTTATATTTTCAATCCCCGTCTTCTTTTATGCGTACAGTAATTTAGTATCTGTTGTTTTTATCATGGTTGGCGACAAAGGCGACAAATTGAACAGTATCGTTTGGTTTTGCTGGGTTCTTGGAACAGCCACCATTTCCCACCATGCTGTCACAGTTTCCCGCCAGCCCTCCAGAATGTTCTTGAGCAATCAACAAGTAAACAAAATAGTTCCATCAAGTGACACATTTTAATTTGTTATTCTTATGTACATATTAATAACAGTGATTATTGTTTTTAATATTACGCTTAAATACAAAATTATCTCTGTTAATAAGTTTCATTTAGACCTTAAAATTAAATTTGAATCTGGCCGATATAGAACATGACCTATACTCCGAGTCAATGTCTAGACAACAGCGTCTACAGTTATTTACTTTGACATGTTAAAATTGAACGAACAGTGAGCGAATGTGGAGTTTGTTAACAGTCCAGACTGAGAAGTGAAGCAGGACAACATTGTCGACTGAACCAGTGAGTCCGGAGTTTGAGCCACAACTGTGCATGTTGTGCGTGGGGAAGCAACCGACTGATTCGAAACACGTGGAGCGATAGCTAGACTTGTGTCATTCTGATTCTTTTCATTGGAAGTGGGTATTAGTGACGACAAAGTGGAACTTATGTTTTGGTTTTTGTGTAGTAGACATATTTATGGGGTAACTCCTTACAGACGCCTCGTTTCTATGGCCACTCATGTACATTATTTGTCTGGTTTCAAAACCCGCGTCACTCATGGCCTGTATCGCCGTAGCTCGGAACGGAGACAGTGAGCTGTGTAACGACGGCTGCAGCCAGCCTGTTTGCAGATGTCTGGGAGAAAGTTAGTGAATGTTGATTTTCCAATGGATTTATTAGTGTACCACGTTGTCTGTTTTTCGTGTGATGCGATTGCCTCCTTATAGCATGTGTTGAACAGTTTAGTTGCATTTTTGTCAGTTTTGTTTAAGAATTCCTTCAGCAATACCACCGGACACCCGGGTGTTTCGGTCGCGTTCATCCGGCGGTCAGCTGTTGCCTCCTCTTTTGATAGGCCGCCCTGGTAGCTTTTGTGTTGGATTTCGTGGGTAAGGAATGCATACTCCCTACCCTCGCCATCTGTTTTGAAATCAAAGGAATTTGTTGTCAGTTGGTGGTGAAACTCTAGGCCGCGGCTAATAAAGTGAATTGAGATACTATACCACACACCAAGGCGAAGTTTGATCGGATTCTGCCCACACCCAACAAGGTAAGTGGCGATTTTTTCGAGATCTACGTTTTCAACTATGTCTTTGTGGTGAGTCGGTTTTGATGTGCCCAGTGTCATTTTTTCTTTCAGCATTCCCGACAACAATTTATTACATTGACTGAATTCCCGATCTTTAACTATATCAATGTTTCTGCCAATGTCGGACAAATGTCTATTTATAGCTGCCCGTATCGCCTTCATACTGTCCTTGTGATATTCTGATTCATCTTGCTTGGTGGGCCTGGCTTCGCAAAAAAATTCCCGAGCTTGCTGTTAAGTTCCTCTGTTGAAACTGTAGCCATATCCAATGGGAAACCATAGCTTTCAAAGTGCCAATCTGAAATTACAGAAGGCGATTTTATAGAAGAGGGCATACATAATGGTGTAAATTATTTGACAGATTTTTAAATAAAATGGTCTGCAATAAATTTACATCGTTTCGGTGTGCAACATTCGTCATATGATAATGTAAACACAGGCGTATGTGTGTACTGTTTACACATGTGTGACTGACATAGGTTGGACTTACCTTGCAGGATTTTCATCCCCCATCTTGTATTGCTCTTCGTTGATTTTGACTGGTTCTTGTCTTCGTACTGTTTTAATTCCCTTTCTGTCTTCACTTTAAATCGCTTTTCCGTCTTGTCATTAACACAGACAACTTTCTCATGATGTGCCGGTATTTCCGGTGTGGGTAGACTCTCGTCTGCTGGCATGCCCAGTTCTTTCTCCATTTCCAAGCTTGTAGTTATGTCCATTAAATCCGATAGTGCTAGCGATGATAATAGCATGTCAACATCCACATCGTCCATTTCTAGAAAGTCGAAATTGTCGCCAAATTCGGGCATATCCATTTTGAAACTGCCGTATCCAGCCATCACTCAACTAAACTTTAGTCTAAAGCAGACGACAGATTTTTTGTTTAGTAATAACGTTCAGGTATTTATTGTGTCAGTCGTGTGGACATCTGTGTAACTATTTAAAATCGTTAGATTTCTCACATTTTAATTTCATTCTTACACATTTCAGTCATACTTCGTTAGATGTGCATGTTTACATTTTCATGTGAACTATTTCAGCCTTTGCACATATGTGTTTGTACACATACATCGATTGTACCCATCAGTTGTCAGTATGCCTATTTATAGACCAGGTTTTCCTGGTGGTGTGTAAAATTACTACGCGCCGGTCCAGTTCGATTTCACGCGTCAGTTCAGTCCGGGCGGCAGTTAGCGCGTGCCAGGGTGAACTCTATTGAAGGATAGAGTTCAGTTGGGTATTGGGAGAAATGAATGGGTTTTACTATCAGTTCACCACAGACTGTTAATATTTCCAGTTAGATCTTAAAATATATCATCTTCGAAAATGCTTTCCATATTTCATTCATTCATTTATATTCTGCAATATCCTTACTCGCAACTAATAACACAAACAATCAGTAATTAATTAATTAAGTAATATAAGATCCATACGTACAGTACTACTGTCGACAAAGACTTCCTCACTGAGGCCGTGTTTGAGGATACCTTCAATGACCCACTTCTACCCATCTCACTACTCAATCACAGGAGTCTCAGTGTGAGACATGTCCAAGCTTTAGTTGTCATACAAGTACTGATCTAGAGTTTCAGTATCTACAAAAAGATCAGACAACGCACCAAACAATACACAAAGCATACTACACATCAATACTCTCCGTCAGTACCAGTGTTTCTAAGCATTGCACTGATTATCCAGAATATAAGCTTACTATCTGAAAACGTGGAATTATCTGACACCGTTTAGACAGGAAAGTATTGAAGTTCTGGCAACAAAAATCAACTGTGAGTCACTGTCAACTTCTAAAATTTGAAATTTATCCCGACTAAACCCCTTTTCAGTTGACAAGGTGAATTTAGCGCACATATAGTAGATCTAAATAATATATAATTATCCTACATCTTTAAACAAATCAATCGCAGAAATCATGGATTTCCCGACCACTCCAATCTAGCAGACAACATATTCTGTCATTACGCAATAAAAACACTTGTGTGCTATTTAAGCTTGTTTTTTCTCTCTCTAAAAATAGACTTTCATATTTTCCTTACAGCTAATTACCAGATTATTAAATAACAATAAAAACAAACGAGAAAGTTAATCAACAACTGTATCTAATTTATAATCAAGCATCACAAAAATACATAGCTAGACCACAAACCCGTTTACATGCTAAACTAGACACAATTTAAGATATATATCATAACCCTAGGCATCTGGGCTATTAACACCCAAGATAGCTTTTACAATAATAGCAATGCAGCTTTACGTCAGCATGTACTTACTATGTACTCTAAATACAAATGATATTTTCTTATAAACAAAGTCCCATATATTACAAACTCTTTTCTGGACCTGTTCGTCGGCGCTGTTCTCTTTGATTATAAAATACTAATACATACTTGAACCAGATGATACGTTTGAAGTCTAACGGATAGTGTGTGTGTACCTACTGAGTTGACAAGAGTAAAAAAGGGGAAAAAATCATTATCTAAATATCGAATTTTGGTAAAAACTGAGTAGTGACACTCACATATCTCTTATTTATGAAACATGTCTGTTGGAGGGAGTTAAACAATTATCTATTCTAACATTGAGGTATAAATAAAATATAAATAAAAACTTTAAATATAAAACAACTAAACACGGTTAAGCAGTTTTGATATTTTTATTGATAAGTGTGATTGGCGTTGTACTCTATATATCGTGTTTGACACGGTGTCAGTTGATGTTTTACACAAACATTATTACATTATCTGTCTTAAGATTGCCTTTAAAAGGACTAACCTAAGTTGTATACAATTAACAAAGACATTGTAACATTTATACAATATGTTATTGCCGCATTTCAACGACGTAAATATATTTCAAAATGTATTATTTATTATTTTTATTTACAAAATATAATAGATAATACAGAGTTGTGAACATGAACGGACAAATGTATAAGACAACAGGATAGTCCATTACTAATGAAGTTGATATAATAGCAAAGGAGGATACAAAATCCGAGATATTCTATCACAAGACACACACACAGAGTCTCTCTCTCTCTCTCTCTCTCTCTCTCTCTCTCTCTCTCTCTCTCTCTCTCTCTCTCTCTCGTGCTCGCTCAAATAGTCCATAATCTATGCCGTAAAGCAAATCAAAAATTACTCAAAGTTATCAAACTGATATCAAAGGCAGTGATACTTAACATTTCATTTCCCCCCAGAATATTGTAGAATTTAAACTTAGACAGTGTATAACTTATTTAAAACAATTCATTTAAAAACCCATTTAGGTTTATACACCAATATTCAGTGTGCTTTTGATATTGTTTTGATAATTTCTAAAATATTGGACTTGTGACAACACATATGACTTCATTAATCACAGTGTATAATCCTTGTTAGATGAATATATAAAACGTAACACATGTTTATTTAATTTAAAAAAATAACAACAATATTTAAAACGGACTACTTCTAGGTTGTTATGTTCATACGCAAACTTGAAAGCTAATGGCAAAATAACCCTCATATTCTTTGGTAGTTATATTGAGTAGAAATGTAAATATTTTTATAAACTGACGCGATCACTTCATTATACAGACAGGTAGAATATGAAAAGTACTACATTATAAAACTCTCAATAAACGAATGGAATGTTTAGTTTTAAATTACGAGGTCAAACATGTCTATGGTTTCCTGGTGTGACCACACACCATCTGATAGCTCTTGTCAGCTACAGTTTAATCTTTTTATCACCAAGGAATCACAGTTCTGCTCAGGCGGATGACGTCATTAGTAACTGAAATACATTGAAAACAAAATCATCGATAATGAAATTCAGATGTGGTGCGAACGAATTTGATGTAGCTTGTGCTACAATAGAACGAAAGTAACAATATAAACAAAAAGAGAACAATAAAAAATAAAATGAAAACCATGCACACAACTGGTTCGACAATTTTGATTAGGAATTCAACTCATATATTGTAGATTGTTCAAATACAAAATTAAAAAAGGGCAACAATCAAAGCAAAGGAAAGAAAAATACCTTATACATATTTTATTAAATAATTATATAGAAGAATAAAAAAGAGGGAAAACAATAACAAAAAACCAATGAGATTGACAAGGAGCAAGACCGTGATTCAAACCCTGGAGCTGCGATAATTACACTCTCGCCCTAACCAACTAAGCTGCCTTGTCAACGGCAGTACTCTGACTCAGTCGACCTAACCAACTAAGCTGCCTTGTCAACGGCAATACTTATATTGAGCTGTTTTTAGTAGAAATGTAAATATTTCAATGATAATAAAATTCAGATGTGGTGAGAACAAATTTGATGTAGCTTATGCTACGATAGAATGAAAGTAACAATATAAACAAAAAAGAGAAAAAGTTCACCACAAATAAAAACCATGCACACAACTGGCTCGACAATTTTGATTAGGAATTTAGGCATAATGCGAAACACTTTAAATTTACATCGGACTTTTTGCTGGCATTCCTGATAAGAAAACCAACATTGTAGATTGTTTTATAACAAATAAAAAAATAAATAAAAAAGGCAACAATTAAAACAACGGAAAGAAAAAATACCTTATACATTTTTTATGAATAGAATATAGCAATTAAAAAAAAGGAAAACAATAAATAAAAACCAATGAGTTTGAAAAATGAAAAGGAGCAAGACCATGATTCAAACCATGGAACTGCGATAATTACACTCTCACTTTAACCAACTAAGCTACCTGGTCAACGACAGTACTCGGACTCAGTCGCCCTACAGTTATTTCAAAATAATTAAAGGGAGGTAACTGTCGCTCTAATCAACTAAGCTACCTGGTCAACGGCAGTACCCTGACTCAGTCGCCCTTCAGTTATTTCAAAACAATTAAGGGGAGACAACTGTTGGTACGGCAAACTAAAGTGGTATTTTTGTGACTTTTCTGCAGTTGGTACTTTAATTATTGCTCATGCAATAGAAGTTAAAAGTTGAAGAATAAGAATCGATTTCGCAATACTACATTACAGCTTACTGAATTGGTATCAATACAACCGGTTTTAATATGTGTTCCTATGTAGTATATCATTGTTTTATAATAGCAATTACCCCATCAGTAATAACTATGTCAATCAGTATATCACGTGACATAATACTTTGACTTTGACGCCATATTAGATTTGAGAAAAATGTTCCAGTTAGTCTCGGTACTGTGCGTGCTAGTTTTGTGTCTTCAGCTGTTTGAAGAGATAGAAACTATCGAATTCTTCCGTGATTGGAAATAATGTCGGTACAATTTGTTTGTTTTGTGAAAACAAGTGTCACTGGATCTTTTATTTCTCCGGATAATGCTGTGAAGGAGTTTTTTTCTTTTTACATCCGGGTAGGTTATGTATGTACGTTGTGAGTCTGCATGTCGACAAGTCAAGTTTTCCAGAGAGATATTGTTGTGTTAAATGTTCAAGTATGATATCTAAATAAGAATAACTTCTGAAGGTTACAGCTTTTTGTTATATAGTGTCACGCTTACAAGTCGAGTGCATAAACCACATTCCATACACTGTTCGGACATTTATAAGATTTACGTTACAAATAGAATATACGTGTCACGCCTACATATTATACACGATAAGACGGTGTCACGTACTTCGATAGAAGACCTTAACCTCGTCAAGTGCGTTAAGTACACGTCGATTGAAATATTGACGGATTTAATTCCAGTTTCGTTTATGTAATTATATTTATTAAGATTTGGAAGCATACAATTACTTCTGTATTTGTGAAATTATATTTAACAAATCATGACATATAATTTGCATTGGCCTCCTATTCAATATAGCACTTTGTACTGCCAGTTAGAAACATTATATATTTGAATTCAGTTATAAGTCACAAAATATTTAATAATTCAACATTTATTCAAGTGTCACTGAATGTGTCTATTTCTCAGGATAATGTTGTGAAGGATATTCCTTCTGACATCCCGGTAGGTATTTATGTATATACATTAATGACCTATGAGTAAGATATTGTGTAAAATATCCATGCATGATATCTAAATAAGTGTTACGTTTGAAGGTTGCAGCTTTTTGTTGTGGAGGTCGCGCTGACGTACATCTATCAAAGCACATAAACTGTTTTGACTGCATAACTTTTACGTTATAAATAGAATGTAGGTGTCACGCCTACATATTATACACAATAAAGAGTTGGAAGACTTATAACTCGACATGTCTAAGTACAGTAACACTAAGTTATCCCCATACGTATACCAAACACCGCTCATATCATCTGAAGCATTGACGAATTGAATTCCAATTCCACTTATTTGAATATATCGAAAGATTTGGTTATATGTAAATATTCCTGTAGAATCATATATACTTCTCACATTTTGCTTAGGATCACTTTTATTTTTGGGCTTATGTGAAAATAAATATTTCATTGTGTTTATACTGAAATTACTTTTGAAATTTGATTGTTCTTTTAATTCATCAGCATGCAAACATCCCAAAAATCGTAATAACAGTCGGAAGATGACCCACAAGAAAAAGGTTACCCTTAAAATTGGTAACAACGATATATTCACTAAAATACTTAAGTTGAACAAAACTCATCCTAAATAAACAGAAACTTTTTTATTATCGAATGTGATGCCCATGAGCATCAATTACAGCTTCACAACGTCTGCACAAGCCCCGAATGAGATCGCGTACACGGTGTTGTGGGATAGCGTTCCACTCAGCTACCAAAGTTGTTCCGACCTCCTGTAACGTTCTTGGCTGAACATTTCTGGCAGAAAGAGCTGTCTGCAGCATGTACGACACATGCTCGATGATATTTAGATCCGGCGAGCGGGCTGGCCAATCTATTCGTTGAATAGTCTCATGTTGTAGATACTGCTCAGTCTCCCTTGCTCTATGTGGCCTAGCATTATCGTCCATAAGGATGAAGTCAGGGCGGATAGTGCCAGCGTAGGGTATGACAAAGGCATCAATGATTTCATCGCAGGAAATCCGGGCCGTAATGGTACCAGTATGGAAGACATGGAGGTCAGTTTTCCCATAAAGGCTTATGTCTCCACACACCATCATTGAACCTCCGCCATATCGGTCATGTTCCACAACCTTACCTGCCTGGAACCTCTTCCCAGGTTCTCTCCGTACTCTAACTCCCCTATAGATGAAGTCGAGAAAAAATCAGTAAAAAGAACCAGTTCCCATTCCTTAAGAGTCCAAGTGCTGTGAGCTTGGGCCCAATATTATCGATCCCTAACATGGCGGGAACTCGTACTGTCTACGGGACCTTAGACCAGCATCATGAAGACGGTTCCTTCCTGTCTGAGTGGCAACCCGGGTACAAGAAGCATTTAGGAGGTCATTTCGTAAAGCTGTGGCAGTTTGGAACATGTGACGTCGTGCTTGTATGAGCAAAAATCGGTCTTAGCGCTGCGTTGTAGCCCTAGAAGACCTCCAGCATGTCGTTAGTTTGGAAACGATTCCACATTCTTGCCACCACACTTTACGACACCCCAAGGTATGCTGCAACCTGACGTTAAGACATGCTAGCTTGCAGCATTCCGATGCCCCTATTCATGTTACCGTCATTTAGCTGTTGTCTGGTTCGTCTTTGTGACATATTAAAACAAAAAACACGCAAAGAATATTCATCAAGTTGATTTCCTGTTGAACAGCGCCTTACTAAGCCTAGCTTAGCTATAACAAGCGGTGTACAGGTGGAAAAGCGTGCACGTGCGTTTATGGTTGACTTAACACACCCACACAGGACAATTTGAAAGGCTAACATATTCGCCCAAAACGGAAGGAAAATATAATATCCTTTCTAACATTTTGTTTTCAAAATATAGGTGATCCTTAACAAAATGTGAGTAGTATATAACAAATTATTACATACATGATTGACCATGTCCTCGTATGCAATATATAATAATACTATGTAATGTCATTAAGAAAAAGTTTACTTTTGAATACAGTAAAAGGTCATCAAATATTTGATTATTCATGACTTTTGTGAACAAATTAGAGTTTTATGCATGAAAACATTAAATCAATCCCTCACCTTGTTGTATCCTTGTTTGTACAACAACAGCACAGCATCTCATTACCCTTATACAGAATACAGTAATAGTTGTACCCCCGACAGTCAACGTCACGTGGACGCTTACATCATCTGTAGCGAGAATGAGATTAATCAAATATTCATATTAATGTGCAATACTTCATGATATCACCTACCGGTAGTATGATTCATTATCAGTGGTGGTCAGTATGGTAATACTCAAACCCGGACTACACAGTGAAATATTTTATAAATATCTCATTGATAATTTGCTTAACTGTAACCTTTTTATAAAAAAGGAAATGTCTTTATGAAGTAAACAATAGACTCGCGACAACTATTGCTTTATAAGAACGAAATGTGAAGTTTACCACACTGCATCACGTGTATAAACTTAGAATCAAACATTTCATTTTCAGTCTGACTAGCACTTGAAAGTTAAAATTAAAAATATAAACGACTTACCGTAAAGATTTATCTCAATGTGTAGTGTGCTAGTACCTAGATTAAGAGAGAGAAACACGATTCAATTTTCACTCCTGACTGAACTATGCTGCTTGTTAGTTACATTATCGCCATGAACCGTTAACTTGATAACATCAGTGTGAAAACTACTAAAATATATTACCATCAAGTATTTTTAAAAAAAAATACCATAAAGTCTAATGAGGTTATGAAATGTACTCCCTATATCGCAGCCTGGCAATTACATGAATTACGTATATGGACACGTAAACAGAACAACTTAGGTCTGGAATACACCGGAGATAGAAACTGGTGAATTTACGTTACTATTTTGTTCTGCATGCATTGTATGTGAACTACCAAAACTTACACACATCCTCATACATCAAATTTGTAAACAACGTTGAAGGGATGTCATTGTTTTTAGAAATCATATACTCAACCATTATTTTTTTCTGTAAATGTTCTGATCTGTGTGTGCCTAACATATACTTTTTATATTATGTGGATGCTATTTTATTTTCCTTTTTTTCTGAAATAATTAATGCATGCTTTTTATTGTATCATACGTCACAAATTAAAAGATATATTTGAAAGAGGAGTTTCACACAAATATCCATACAGTTATTTGTCTTCATCAGGCGGACAAAGAGGAGATAACAACAGTTTGTATGGTCAAGCAATATTGTATACATACCAGTGTGGGTCAAGAATTGAACTGACGGTGCCGTCATGGTGATTGCCAATGAATTAGAAGTGATTTCTGAAATAACACAATCTGTGTATATTATGCTGCTTAACTTAGGAAGTTTAGAATTATGATCATTAGCCAAACAAAACTTACACAGCATGCAATTTTGTTTTTATATAACCGCAAATCTATTGCAATATTCATGTTTGAAAAAAAAGGTAGACACTTAATTTAATAATTTATAAATCATCAGGAAGAATGAAGTCCATTTCTATATGTTTCACAAATATCATCTTAGGAAGCACCTGCACAATGCAATGGAATCATTGAAACAAATATGGATGTCAAGACGAGATAATAACAAATAATCACCTGCACAATAAAGAACATGCCATGCTGACCTTTAAGAACAGAGTTATACTGTGAACAATTGCTCACGTCACGGATCATACTAATAGGCATTGATGCAAACGCACTCAGTGTTTGTCTATTTTTTCACTCAAATGTTACCTTATGTATCATACAACGGCATAAGATTACATCAATTTGAAATGAAATCTATCCGTGAAATGAACATCAATACTCGAGAAATGTAGTCTCACAACATATGTCTAAGACCACAATGGTACATACTTATCATACCTACTTATCATACATACTTATCATACCTACTTATCACACATACTTATCACACATACTTATCATACCTACTTATCATACCTACTTATCACACATACTTATCACACATACTTATCATACCTACTTATCATACCTACTTATCATACCTACTTATCACACATACTTATCACACATACTTATCATACATATTTATCATACATACTTATCATACATACTTATCATACATACTTATCATATATACTTATAGATGAAAGAGCATAGAACGTTAGCATGCGAAACATGAAAAACATTGCAAAATAAATACTTTTGCATTTATAAAAAGGATACGATTTTAAGAACTGATTATTAATCGATTGAAATCATATTGTATTATATTTATGATCTCTATCATGTGTTAACTAAAATGAGAAATCTACTGATTTATTATATGTTTAACATTTTTAAACTAACTTAACTACAAAAAATATTTAACATATTAGACGATTCTTTTTAACAATGCGAACAAAGATAAATAAGTAAAATGTATATTTTTATTAAATAAACCTATTAAAATAAATCTCCTATTCATTACTGTAAAATAACCCCCATATTATAAAACTAAATAGCAACAAAACATATTTATTCGTATAAAAATAATTCATTAATATATCATCGACTATACTATGTACCTGGAATTCGCACGACGTTGCGCTCCACGCAACACGTCCGTTACGAATTTATTATGAGAATTAAGATGTATCGGTATTCCTTCTATAGCCGATAGTGAAAGTACACTTTTTTTCGCCCGTTACGGTAAATGGAAACCACCTATTTTATATTTAGATTATTTAGACACATGTGATCGCTGCACTGAAAATAGGATCAGGGGTTCGTTACATGTACAAATGTCCGGGATACACAAACGCTGTACTGATATGGGACACAGCACACATACACGTACACTGATCCATATCAGTATGGGATATGTGCAGTTCAGACATTTGTAACGAACTCCTGTGTAAACACTATAGCATGCACTAACAGGAAATGTTTAGTGTAAGGGTGTGACGTAGGCATTTTGTGTCAGTTCAAGTGTCACACAAAGAAACACAGAATGTGATCTGACGATATGATTGTTATCTCATTTTCTTCTGGCAACTGTAATTTAAGAATAATCGAAGATATTAACCGTCAAAGTAGTTGATCA
Organism: Mizuhopecten yessoensis; assembly: GCF_002113885.1. NCBI lineage: Eukaryota > Metazoa > Mollusca > Bivalvia > Pectinida > Pectinidae > Mizuhopecten > Mizuhopecten yessoensis. The sequence continues at coordinate 70,758 of NW_018404496.1, forward strand.
AGACAAGTTGATGTCATATCCTAGGCGCATAGTACATCTTATCAAGTGTGGTCCTGTGGCAATATCTCACTGTTGTGTCTGATACAATGCATGATTAACTTATCCAACAATTTATCGGTGAGTCGAACCGATTTTTTATTTTATTTTATTTATTTTGTAATTATTGCTTTTGTTTAAACAATGTACATTAACTTTGAAACCTATGTTGTTCGAGATCAAAACAAATGAAAATAAGGCTGAAATGTATGTTACATCATTTCTTTATCAACAAAACCTAATGGCCAGTTTGTTCCGTTCCTACACTCACTCATCAGCATAACACGATTTTTCATACGACTATATTCTAAGACTATCTAAAATGTACATGGTTCTATAATCATTTTGATTTTTGCAAATGAAATACTCGAATTTTATTTTAAAAAATACACAGAGAGCTGTATTGTATGGAATGGTATTATGATTGATATAATTAGATATTTTACATTTCTATTCAACTTGGACTCAATATACCTAACATTTTAAAGTGTTTTTTAAAATGAACGTTCTAGTTGGCGTATGAATACATCAGCATATTATTAACCTGAATACGCTGTTATTCCGCGGAGCGCGGGAAGTAGTTCAAATAATAGATTTTTTTTTTTTTTGTTAGAAGTTTTAAATTGAATTAAAGAAATCTAATTTACATCTTAATTTGTTTTTTTCGTTGTAATCAATGCAATCAAGTCATCCATCTTACCAGGACGACGTCTTAAAGTGACCTATGACATAATAAGCTTCGGCACCCTCTGTAGTGTTAGACTTGCACAAGACCGATATTGAAAAACTACCCAGAAAATATCAATATCGCACTGAATGTAAATATAAGGTTAAAATCCTGTTTTGTTTTAGGTATAGTGGGGTATAAACCTCAATGGGTCTTGAGACAAATTCAATATAAACTGCTTTGCGGTTCAAAACATTGTCTCAAGACCCCTTGAGGTTTATTCCCCATAGACCTCAACAAAATAGGATTCAATCCTTAAATATCAGTTTGTGTTCATAAATTATAGTACCAAAGGATCTCATTGGACCTCATTGTATATAAGTCTCATGGCTTCAAGAGTTTCCCCTGACAAGTATTTCATAAAAACTGAAATTAATATGATCTAAACAAAAATCTTTAGAGACATTTGTTTTAATGCGATATCCAATTATTCCTATTCTTCTATATCTATGATAACAACGTACATCAAACATTTGTGAAATCAAATAAAATCATCTCTAGCTTCATACTGTCATTGTATGACCGGTAGAATAATGGTTTAGGTATTGATGGTTCATTATCGTATTCTTAATAATGTGATAACTACATACGTGACAGAATACAAACACATTGTACTACTTATATATAAAATTTTAATTATAGATATTTAAAGCAGATATAGTATTGACCACGTCAATGGATGTTAGATTACATACCTCAGTATCGGTGTAAAAGAGTGTCTTGGTGTAATACTTACTTCACGAGGAGTTGAGATTTTCAACACGTTAATGTTTTACAGTAACTAACAAGATTAAGAGGGAAACATTCTTGTTGCCGTGTATTTCGTTTGCTTAAAAACAAAGACGTATATAGATATTTGAGACAATTAAAAACAAACCTTTTGTAATCGTCAGTAGATCCAACAAAACATCGAAAGAAAAAGAAAAAGAAGATTGTATTTGATGGCTCGTTATATTGTTTAGATTTGATAAACCTGGGTTATTAGTTTGAAAACGAAAACTTAAGAACCAACACACAGAGACCATATTGGTGATCAACGAGACCACAGCATCAGGAATCCAGAAGGGGGCTAAACAAAAGGAAAGTAATGATGACACTTAACCACAAAATCAACACTGGGAACTGAGGAGAACGCGAAACATTGGTTACGCTATTACATCGCTTAACCACAAAACACCAGGAACTGAAGAGGAGGCGTAACCAAGGAAACGTAAAACTGACAATTCACCACAACACACGGAGACATAACACAATATATCCTTCTATGTGTCCCCCCTATAATCCGAACTCATCAGCTTAGTTATAATATAATTATAGGTGTATGCTTTTAAATCATATATCGTACTTACATCGAAACATCAGGTCTTAACCTTTGAAATAACAAACTAAAACAAAACAAGTATGCAAATGAATATTTAAATTTCATCTCGATTTTGTAATCTGATAAAAATAAAACTGCATATATCCGGTATGTTATTGTGTGAGTGGATGTATGTGCTATTTTTGTTTGTTTTGTTTTATTATTATCTTTTTAGCAGACATAAAAACCTGTATGAAAACCGGTTTTAAAACGCTATTTGAAAATTGATATCAGTATATGTCCATGTCAATGTGAATGACCACATGCATGTGTCATAGAAATATTCATACACATGTGTATATATATATATATACATCTGACACTGTTTGCACAGTGTATTTATTATTTTTTCTCAACTGCTTGAAATTATGCTTGCATAAGGATGCATCTGATTCAATGTATGTATGTCTGTCTCAATGTATACATGTATGTATGTACTGTCTGTCTGTGTGTCTGTCTGTGTGTGTGTCTGTTTTGTCTGTCTGTCTATCTGTTTGTCTGTCTGTCTCATGTATATATGTATGTGTGTATGAGTATATATGTGGGTGTATTTGTATGTGTATTATGTGTTTTTGTGTATACGTGCTATATGTTTATCCTTGTTTGTAATATTATGTTGTATATGGAATTTGTTAGGGTGTGAAAGAAGTATGTTTTGTGCTCTTGTCCTGTACTCTATTTGCAAATATTTTATTTTCCCATTGCCCTTCTTATTTATTTATTTATAATTTGACTGATGGATGTTGAATGAGAACCCTCCTGCGTGAGGACACCATATTGTTCAGGGGCTGACTCCAGGGCTCCCCAACCCTGGCATCCCCTATCAAAATATTTATATATGTATATATATATCTGCTTCGAAGCAGTATATGTATATACATATTTATGAAAAAAATGGCTGGGGGAATAAAATATTTGTACTGAAAAAAAAAATATGCAAATATTGCTTCAGCGTATTTCCATTGAATGTATGTATGAATGAAAAACAATGTCGTAGAGTGACGCAATCTTTTATATACTACACAATATAACTTATGATACGATGTGCCTCCAGGAACTAATTAACCACTCATTATATATAGTATTGATTTCAGATATACCTCCTGTATCTAAGTTTCTCATTTCAGGATTTCAGGACATGTTGATGCAGTACGTTTCAGATAATATAACAATTAAATGCATGTTTTTTATTTTTGTTTTTAAAGCAAGTACATTCCAAATATGGTATCGGGAAATATCTATGCATTACTTTTCCGATACATACTTCTTACTTCTACATGTGATTTCAAAAACTTTGTAATAATAATAGATATTTTATAGAAACTTTCAATTTACATGTAGACATAAGGTACAGTATACACCAAGTGTTGTATGTATTAGAAATCAGAAGTCCTATTTGGGTTTTGAATCAGTTGTCCTAGTGCATAGTGACTTGATAATGTATTTGAAAACAATAAACTTGCATTAATTAGGAAGGACATACATAACTTACCTTTCAATCTTACTGCGATGGAATTAACCTAGATCCGCCTTAGTCGCGTCTACGCCGCAGGAGTAAATGAGGCCCCGATACAAATATATCGGCCGTTAAGATACGATACGCTTAGTCAGAGGGGCCATACATTGATTGGCATGTAGACAACGTGTAAATGAATATGGTATATTGCGTTACGTTCGCCCGTTACGTTATGGGGGTGGCTTATGTGCGTAATTGACTCTTCATCAGCGTGCACCAACATCAATAATGTTAATGTTCTCAAGAACATTGGCTCAAATGCACAGCAATTTTTACTTAATCAGGCTAGTTCCAGTGGTTTTGTTAAAATCATCAATGTAAGAAATATAGTTATTCATTTATATAAGCAAAAAGATTAGATACTCGAAAACGACTTTAAACAGGAAAATAGGCCAAACATATGGCTTACCTTTCATCGCTTCTTAACACACAAACTGCGTATTTAAAATCACACCTCGTCTTAAAAATCACACAGCTACGTATTTTAAGCTGCACGCGTAGAAATGTTTTATGACCGAGCTTATTACATTACCATCAGCAGTTAATATACACGTCATACGGAAAACCATACATAGCTCATTGATTTTATGAAGATAGATTTAGGCAAACGAGCCTTTGCTTTGATAAAGGAGGATTACACATTATCAAATCATTTTCAAGATATAATTGTGCCGTGTTTTGTTAAACCAATTCAATGATAAATATCTAACAGCGTTATATAACTGCAAAACATGTAACATCTGTGGTTATATGAATTTGATATAACTTTATAAGCACAATTAAAAATTATATCAAAATCAAGAAACGTCAATTGACGGTAACCAATCTCAATTGAATTATGAAACAAAAAACTGGATTTATTTCTTAATCCGATATCGTTAACATGTTTGGTAGTCGGTATTTACGAAAGTCTTCTTCCACGTATCGTGCCCATTTTATCATCTAGACGAAACAGTGTGGTTGCGAATGTATTTATTATGAAATAATATTGTTTATTCTGTTTTTATTATTTGAAAGCAAAAAAATACTATATTGCAGTATACTTAAACAAGAATGGATTACGTCACTGAGGATAAAATAAAAGGACGCCGAAAAATATGCATATTTTACAGAAATAAGGGAGAGAAAGATGTTGTTGTGTTTGTAACGTTCGATGTGATATTTCAAAACATTTAGGAAACTAAAAACTCAGTTTGTTTTGATTGAAAACGTATTTCGCGAGCTTTCGAAAACGTCTGCTTCCTTTGTCATGCAAAGAGTGCAAAATACCGTTGTCTCGACTCTGAGCCGCTGAAAACAACTCACTAAGCCTCAGAGAGCCGAATCAAGTAGAGTCAGCTGTCCGAGTCAATAGAGACATTTCGCCCAACTGCACTCTAATACTGTAGGCAGTCCGAGAGACGGGTAACAACTTTACCCATTCCGCCCTTTAGTGGATGCTAAAATGAGGTCATAAAGGTGACTTAACTGTTGGCCCCATTCGTCTGTGTATATCTAATCCCCTTCTCTGTTAACCCAGGTGAATTCTCTGATTTTCCTGACTTTTCAGTTGTCCTCCATTTCAAGCACTTTCGAGTTGTTCAAGTCTAAACAGTATCCATATCTTCTTGTTACAGATGTGTTTGATGCGAGAAAAAAAAATATTGCCGTGATATTTTTCATTCGTACCGGCAAGTACAATAGTGTTAAAAAAACCACATGAATTTATGTAGGAAAGATTTTAACAATAATCCATTGTATCATTAATATAAGGTATGGATAAAATATTAAAAACTGGAAACACAAAACAGCAAAACACATTAAAGCGGTTTTGTTATATTTATTGACAAGTGCGATTAGCGTTGTTCACAAGATAATCTGTGTTTGATAAGGTAACAGTTGATATTTAAACCAATAATTATTACATTATATGTATTTAGATCGCCTTTAAAAGGAATAAACTTAATTAGGATACAAGAAACAGAGACATGTTACATTATTCCAAATCTATTATAACCGCATAGCAATATCGTAAATACATTTCAAATTGCGTTATTCTTATTTACAATATATAAAAGATGATATAGATTTCTGAACTTGACCTAACGAAAGGATAAGACAACAGGATAAGTCCTAGCCTTTAATAATGTAGCAGATACTAATAACAAAACAGAAAAAAAACCAACCTATTTAGATACTCTCTCAGTCTGTGTGTCTGTCTTTCTCTGTCACTCTGTTTTTTCAGAATCTTCTTAAAATAACAATTTAGATACCTTAAGTGTATAACCTAATTGAAACAAAGACACAAGACCCAGTGAGGTTTATACCTCCATGAACCTCAACACGTTAGGAGTCAATTCTTATTTATATTCAGTGTGATTTTGATATTATTCTTGCTTTTTTAAAATTTTGGACTTGTGCAAGTCTATGTGAAGTCATTAATCACAATGTGACGTAATTATTGTAAGATAAATAACTGTGTTCTATTGGTTTTGTCGGCGTTCAAAGAACAAAACACGTAAACACATTAAAATTAAAACTATCTTTAAAACAGACAACTTTCCGCACTAAAATGCTGTATTCATACGCCAACCCGAAAACTTACGGCAAAATAACCTCCCTATTCTTCGGTAGGTATACTGAGTCATAGTTCAGTGGAAATGTTATTATTGTTATATATATACATAGGCAGAATACGAAAAGTACTATTGGACAACACTCTCCATAACATGTACATTTATGTCATTACAGTATTCAATAGATTTGATGAATAACGATGGAATACATAGGTGCAAATGACAAAATATTGTTGAGGTCAAACAAGTTGACAGTTTCCGGGTGTGACCACACACCGTCTGACAGCTCTAGTTGGTTACAGTTTTAGCTTTCATTACTCAGGAATCACTGTTCTGCTAAGGCGGATGACGTCATTACCAACTGACAACCCTTAAAAAACAAATCAATGATAAATAAAACAACATGTTCATGTTGTTGATGAAATGAACTTAGGACAATAATTAGGTTAGGAAATGTCGAGAACGAACGTTATTTTTATCATAAAACGAAGGTATTAATGTAAAATATCAGAGACAATGTTCACCACAAATAAATACCACAGCGTCAATATTTCTTGTACATAACTGGTAAGACACAAGTTTGGTTAAAATTCGGCTATAATACCAAAACTTTACATCGGATGTTCCCCCTGACATTCCTGACAAGAAAACATACCTAGTAGATTTGTTTTATGAAAAATATAGAAATTAAAAAAAAGAGAAAAATAATCAAAAAACAATGAGAGTGTTAGATAAAATGGAGCGGGACCATTATGCGTACCCTGGGGGTGTGATAATTATATTGTCGCTCTCTTCAGCTGAGCTACCTTGCCAATGCAGTACCCTGACTCTGTCGACTTATGATTATTTCTAAAGAAAACGGGCAGGTTACAGTAGGTACGGAAAATACAGTGGGATTATTTGGTAGCTTTTGTGCATTTGATACTTTAATCATTGCTAATGCAGTATTAGCTAAAGTTTGAAAATAGCTTTCGATATGGCGGTTTCTAGTGTACAGCCGACCGAATTGGAATCAATAAAACTTGTTTGAATATCTGTTGCTGTGTGTTATACCATTGTTTTATGATAAAAAAACAACCCAGTAATAACTATGTCAATCAGTTCATCACGTGACCTAATACTTTAACTTTGACGCCATGTTTAATTTGAGTAAAAGGTTCCGGATGGTAACGATACAGTGGGTGGTTGTCTTCAGCTGGTTTAAGAGATAGCAATTATCGTATTATTCAGTGATTGGAACCAATTTCGGTACAATTGGATTGATTTGTGAGAGCAAGTGTCACCAAATGTCTGTATTTCTCGGGATAATGTTGTGAAGGATATTACATTTAACATCCGGTTAGATACATATGTGTATATACTGATAGGTTATGGCTATATGTGTGTTTTGTGGTCGCTAGTAGTGTGTGTTTAGTTGTTGTAAGAGACTGACTTATCGAAATATTTGGTGATTGGAACAGGTTTCAGTACAAATCGATTTACAAGTGTTACAATATATATCTATTTCTCAGGAAATTGTTTAACATCCGGGTAGGTACATACGNTAGAACAATTGGATTGATATGTGAGAGCAAGTGTCACCAAATGTCTGTATTTCTCGGGATAATGTTGTGAAGGATATTACATTTAACATCCGGTTAGATACATATGTGTATATACTGATACGTTATGTAGCTCTCTGTTGGCTATATGTGTGTTTTTGTGGTCGCTAGTAATGTGTGTGTCGCTGTTGTAAGAGACTGAATTATCGAAATAATTCGTAATTGGAACACGTTTCAGTACAATTCGATTTACAAGTGTTACTATTAATCTCTATTTCCCAGGATAATGTTGTGAAGGATATTACATTTAACATCCGGGTAGGTACATATGTGTATATAGCTCTTTAGGTAGCTGTCAGAAAGATATAGTGTGATTGTTTACCTGCAGTAAATAAACATATTT
>NW_018404496.1:80998-82442 GCF_002113885.1 Mizuhopecten yessoensis
CTAAAGCATCATTTATGTTTAAAATACACTTCATAATATCAAATATAAGGCTTTTAATGGGCCTGGCCTTTTGTTTTAACAGCAGTTTAAACCTATTTGGATTTCCATCATTATAGCCCCTAGCATCAACGATGAGTCCTAAAAGGACGAAACAGCTGTATGATGTAGTGTACAATGTAATTATTGGCACACTGTATCTACTACTACGTCTCAATGGTGTAATCACCTGTGTGTGTTACGTCCATCTTTCAATTAATTTGTACATGTTTAATTCCCACTGTCAGAAAATATTGGGTAATCACCTGTGTGTGTTACGTTCATCTTTCATGTTTAATTCACACTGTCAGAACATACAGTACTGATCAGTCCTATCCAGGTATCAAATCCAGCAACCAAACATGTTGACTCAATAATGCACTTCGAACAAAAACTTAATGAAGATACATTAACCAATGATAATTAATCAATAAATCGGTTAATACTAGCAATAAACACAACTTACATTGAAAGCTTACTCTATTGCCATCAACCGTAATCCTTCTAATGCAACATAAAACTAAACAACGCTTCCAATATAGGCTTTTATAGAATGTGTTCGACTGTTACACTGAACAAATGTAATGAACGGATCTTGTCAATAATGTCCATACGTGTGTTCTTGTCCCTTGTGCTGTGGTATGTGTTACATTTGCCCGTAACGTTGAGATATTCTTCGTTTGTGTGGTTCATATAGTATGATAACGATAAACAGTATCGAACCCAACCATCGGGGTAAGATTGCTAGACGGAAGTATACTGGGCCTAATTTATTTGCTATGTAAATGATATGAGCATACATTTTTGGTAACACTTCATAATATTACTGTGAATACTGAATTCAAATTCCAAACTTTCAAATTGAGAGACGTGGCTGGTTGCAAAGACATTATTACACTACTTAGGACAAATTGAAGCGATTTCGTTTGGTTCCTGTCCAAAGTTGCAGAAAACGGCTCACAATAAAGTAATTAACATACGAATAACATTTTAGTTTGATTTTTTTTTTAATTACTTGGCACTGATATAGATACGATGTTGAAATTTGTCACATATGGGTCTATTTCCCGCAACTTTGTCAAAAATAAAAAAGTTTTGTACTTTAAGTTTAACTTTTCACCAATTATTAGCTAGATTAATGCTACTTCTTATGATGTATTCAATATTTGTGATATACAGATGTGGTTATTTGACAATATCTCACTGCTGTGTCTGATACAATGAATTATTCACTCATCAATTGTTCCGGGGATCAACACAAATGAAAATAAGGCTGAAATGTATGCTATATCATGTTTGTATTATTGAAACCTAATGACGAGTTTGTCCCATTCCTACACTCACTCACCAGCATTACACTAGTTTTTCATTGTGACGACTATATTCTAAGCCTATCTTAAATGTACAT
>NW_018404496.1:83351-90098 GCF_002113885.1 Mizuhopecten yessoensis
AGTATATAAAAGCACCAAGAGTAAGCTTTGAACTCACATACATATATTTAAACAAAATAAGTATTCATATATAACTTACGTGTATTTTCGTTGAATGTATGTTTTGAAAAATGAAATATCGAAGTGTTCATCAATCAATCTGTAATTTGAAGTCAAAAGGGTTGAAAAATGAATGACAGGCAGATTTACAGGAAGATAAAAAGGAAAGGAACCTGCGATTCTAATACACAATATAACTTATGATACGAGGTGTCTTTAGGGACTAATTTACCACTCATTCTCTATATTATGGATATAAGATATACTACTTCCTGTATCAAAGTTATCATTTAGAATCTTTGATAGGACATGTTGATTCAGTACGTTTGAGATAATGTAACATATGAATTCATGTTCGATATCATTTTTCAAGTCACGTACATCTAAAAGATAGTATAGGGAAATATCTGAGCAATGCTTTTCCGATACAAAATAGATACGTCTACTGATTTCAAAAATACTTACAATAATAATATATGGTTTATGCTTCCAAATTGCATTACACACTATACTCAGATAAGGTATTTTTACGAAATAATCAATCATAGTTTGATTTTAAACCCGTCGTTCTATAACATATTAGCTACATGATATATTTACATTAATTAATAAAAACAAACATAAATTACTGTCCTTTAAATCTAACTTCGAAAGCGTCAATCTTTATCCATCTAACCCTTAACAAAAGTAAGCGTGGTGAGTTATCTGCATCTACACCAAACATACCGCCCGTTATATTTTAATGGTTAGTGTTTATGCGCTACGTTCGCCCGTTACGTTGTGAGATTTCTGATTTATAATCGTGTCCATTTATGTTCTAAAAATAAAACGAAAAGAATTATAAACAAAGACAGTTAAATAATATTAATGAACACAAATGCAATTCCCCAATTTCAACAGATATGCCATGCTGATCACAAGTTTATGGAAGTATGCATGTCTTTCACCCTACCCAATGAGGCTTTCGGTGATATGTCTGTACATGAAGTACAGGGACATGCTCATTGTCATATCATGGAAATACATGTAAAGGGCATTATAGTCGCTTACTTTTTGACGTATCATAGTTCACTTATCAATAAAATAAAAAGCTTACTATAAAGGACATTACTGACAAATCGAAATATATCGTGTAGTTACGTTCATGTTGTGAAAGGTGTAAAATCACAAAACAATACCAACAATTGTTAATCGCGTCTAAAGCTATTTTCAACATAACATATCAGCTGTGTTATGGTATTGATAAATTGGTGTGACATCCGGCTTGTTAGCCATTAGTCATAGGAGGTATACAAATAAAGCTTAACGTTGCAATCCATGTCAGTAACTAGTGAAACTAAAGTAATCCAGGTCACGTATGTAAGGATATAATTGATATACATTGACTTCAAATCTAAACAAGATGTCTTGGTTTGTAATGGAACATGTAGCAGTAAATACCATACCGGGTATCATTATACTGTATAAGCCCATTTCTACTGCTACGAGATTTCTGGTTTCCTACAGGTAAGATATTCCGTGCTCTAACATCCGGCAAACATGATTGTTGTTAAACAAATAACACTAATGATTACAACAACCAGTCCTTATGTGATACCGGACAGTATAATACAAAGTGTATACACTACTAAAAAGTCTATGATTTTGTACAAGGATACAGGTAAATTGAGAAACCTGCAGTGGAATACAACAAGGGTCGATTAAGCTACATGGATGGGACTTATAACAAGACGAAATGCTTCCTTCTATAGTTTGTTTTCTCATCTGTTTCTCTATATTGTTATCTTAATATCATGAAACTGACTATATTTCTCATAGAAGACAAACCTGACATTGTATCAAGTTGATCTGATCATAGATGTAACCTAGCTATATGCAAAAGAACAATCTTTCTTATTTACAGGTAAGATAACAAACCTTTATACGTGGAGAGTTATAACAATAATGATAATTCGAAATTCTTATATACCGCTTTATTACAACCTAGTTCGTAGGTCTTCTCAAAACGGTTCACAAATTATTACCCGTGGCTATAGGACCTTCGCAACTACCTAATTGATTTTTCAACTTTCGTGGAGCATACAGCCGGTATGGCTATTTCGGCGCTCACAGCTAGCATTCTACAATTCTAGCACTGCCAAACCACGTGCTCATTTACAGCTGAGTAGACTGGAACAAGCAGAGTAAAGTATCTTGCTCAAAGAAACAACACAGTACCTTGCCGTGACCCGAACCCGCAACCCTTCAATCACGAGCCCGCCGTTCGACCACTAGACTACTGTGCCTCCTAAAACAAGAAACGCGACATACTGTGATATTACAAAAGGCCTATTGTCAAAGTTATATAAGCATACGCTTCTCTATAACACCATAAGATGGTCAAGAACGATTGGATAATCAAGATGAAAGACTGGGTGAACAATACAAAATGTAGTCAAGAATGAGTTTAAAATTTTGATGAATAGGGAAGTCGGAAATCCAATACATTTTATATTTAAGNTGTTATCGAAACGTTACATTTGCCATCAATGTTCGACTTACGAGTTACGGATATATAAATTATTGTTAAAAAAATGACGCCACAGTTTTATTCGATAAAGTTGTCGACATTTAAAACTGCATTTCAAAAGATAGATCTGCCCTCGTAAGTAGGCAACTTGCTATTTATGGCGTGTGTTCAATAATGTATTTAAATGTATCAGATTACTTCTAGCTTGTGTGACCGCTTGTGGTTTTTATTATAAATCTGTGGATACTATCTTCCAAGTTTATGTTTGTTTCTTGTTAAAAGATGGAGTTGAACAATGTTTTTGTTTTAAATTTGTTTACCAGATCCTATAGACACATGTGTGCATCTTGTTCAATATTGATTTATGAAATATGAAATATAAACTCATTTTGTTTAATTCAAACTAAATGTAAAACGTTGAACAATTGTTATTATTGTTGGTTTTTTTAAACTAACAGAACTATTCACAAACTATAATGATATTGTGATTTCAAATTAAGGTATATTGGTAATATTTTGTCTTTGAATAGCCTTCGAAAACGTATTACAATGCCTTTGTGTTACCGTTTTTGTCGTCATATACCTATTATTGTATCGCTTGGTAAACCAAAGTAAGACAGTGTGTATACCCCTGTACGGTACGGAGATCGATTTTGTTTTATCATTTTTATCAGTGTATCAATTGGTGACCAAACAAATTTATCGATAATTTTACTTTCCTTTACCTGAATTGGTAACGTCACTTTTGAAACTCAAATGTCTCAACCAAAACTTAAGGATCGAATACGGTTGAATTAGTTTTAACTGACAGACGAATATAACTTCATTGTTGGAAAGTGAAGAGACAGTTTGAGGAAGTGCAGCACGTTAGTGTGAGGTTGTATTCGTGTAGATCTAGGGAACATATGTATCAGGGTACAAATAGGGTAACGGTTAGTGTAGGGCCAGCGTTAGTGAAGGAAGCGGAAACGTTTCGAATGTTTACGGGTAACAGTAGTGTTAATACAAACGGAGGATGATGGTGTTAAATTTAAATTTAAAATGAATGCAAGGCAAGGATGAGAGACGGCATGTGAAGTTGATACTATGCTAAGAGTTAGGGGAAGGAAAGTGTTAATGTAGTGTAAAGGTGATTTGATTTAATCTAGTGAAATAATACTTTGGGGTAACAATAATAATTCGGTAACAAAATACGGGTAAAGAAACATTCAGGGTAGAATATGGATGCGATGAAACTTTGGAGAGGGAATGTTGGTAAGTTAAGTGTTATAATGAAGTAAAGGGTAACGATTAATGTACTGTAAGTAGTAGAAGAGTAGGCAAGTTGTTTGTTAAGGATTAGTATGGTGTTCTAGAATCACTTTATTAACTATGTACAAAGGGCCGAACGTCATCATACAAATGGAATGAATAAGCAGCGTATTTTAAGATATCTCGAACTAACTAAGCGTAAAATAGTCGCCAGGTTCACATAGAAAGTACACTTTTTCTGATAGAAGATATTGAGTCGACAAAGTAACGGAAAATATCCTTCAACACTAGTGTCAGCTACATATGACATATTATAATCACTTATGATAAAAAATAACGAGACACGTAAATTAAATTAATAATTCGATAAATTGTAAATAAAACGAAACAAAGAAACAGGAGAAATGAAAAGCTGATTAACAAAACCCTAGGCTATGTCATCGCCAATTTTGTTCAGTTTGAACTATTTACCCTTTTGTGTTGTTCATATATTCAACTTTTTACTGCAACTGTTATCTATTTGTAAACATGTTATGCCTTGTTTTAACCCTTTAACTCTTTTATTCCTTTCGAAATATATCTGATATATATATATATAACAGTAACTTTACTTATATCGATGCGTTCATAGAAGCCGAAACTATGCATACACGTTGTATTTTAAAATAAAAGTGTGAACATACTTCCTCCTATGTCGTATAATAATCAAGCCTCTCTTATTCAACAAGCTAACATATGTCTTGTGACCGTCCGTACGAAGTCATGTGAACATAATGTTTTTCAGTTTTTACAAAGGCCAGGTTCAGTTCGTAGGATCGGGATTACATCATTAAAGAATAAAGGGAAGTAACTCGTGTTTATCTTGTTTAAACTACTGGACTGCTTACGTATATACATTAGTCAGTTTTTGTTGTTATTCAGGCTTTATGAAAAATACAAATAAAGTCAATGTTTCGGTGGCAGTATGTTGTATAAATACCCCAGAGTATGACTGTTTCAAGAAAAAAACCAACCAAGAACAATTCAATAAAACGGTGTTGACATGTTTAATGACAAGTGAGGTCAGTGTTATACAACAAGATATTTGTGTTTGACAAGGTAAGAGTAATTATTGTACACAAACATTAGGACGTTATTTGATTACATACATATATCTTCTTTGTTTTTTTATTATTTAACAATTAATTCGTGTTTTACCCGGTATGATGTTGTACACAAACAGTATGAAATGATTTCATTCTAAATTGCCTTAGAAAGGAACAAGCTTGATTTAGGCCCAATAAACAATAATTTGTTACAAAGAAAGATAATAAAACAGGATAAGCATATATATGTTACAATCGCAGCAGATATCAAAATAAAGTTTGGAAATAAAAAGACTTACTTTTTTTCTTTCTATCTGTTTGTGAGTGATTCATCTTAAAGATTTGCATTAGCATTCAAATATAAAAGAGTGATAATGCATCCATATCTGAAAGAGATACAAATATAAAACTTTCAAAGACGAATATCATACTTATATCATCGTTGTGTAATCTGATATGATAAATTCAAATGTAGGAAGAGCACTAATAGTTCTTTTGTGGGAGAAGTTTGCCTTTTATTATTCTGAAGTCACAGTTCTTCTAAGGCGGATGACGTCATTACCAGCTGAAAAAATGGAAATCTCGAAAAAATAATATAATCTATACAAATATTAGTTCCTGTTAGTGATTTAACTTAGTTTGCAAATATAATACATATCAGATTTTGAAAACTAGTTCAACATTATTTCCATCACATAATGAGTCTTAAAACGTAAAATATGAGAAGCACAAATAATTGTTTATACACGTTAAAATTTCATGTAAGCAAAATATTTGATCAGCTTTTATGCGAGTGTACTACGACAACACAGCATTCCATCACCCTTATACAGAATACTGTAATAGCTGTACCCCCAGCAGTCAACGTTACGTGGACACTTGTGTCATCTGTAACGAGATAACATCAGGTAAAGTGTTGATAATCTATTATCAGTCTATTTAGGATAGCGTCTGTAGCAATCCAGTAGAGTGACGATCAACTTTCGACAATGCCTTCAGAAATACAAATAATCCTAACTAAGATTTGTTAACCATTAATCCAAACTACACACGAATATAACTGAAAATATTATTTTATAAGTAAAGAGTGAACTATCGATAGATGTGTTTCAAGAAAGGCTACTATGTTTTCAAACAGGATCTGAAGATCAACCATAACTTATTTTGGGATTAACTTACTGAAATAGTTAGAATCAAACATTTTGTTTATTACTAAGACTAGCATTTGGTAAAAATAATTACAAATTTAAGAGATTCATCATAAAATATTATTTCGATGCACCATATGGTTATCATATTGGAACCTGGATTCGTAGCTGGAAACCTCACCTAGGACGAATTATCTTACTGTACCATTCATATGATAATGTGTTTTTGATATCAATGATTATTATATTACCTTTGTTCCTCATTAAATTTTTTTCAACACATCAGTGTAAAACCAAGTAAAATATTGTGACGTTATGTTATATACAATTAGCATCAACGTACACATTTTCGCGGTATTCTAGCGCTTTTCATTCTTTAACAATTTTCTAATTTAAGAGTGTGCTAAATGTACTTACTGAATATAACTTTCAATTGCATACTGTATACCGATAATTTTTCGCCTAGTCAAACTTTCGCCCTTCGCAGGAAAAAATGTAGTCGCCTAATTATAATTTCGTCCAATACGTTTAATAACTATGTATATTATGTTGTTTACTAATGTTATCTGTAATGAACAATTAGCCGTCATTACAGAGGGCAAACAAGGTAAAAAATAGACTACAGCAAAACATTCACAGTATAAAAGGTTCGATAATACGCTTGAACTTTCATCTATTAATAGAAGTATTCTTATAGTTGTATAACGACTTACCA
>NW_018404496.1:91007-91224 GCF_002113885.1 Mizuhopecten yessoensis
GACTATTTTTTCTCCTTCGTGCAACTTATTTTTATTTTTCATTCTTATGAAATTGCACGAATAAGCTTTCTAAAAAAACACACTTTACAATGAATAAATAAATAAATGAAAAGGAACTACGATGTAATGTATATACCAGATTATGCTGTTGAAAAAATGAAGTTAAAAAGTCAATGCCGTGAAAACAAGATTGATAATGTGAGAAAAGGGAAAAAAA
>NW_018404496.1:91614-91854 GCF_002113885.1 Mizuhopecten yessoensis
GGTGGTTACGCTACCGTGGGCGCTAGTTATTTGTGTCTATAACTGTTGTTGGAGATACAAACGTATCGAATTCTTCACAGGATTTAACAATTTTCGTTACAATTGGAATGATGTATAGCGCAAATTACACTAATTGTCTCAGGATAAATGTTGTGAAGGATATTCCTTTTTACATTCGAGTAGGTACATATGTAAATGCATTGATGATCTTCGCGTCTGTATGTCGGCAAATGTTTCTTT
>NW_018404496.1:92113-136372 GCF_002113885.1 Mizuhopecten yessoensis
GACGAATCATGACGTTTAATAATCCAACCTGGCCAAGTGTTTAATACATAACTATACCTTTCAGTAAGAACAAAAAGTATTATTTATATATAATAACATGTCATCAGTTATATAATTTTCCATTTTGTTTAAGAACATTTTTTTATTCATATTTGTTACATTGTGTTAATATAATGATGGTAACAGGTAAATTAAGTAATTGGACGAAAACATTAAATCCAATCCTGACCTTGTATCTGCATGTGTACAACAACAACAACACAACGTCCAATCATCATTATACAGAATACTGTAATAGCCATAGCCCCGTCAGTCAACGCAACGTGGACGCTTGCATCATCTGTAGACAAATCGCATCAAGAAAAGAGACAAAAATGCATTTTCCATGTTTATAATCACAGCAGTATCGATACAACAAAGGTAAATTGACAATCATTTTTTAATTATTAATGTGTTAAAAGTCTCATCTATATATATATGATATCAGATAAAGTGACGAGAATTTATTATTGAAGTGTTTAACATAAAGTGTGTACCAATATAACATCAGAGTAACTGACCTTTATAACTTATTCTAGAGCACATTCAGGATAACAATATAAGTGATAATCTGGTTTACTGAATGCAAAATGGCTACCAACAAAATAGGATTTTTTTATTAGTAAACAAAAGACATGTTTTGCTCAAATGATCATATGAAGTTAACCACCATTCGTTATGTGTTTATAATTATGATCAAACATTTCAGTATCTGTCTGACTTGCTCTATACAGTTTTGATTTCGTACATAAAAAACCTTCCCGTAAAGTTTCTTTCGATGTGAAGTGTGATTGTCATGTTGCTAATTCAAGTTCTCAGTTTAGACGGAAGCACATCTCCTATTATTTACATTGTCCTTTTGAACCATCTACATTATTTTGTTACCTATTTTTTTCTTAGTTTCTTATTATATTACTTTGATTGAACCAATTGCATTGAGTTCAAACTTTGTATTACAAAACCTACTAAAATGTATGATGTTTCAGTAAGAATTATAGCATCTTCAATGATAATCATATGTATAACCTGAATGCAATACTGATGGTAAATGATAAACAAAGGTCGTATGTTATAAACTGCTGCTGATATCAAAAGCTCAGGTTATTTTGAACAAAAACAGGAATTAAAAACTTGTTTTGCGAGCTTTCAAAAACGCCCGTTTCATTTGTCAAGCACAGATTGTAAATGCCAGGTGTCTAGACTCTAAAAAACTGAAAACAGGTTACTAATCCACAATGAACTGTTACGACATATGTACTGAGACGTTGATTCATTGCCTCTCTTATATTCTGTAAAGCAGTTGTTGGAATCTTTTCATTACAGTTTTTGGATTTTTCCATGCAATAGACGATTTTTACTTTAGCATTCAACTATTCAGCTAAAATTATTCCGAATCAAACTGCACCGCTTGTGGTTTCCATGGCCCAATCGACAAAAAAGAGAATACGAAATGTCTACTGTGTAATGATGATGAGTTCTGATTGTATGTACATTTACAATTAACAACCGAAAGTACGTCATCAGCATTTTGTACTTGTTATTATGTAATTACACAGATTGAAAATGATCAATACCTTTAGAGTGGGAAAGCCCTGTTAAAATTAACATCAACCTTCGTCCCTGTTTGATAAATCTCAGTACAAATGTGTAACAATATAAGTCTGTAATAATGATATCCAGCCCGACATCAACATCCCAATATAAGTCTGTGACACTGATAACCTGTCCGGCATCAACATCACAATATATGTCTGTAAAACTGATACACAGCCTAGCATCAAAATCACAATATAAGTCTGTAACACTGATATACAGTCTGGCATCAACATCACAACGTACGTCTGTAACACTGATATCGAAACCGGCATCAACATATCAATATATGGCTGTTACACTGATATCCAGCCTGGCATCATCATCACAATATAAGTCTGTTACAATAATATCAAGTGCGGCATCAACATTAAAATATAAGTCTGTAACAATGATGTCCTGTCCGGCATCAACATCATACTATAGTTTTGTAACTCTATCAACATCACAATATAAGTCTGTAACAATGATAACCTATCCGGCATAAGCATCACAATATAAGTCCGTAACATCATATCCTACCCTGCATCAACATCACGATATAAGTCTGTAACAATGATGTCCTGCCCCGGCATCAACATCATACTAAAGATTTGTAAATCTGAACTCCAGCCCGGCATCAACATCAGAGTATACATATGTAACAGTGACTTCCTTCTTCCTATGCAGGAGTCACTGTTCTGCTCAAGCGAACAAATTCATCATTTCCTAAAACATAAACAGTTGTTTTAGTTGATCAGATGATGGATTCGTTACTTTCACGCTCATTTTATCAAAGTGTGAAGCATTGTTTAAAGATGCAAACCAAAGAGTCGATGCCAACTGTTCATATTATAGAAACGACACATATTTTCTGAAACAATGATTATTAAAATGTGTAATAAAAGCGTACTGAGTATAAGATATGCGTCAAGGATAATGATTAATACATATAAAAATAGCGCTGTTCGAGTATTTCGGAACGTAAGTTTACAATAAAACTAACCGGACATATGAATTGTATTGAAATAACGTATATTACACAATTTGTCTTAATACTTATTATAATCCCGGTGATAATTAAGTTACAAAGTTCGTGTTGTAGTATCATTTAGGGAGTTGCTAATACCTACAGAGTGTGCAACTCTTGTCAGCATACTTTAGTCAAATACCTTAATGTATATCAATGAACAATAATATAGCAGGTCGATTAATTTGATAAAATCGATATAGAAGACGTAATATCACCATTTTCCTTAACGTAATTCGTATTGTTTGATTGATTTCCCTGAGAGGTGGAATGGTATTAATACATCATTATATATACCTCTTTCTCGCAAGTCATCCATAAGATGTGTGGGGACTCTTTGTCGCAGGTCTTGATAAGGGCCCGGCTGTCCCATCACTTGTATCGGTAACATATTATCTACAGAAAACAGGTTAACACATTTATATAGGTAAACGTCCTCCTATGTATGATTTAATGACTTGATTATCTCCCTTACACCAATAATATAATAATCTGATAACCAATGTAACAAAAACTTTATAAATGCATATGATATAAATTAAACTTAATTAACTGTCTCGCAGTTATTACAGAATATTATAAACACATTATAAAATTTGGCCGATACAGTTGATCAAAAATAAGTTGACAACCACGATCAACAAGGAGAAACTGTTAGAATCCAAAATTATCAAAAGTACCAGTGCGGATTTGAATCTATTCCTCCACAAGGTCAGGCGGAAAATGGCGTAGATGTTGATAGGGGTCGGGTACGCTTGTTTCCTGTATAGGTGGTCTGGTTCCTTGGTATAATTTAAAACAAAACCACAATATATAAACAAAGTATATGGAAGATTCCAACTGTTTATATTATAGAAACGACACATATTTTCTGAAACAATGATTATTAAAATTTGTAATAAAAGTGTACTGAGTATAAGATATGCGTCTAAGATAATGATTAATACATAACAAATAGCGCTGTTCGAGTATTTCAGATCGTAAGCTTACAATAAAACTAACGGGACATTTGAATTGTTATACTGCAATAACGTATATTATCATATGTTTACTAATAATAACACCCTTTTTGGTTGTGTGATAAGTCTAAAATTTCCACAAGTTGATATCAGCCCGGGTTATATCACCCCCTTGGGGTGATATCACACCCCCTTGAAGGTGATATCACCCCCCCTCCTAAAATTTCAGGATTTTGCCGTTTCCGCTTATTGCTGTCTGCTTTTAATGTAAACAAACGAATTGTTGGCATTGAATAAATGACGTTTCGTAGAAAATATTTCAAAGATTTATTTACAAAGCCCCACCCAAATTTCCGGATGGCGCCGCTTCCGGATTTGGATTTGCTTATTAGTGTTACATCTGTCGTCTGCGTTAACAAAAACATCGATGGCGACTAGTAATGGCGAGGAGATTTTAGAGGAATTGGCAGCAAGGATTGTTCAACTAGATGAATTAATACTGGAAAAGGAGACGAAACGTGTAATGGATGCAAGGGGGCGATTTAATAATGCTACTAATGATACCGAAGCTTTCATGGAAAGCATGAGGAACAAGAATACTGCGAGAAAAACGCAATCCGACATCAAAATTTTCACGGATTATCTGATGTCTCAAAACGATTGGAGATCTCCAGAGTCTATTGACTCGGTTCAGTTGGCGGATTACATGGCCAGGTTCTTCATTAAAGTCAGAAAAAACGATAAATCTGAGTACGAACCATCAAGTCTGAGGTGTTTAAAATCCAGCATTAACCGTTACCTACAGGAGCAACACTACGACGTCAATATTTTGACCGATATCAAATTCAAACATTCTCGTGATGTGCAAAAATGAAGAATTTGAAGACTCAAGGGAAAGGAAAACGCCCAAATGCTGCTGATTCACTAAATAAGGAAGAAGCGTCAATTCTGTATGAAAAAAGGGAGCTTGGTTTAGGTAGGTACAGTATTCAAATCAATAAATAAATAGTTCTATAAGCTTGGTAGCTGTTGGTTCTAGTTAGTATTACTGTAATCATTGAGTGAGGAATGCCCAATGGATATTGAAAATTGTATTGTGTTTTACTGTTTTATACAATATATCGACTTGAAATAAAATCTTTTGAGAGGGTTTGTTGAACAAAATAACATAAGCCTAACTTAAATGTCTTATTTTTACAGAGAATCCAACCTCACTTAACAACACCATATGGTGGAACAACACAACCCATTTCGGTCTTGGAAGTCGCCAGGAACATATCGTTATGAAATGGGGGGATGTCTGCCTGAAAACGTCGTCAGATGGCCAAGAATACCTCGAGTACAGTGAACGGTCGACGAAAACCAGGACAGGACAGGGAGTAGGGCGTCTATTCAACCCAAAGATGTTTTCTGTAACTGGTTAGTTGCAATTTTATTTCTTTTTACATATGAAGCAGGAGATGTTCACTCATCTGGACCACCTGACGTCAACTTTGTTTTCTTGTGAAGGTTCATAATGTGCTCTAAGTATGCATTTTGTATTTTTGTTTCATTATTTTGTCAACTTGTCTCTTGATTTGTTTAACGTCTTATAAATGCTTATTGATTGTGTGGTATTATTGTTTATGTCGTTGATATTTTTATAATTTCAGATGATCCTAGATGTCCAGTAGAAGCCTACAAGGTCTACAGAAGTCAGAGACCAGAAGCAATGAAAGCACCTGAGTCACCTTTCTACCTGGCGGTCAACACAAACTGGTCTAAAAATGAAAATGCGCTTTGGTTTGTGAAACAGAACATGGGTAAAAACAAACTAGGTTCCATCATGAAAGTGATGTGTGAGCAATGCGGTATTACAGGTAGGAAGGTCAATCATTCCGCTCGAAAAACATAGGTTACCACACTTGTTCATAATGGTGTCCCTCCAACTGAGGTCATTCAAATAACTGGTCACAGGAACATTAACTCTATAAATCTTTATAGTTCAGCCTCTTTAGAGCAACAGAAAAGAATGTCAAACATCCTGTCAGACTTATCGGCGGGGCCTAATGGTGATACTCGTCCATATCAGATACAAAATGTGAGTCTCGGGGACACTGACGATGACAATTTAATTAAAGCATCCCAACAAATAGAAGAAAGAGAAAACATGAAGTGTATTGAAGTCGCTTTACCCGTACCCACTGTATCCGATAATATCCCTTCAATAATTGACCTACCATTTACCATGACAAATTCAAATAGTTCCTCCTTGTCATCCCCACACAGTCTTTTTGCAGGGGCAAATATCCAGGGAGGATCATTCACCATAAACATTGCAAGCTATGAAACGCCATTAAAAAAACGTCGAATGGCAATGATCGATTCAGACAGTGATTAAATTGAATTCCAACCAGATCCATTGTGTTATATTGTTAAAACTATTATTAACCATGTTATTTTGTAGGAATTTGGGAATTTCTAAATGTTGGCTTTTTATGATAGTTTTTATGACTGTTTTGTTTATATACATCATTGTTTTTGGTAATTTTTTATGAATATTAGTAAATTAAATTGAAGAAATGTTTTGTTTGTGTATGTTTTGTTTATTTTAAAGGAAAAAAACATATGATAAAAGGTTTATGATATGGCCATTTTGATATCACACCCCATATCAGCCCTCGAGTCCTGATATCAGCCCTCGGGCTTTCGGTCCTCTGGCTGATATGGGGTGTGATATCAAAATGGTCATATGATAATCTCTGATTAATTTTTTTGTCTTAATACATAGATATAGTCCCGGTGATAATTAAGTTACAAAGTACGTGTTGTAGTATCGTTTAGGGAGTTGCTAATACCTACAGAGTGTGCAACTCTTGTCAGCATACTTTGGTCTAATACCTTGATGTGTATCGATGAACCATAATATGGCAGGTCGATTAATTTGATAAAAGCGATATAGAAGACGTAATATCACCATTTTTCTTCACGTAATTCATGTTGTTTGATTGATGTTCATGAGAGGTGGAATGGTATTAATACATCATTATAATATTGTGTTACATATATACCTCTTTCTCGCTGAAGCAAGTCATCCATAAGATGTGTGGGGACTCTTTGTCGCAGGTCTTGGTGAGGGCCCGGCTGTCCCATCACTTGTATCATTAACATGTTACCTACAGAAAACAAGTCAACACGTTTATATAAGTTAACTTCCTTCTATTTATGATTAAATGACTTGATT
Organism: Mizuhopecten yessoensis; assembly: GCF_002113885.1. Taxonomy (NCBI): domain Eukaryota; kingdom Metazoa; phylum Mollusca; class Bivalvia; order Pectinida; family Pectinidae; genus Mizuhopecten; species Mizuhopecten yessoensis. Next base: position 98,937 of record NW_018404496.1, read on the forward strand.
ATCGCCCTTACACCAATAATGTAATAATCTGATAACCAATGTGACAGAAACTTTATAAATGCATATGATATAAATTAAACTTAATTAATTGTCTCGCAGTTATAACAGAATATCACAAACACATTTGAAAATTTGGCCGATGCAGTTGATCAAAAATAAGTTGACAACCACAATCAACAAGGAGTAACTGTTAAAATCCAAACTTATCAAAGTTACCCGTGTGGGTTCGAATCCATTCCTCCACTAGGTCAGACGGAAAATGGCGCAGATGTTGATAGGGGTCGGGTACGCTTGTTTCCTGTATAGGCGGTCTGGTTCCTTGATAGAATTTAAAATAAAACCACAATATATAAACAAAGTATATGGTAGACTATTCGTTTTAACAGTTACTGGAAATACATGTAAAGTGTTTTTACTGCAAGATACATTCTCTGTTTAGATTAATAAAAATAACATGTTATAATATTGAATATTATTTTTAAGGGTTGTTTTTCATAAATATCATAACATTATTTAGTCTTGTAATGCCATTTTTATTTACAAAACTGCAGTATGCCAAAACATATTTATACAGTGTACATTATAACATACGAGCCTTCCGTATTTTTTTCATTCTGTAATATTGGCCAACAAATTGTACCAACTCGCACAGTTGTGCGGAGAAAAGCCGCACAACGGGCGAACGATTGTGAATCGCACAGTTGTGCGCACCATGTGTGGCCGATGTGCGGACGGTGCGTGAACGATGTATGCACGGTGTGCGCACGCTATTTTCGGTGCGTTGTGTGGTCACACAACTGTATTATTTTTGTTCATAAATAATATAAAATTATTTCAGTCTTGGTATGCCATAATTATTTACTAAACTGCAGTAGGCCAAAACAGATTTACGAACACTATGCAACATTAATTAATATTTATTCGTTTTTGTTTCCTCCGTATTCCAACAATCAGAATGATCATTTCAACAAGCTTGCCAATCATTGCTGTCGTTGTTGTTTTCGAAGTTGGAATTTTTATTAAAAGACCTAAGCAATGTTTGTGCAACATTCACTCACTTATATCTATCAGCATTTTTTGTTGGGCTATTAAATACATTTATTACATTGATATTTTTGTATTTGGTATAATCTTCCTGTTTGTATTGACAATGCCATTATTGACCATTTTTGCAGTATTTTCCGTTTTCGAATCACTGACGCTTGTCATTCATACTTCCAGTTTACTTAACGCGTTTGGTAGAATCTTGTTGTGGCAATGCCAAACAGTAATTCCGTTAAAATTCATAATGATACGTGACTATGAAGGAGCTAGTAACGATCTTAAAATAGTTACCGTCAGCCATGGTTAACTGCTTTCATCTGTTACTTCGACACGAACCGCTCACCAATCTGCTAAAACAATAACGAATACTGTAAGTTAATTACAGCTTTGATATCAATAGATCCGTATTCTAATATACCAGTAAGCAAGAATGTACGATTGAATCTAGTGTGTGGTAATCGATCATGATTACACCGATTTGGAGTACTCGGTGGCATTGACTTATATCAATATTAAAGAAGTTATTATGCATAATTCATTACTATTTCTTAAGCATCTGTCTTCTGAGGTATAAATCTATTCCAAATCTCGTTTTGATTTTATAAAATGAAACAGATTTTAAAATCAACGTTTCACTTTCTACACAAACAATGTACGTATTAAACGTGTCGCAACGTTTCAAGACCGACTGATGTCTTTATCAAGCTTGACATGTTTAATACGTACATTGTTTGTGTAGAAAGGAAAACTTTGATATTACATATTTCCAAACTGATGAATTTTATTGAAAAATGTAACAAATTATGTTAAATAACAAAAGCAAGTATGCATTTCAACGTCAAACAAAACGTAACAAAATAGAATACCTATCGTTTGGAAAATAAGTTGTAAAAATGTTGACCAATCTGGCAGGCATTTTGAAATGCAAATTTCTTACTCTTTACGCAATATCAAAATTTCTCCCCTCCCTTTTTTTTGACACTATCATAGTCACTACAATCCTCATTGTACCATATTTTTTATTAGTAGCAAGTTTATGTTAGCTGTTAAAGTGTTTTAATGCTCAATATGATGACAGTTGATACTTAACAAACAGGGAAATCATTTAATATTAATTGATATTGCTCGTTTATATCCGCTGAAGCCAATGTGTCTTTTTCTCTGATTCCTTAATATTTGAACATTCCAAAAACGGAAAATACATATGTGTCACTATTGTAACAAAGGAAACATGTTTTCTTTCAATTCAGTGAATTTTGAAAATAAAAATTGTCATCAGAATGTTTTATATCAAGCAAAACCCTTTGTAAAAAATAAGGATTGTCAAATTAAAAAATAAGGGGTAGGAGTTAACTTAACTGCTCTCCTGAGATTAAAACTGACATTTTACATTCATAATTGAAACGAACATATTGTTTTTATCAATTTACAAATATTCATAGATTTTTGATAAGTCTTATGGAAGATATTGTATGAATTTGTTTTACTTACTATCAAAATGATAAATTTCACCAAAAATTAGATATTCGTAAAATCTAGGTTTAAACAACTTCAGCAAAACACGAGCAAAATGACAAATCATTTTCTGTGTATCTTTTATTTTCTTACATTCTCACTCTTTTAAGGTTTGGCTATAAAAGCAAGTCAGTAGAAATCTTTCACTTTTTACAAGAGCAAATAATTAATACATGCATGAAAGCATGAACAATTTAGACAAGCTTAAAATTAAAAAAATAAATATCAACAAGAGAGTACTTAAGTGTCCTCAAACCGTTAGTCGAACTTGAAAATATGAGCAACGGAGAGGAATATATGGTAACACTTAAAAAGTACACGAAGAAACTTAGATTAGTTATAGTTTGCAATTTGTTAAACGTGCCCAAAAGGTACGTAATATGTTAACATGTTAACATTTATGAATACAAAACGATTCGCATGACACTGACATTAAAACCGAGGACAACTATTTTAAAGATGAATATTTATCGATAGTTACGCAGTCATGCAAGTGAAACCATTTTCAATCCTTTATTATTTACAGTGTTAATGAAAAAAAAAAGAATTAACCCCCAAAAATCTACTTTTGGTAAATCAATAATCCTATATCAAAATATAAAGACACACAGATACAAATACAAATACATAAATGGTAAACATTTTAATGTAGGATAGTGAGTCATTCGTGACACTTATATAATGCGTGGGAGTAATACTAATATGTGGCTGGTCTATGTTAAGAACCCGTGCGGAAACCCAAACAGAGAAAATATGATAGAAAGCTTCACATCGAAAAGTGTAATTGCACTTTTAATATAAGTGGCTGAAATATAGTAACCAAAACACCACAAACTATTAAACATATTTTAGAAAACTGGATTTAAGCATGATTAATAACTTTCAAGTAATGTGCGTAAATTTAAATAATAAAAAGTGTAAAAAAAAAACATCGTTTAACTGGGAGTAAAAACAATTAAAACATACCTTTCCTTGAATAAAGCGTCCTGGTGTGACAGACAGATGTTTTACTGCGGTAGTTCATTGAAAGAGATATATTTTGCAAGGGAAGTCAGGGCTATCAGACGGTACACAATCAGCAGAAAATAATCAAGTGGTGTGTGATGTCGTCTGTAGGAAAACATATGTATAGATCCACCTAGGTTTTAACAATAGGTCAATTATTTGCTTGTATGTGTAATCATGTGTCACGATCGTAGCTGATGGTTTTAAATCTATATTGTAAAAATAATTCCCTTATAACTATTATCCGTATAGGGCCCTTAAGATTTTTAGCACAACTTAAAAATATCACTTCAGCGTAAAATATTAGAAATAATTCAATCTAGCTATTGACAACAAACAGTGAGGATTATTGTCAGTGTAGGCCGTTATCATTAGTGAATCAGAACCAGTACGTAATAGTGTAGAGTAGGTTTTTACTAGATTTTGAATCCGTGGGAGGAAAACAACTCGCGTATTTTAACATGTTTGGAATGTGTGTCACGTCCTGTTAAACTGAGTGATAAGAATTGAAAATGAAATAAAATTACCTTTGCAAAGACAATGATTATTTTAGTTGTTGCGTAATGTATTATTTTATTTTTTACGTAATGGATCCCGCCAATTCGTTCATAGTTTTATTGATTAAGACGTGTTTGTTGGTAGCCCTGTTTGATCATAATCATCCTTTCCTTGTGACAGAGGTTTGTTTAACGGCAAACACATATTCTAATAAGCTTCACATGCATGTTAAATATATTTCATTCTATAAATGTATGCTTCATTTTCTTTAGCGTTGCCATTAAAATGTATTTTACACTTTATAGCTATTTTAAGTACTTGAAAAATTCATTCACTCTCTGAAAAAAACAATGGATCCTTGCAGTATCAATTAGAAACATAAACACCGTGTCATGTGTTAAATATATTATGACGGGCAAGTTTTCTTTCCCCGCCAAAACTGATATATGGTATAACAGGTGGAAATGTCTTGTGGCAAAAAATATGCAGTCGTTGTGAACACTATGATCCCCAATCCAAGACGTTGATTTCAGTTACATATCGAGTCCTTAACGAAAGAGTATGGCAGTATAACAATGCACTAAAATATCATGTTGTCTGTATCCATTGTGAATAGGAATGTTTTATTTGGTTTATTAGGATGTATAGGTGATATTTCACGAAATAGTTAAATTGATGCAATAGTCATTTTGTTGAGGTGAAGATAATCAAAGGTGAAGTACCCATATGTTGTTATTTGACCTTAGTAGAAACAAATTACTTCCTTCCTTTTTTTATTTTTATATCTATTTCCAGTTAGATCTTAAAATATATGATCTTCGCAAATGCCTTCAATATTTCATCTGTACATTTATATTCTGCAATATCTTTACTCGCAACTAATAACACATACAATCAAAATGTTACAAAATTGCCTTAAGTAATATAAGATCCATACGTACAGTATTACTGTCGACAAAGACTTCCTCACTGAGGCCGTGTTTGAGGGTAATTCAATGACCCACTTCTACCCATCTCACTCAACTCATTCACAGTAGTCTCAGTGCTAGACATGTCCAAGCTTTAGTTGTCATACAAGTACTGATCTAGAGTTTCAGTATCTACGAAAAAGATCCGACAACACACCAAACAATACACAAAACATACTACACATCAATACTCTCCGTCAGGAGTTCCAATCTATCGAATTAGATTCAGCTACCAGTGTTTCTAAACATTACACTGATTATCCAGAATATAAGCTTACTATATGAAAACGTGGAATTGTCTGACACCGTTTGGACAGGAAAGTATTGAAGTGCTGGCAACAAAAATCAACTGTGAGTCACTGTCAACTTCTGAAATTTGAAATTTATCCCGACTAAACCCCCTTTCAGTTGACAAGGTGAATTTAACACACATATAGTCGATCTAAATCATATAGTATTATCCTACATCTTTACACAAATCAATCGCAGAAATCATGGATTTCCCGACCACTCCCATCTAGCAGACAACATATTCTGTCATTATGCAATAAAAAAATTGTGTGCTATTTAAGCATGTTATTTTCTATCTAAAAATAGACTTTCATATTTTCATTACAGCTAATTACCAGATTATTAAATAACAATAAAAACAAACGAGAAAGTTAATCAACAACTGTATCTTATTTATAATCAAGCATCACAAAAATACATAGCTAGACCACACACACTTTTACATGCTAAACTAGACACAATTTAAGATATATAGCATAACCCTAGGCATCTGGGCTATGAACACCCAAGATAGCTTTTACAATAATAGCAATGCAGCTTCACGTCAGCATGTAATTACTATGTACTCTAAATACACGTGATATTTTCTTATATACAAAGTCCCATGTATTCCAAACTCTTTTCTGAACCTGTTCATCGTCGCTGTTCTCTTTGATTATTAAATACTAATACATACTTGAACCAGATGATACGTTTGAAGTCTAACGGAAAGTGTGTGTGTACCTACTGAGTTGAAAAGAGTAAAAAAGGGAAAAAAAGAATTATCTAAATATCGAATTTTGGTAAAAACTGAGTAGTGACACACACAGATCTCTTATTTATGAAACATGTCTGTTGAAGGGAGTTAAACAATAATCTATTCTAACTTTGAGGTATAAATGAAATATAAATAAAAACTTTAAATATAAAACAACAAAACACGGTTAAACAGTTTTATTATTTTATTGACAAGTGTGACTGGCGTTGTACTCCATATATCGTGTTTGACACGGTGTCAGTTGATATTTTACACAAACATTATTACATTATCTGTCTTAAGATTGCCTTTAAAAGGACGAATCTGAATTTGGATACAATTAACAAAGACATTGTAACATTTATACAATATGTTATTGCCGCATTTCAACGACGTAAATATATTTCAAAATGTATTATTTTTATTTATAAAATATAATAGATAATACAGAGTTGTGAACATGAACGAAAAAATGTATAAGACAACAGGATAGTCCATTACTAATGAAGTAGATATACTAGCAAAACAGGATACAAAATCCGAGATATTCTATCAAAACACACACACACACAGTCTCTCTCTCTCTCTCTCTCTCTCTCTCTCTCTCTCTCTCTCTCGTGCTCTCTCATATAGTCCATCATCTATGTCGTAAAGCTAAGCAAAAATTACTAAAAGTTATCAAATTGATATCAAAGGCAGTGATACTTTACATTTCATTTTCCCCCAGAACTTTGTAGAATTTAAACTTAGACAGTGTATAACTTATTTAAAACAATTCATTTAAAAACCCATTTAGGTTTATACACCAATATCCAGAGTGCTTTTGATATTCTTTTGATACTTTCTAAAATATTGGACTTGTGCAAGTCAAAGTCACTGAATGTGACAACACATATGACGTCATTAATCACAGTGTATAATCCTTGTTAGATAAATATATAAAACGTAACACATGCTTATTTAATTTGAAAAAAAATAACAACAATCTTTAAAACGGACTACTTCCTTCCCTAAGTTGCTGTATTCATACGCAAACTGGAAAGCTTATGGCAAAATAACCTTCATATTCTTTGGTAGATGTATTGAGCTGTGTTTAGTAGAAATATAAATATTTTTATAAACTGACGCGATCACATGACTATATAGATAGGTAGAATATGAAAAGTACTACATTATAACACTCTCAATAAAATGTTCATTTATGTCAAAACAGTTCAATGGATTAGATGAATAACGAATGGAATGTATAGTTGTAAATTACGAGGTCCAACATGTCTATGGTTTCCTGGTGTGACCACACACCGTCTGATAGCTCTATTTGGTTACAGTTTTATCTTTTATCACTCAGGTATCACAGTTCTGCTCAGGCGGATGACGTCATTAGTAACTGAAATACATTGAAAACAAAATTAACGTAAGGGGTTCATGCTGTTGAAGAAATAAATGTTAATGAGTTTAACAAAATTAATATGTGGTGAGAACGAATTTGATGAAATCAAGAACAAAAGTAACAATGTAAAATATGAGAAAAAAGTTCACTNAAAAAAAAAAAAAAAAAAAAAAAAAAAAAAAAAAAAAAAAAGTTCACTACTGATAAATACCACAGCGTCGAAATTTCATGTACATAACTAGTTTGACTTTAATGCACACATTTTTGGTAAGGAATTCAGGCATAATGCATTACGTTTTTCCTGACATTCCTGACAAAAAAATACATTGTAGTTTTTTTTAAGAAAAATTAAAAATTAAAAAAAGAAGATCACAATCAAAACAATGAATACCTTAATTATTGCCCATAAGTTTCGATTTGTCACTAGCTTCAATACAGCTGACTGGATTGAAATCAATTAATCTTCTTTGAATATGTGTTCCTGTGTATTATACCAGTGCTTTAAGATAACTATACTCACTACATTAACAGATATGTTATTCAATATATCACGTGACTTTGTCGCCATGTTAAATTTGAGAAAAAAGGATCCGTGTGGGTACGATACCGGGGTGCTAGTTATGTATCTATAGCTGTTGTAAGAGATAGAAAGTGTCGAATTCTTCAGTGATTGGAACTAATGTTGTTACATGTTGTTAGTTATGTAAAAACAAGTATCACTTGATGTGTCTATTTCTCAGGATAATGTTGTGAAGGATTTCTTTCTTTTTACATCCTGGTAGGTTACATATGTATATACATTGATGAGCTGTGAGTCTGTATGTCTGCGAGTCAATGTTTCCAGAAATGTATTGTTGTGTAAAATGTTTAAGTATGATATCAAAATAAGAATTACTTCTGAAGGTACATTTGTTTGCTACCGGTATATAGTGTCGAACTTACTAGTCGAGTAAATCTAACACATCAAATGCACTGTTCAGACAGTTATAACGTTTACGTTATAAATAGAATATATGTGTCACGCCTACATATTATACACAATACATATTAAGAAGACCTTTAACTCCATATACTTCTAAGTACATATCGTCTGACAAATTGACGGACTTAATTCAAGTTCTACTTATTTAAGTATATAGAAAGATTTGGTTACATATAAATACTCCTGTAAAATCAGATATAACAAATCGTGACCTATATGATTTACCTAGGCCTCGTATTCAATATAACACTATTTTCTGTCAGTAAGAAACAGTTTACTTTTAATACAGTAATAAGTCATAAAAAAATTAATTATTCATAATGTTTGAGAACACAATGAAGTTTGATATATAAAATCACTAAATCAGTCCCTCACCTTGTTGTATCTGTGTTTGCACAACGACAACAAAGCATCCCATCACCCTCATACAAAATACTGTAATTATCCTAGTCCCGTCAGTCAACGTTACGTGGACACTTGCGTCATCTGTATCGATACAGCATCAGATCAAGTGAAGATAATGTATTAATAATGTATTTAAAAAACATAACATATGTATCAGATCAAGTGACGATAATACATTATCAGTGTGTTTAAAATCACATCTGTACCGATATAACATCAGATTAAATTACCTAAATTAATTGTATTGAGGATAACAGTTTATCATCTATATACTTTATTATACAACATACCGGTAGCATGATAAAGTCATTATCATGGATGTTCAGTATGAGAATATTCAAGATAAGCAGCGAAACACTAAGAGCGACATGAGAATGGATTTTCTTATTTTGGAATGTGTATTCTGAAAAAAAAATAAAAAATGACCTTGACGTCCTGAATAGGAAATTGTATCCAAAAAGTGTTCCGTGTAAAAAAGTAGTCCGTCATAAACCAATCTTTATAAAATTATAAAAAGAATATTACGAGGATAACAACAAAGGAATGCATAGACGATAATACTGTTTATACATTATCTTTCTACATAGTCTTAAGTAAACGATATATTCTCCATAAGTCTTGTTTTATAAGAACGAAATGTGAAGTTTTCCACAATACATAACGTGAGTAAAGTTAAAATCAAATATTTCATTAACAGTCTGACTAGAACTAGATAGATATAAATGAGAATATAAACGACTTACCGTAAAGATGTAATTCAATGTGCAGTGTGCTGGTACCTGGATAAATAAAGAGAAACACAGATTTTTTATTTTTTTTTTACCTATCACAGCTACAAATTATTTATTTACATTATCGCCATGAACCATAGTTCTATTCAATAAAGTGCGGTTAATTTGAATACATCAGTATGAAAACTACTTAAACATATAATATTACAGTAAGAATTCATATGTTGAACTATACATTATAACCAACAAGTAATTATAAAAACGCTTTACCATAAAGTCCGATGTCGATGTGAAATGTACTGCCCATATCGCAGCCTGGTGATGCAATGAATATCTACGCACAGGTAAGCAGAACAACTTAGGTTAGTAATACACCGGAGATACACACACGTATACCGAGCAAGCATACACGGTTGTTAATGTAACCGGAACTGGTAACAGGCGAATTTACTTACCTGGTTTGTTCTGCATGCATTGTGTGTGAACTACCCAATTTAAACACATCTTCATACATCAAACTCAAACATCGTTTCGGGATTTCAGTTTGTTTAGAAATCATATGCACAACCATCATATTTTCCTTATACGTTCTAGTCTTATTTTACATCATTATGCTGTTTTAGTAGAAAAAGGTGAATGGTGAAATGTATACTATATCAATTACCAAATTTTATATTCACAATCACATGTGGTGCCTTTCATTCATCTTTTATATTTTGCGGATGTTATTTTGTCTCCAGTTCTTTCCTGCAACAATAATGCATGCTTTTCGAATGTATCATACGTCACGAATCGAGAGATATATTTGTGCTTCAAAACATAAAATTTTCTAAAATGAAAATATATTTTAAAGAGGATGTTTTCACACAAATACCCATACAGTTATTAGTCTTCATCAGTCAGATAAAGACGAGAAAACAACGATTTGTATAGTCAAGTAGTATAGTATACATACCAGTATGGGTCAAGAATGGACCAGTCGGTGCCGCCATGGTGATTGTCAATGAATAAGAAATGATTTCTGAAATAACAAAATTGGTTTATGTTATGCTGTTACTGAACGAGTTTCAGAATTATAATCTTTAGAATAACAAAACTTATACAGCATGCATACACTACGTTTTTATAACGCAAATCTATTGCAATATTCAATATTAAATAATTATCATTTTTTTTGAATCACAAATTCTAGACACTCAGTATGCAGTTCAAAATCATCAGGGATGATAATGTACATTTGTATATGTTTCATAAATACCATTATAAGAAATATCTGCTCAATGCAGTCGAGTCACTGAAACAAATACGTATGTCATGACGAATAATAACAAATAATATCACTTGCACAATAAAGAGCAGGTCGTGCTGACCAATAGGAGATTTAATGTGAACAATTGTTTACGTCACAAGGGTTAACAAATCACACCAACATCTTTTAATGCAAAAGCACTTTATCATAGGTCTATTTTTCACCGAGTTTTCGTTTTAAAGAATTTATATTTAGTCGATTAAAATAAAAACAATGTCTAAGCTTTTTATCATGTGTTAATCTAACAATTTGTTTTCAATGACTCAGTTTCTCATGCAAATAGCATTTCTTAAAAAATAAATTTCTTTTTGTAAAGCGCTTAGTTATAATTTGACATCTTTATAGCTAATTTTCTACCGGTTGTACCTTTTATCGTCTCAAGCAATGCTACACTGTGGTCTGTTAAAAGAATTGTTTAAGATTATCATTAAATAAGCTAAATAAGGTGAAAGGGATGAATTTAAATTGTAGCTGATTTTCTACCCGTTTGTACCTTTCATCGTCTCAAGTAATGTTACAATAAAAAGGATGAATTTAAATTGTAGACAATCATGATTTCGCTTATCAGGTATTTAGGTGCATTAGCCAATTGTAAAAATATAATTATGAATTCATCTATTTTTCAATTCGTTATTCACTTTATGGACAATGTGTGTTAGTGTGGTTTGAGATCGTATTGCTGATAAATGTAAAAGTAAAATAAACAGAAACATATACCACGGATTCAACCCCATGGAATCACGCAGTCAAAAACTGTCAGGAACATGAGGACAGAGTCAGGAAAATATTACAATACCAATTTATATCCTGACTTTTAATTGAAACAAGACATGATATTATTTCCGCTGTACGCATTAAATACCGCACTGTCTGATAGCCACGCTACAGTACTATAAATAGAATTCCCGGGGAATCACCTAGTGAGAACAGTGTTTAGAATAATTGTTATTTGTATTGTACCTTACTACCACCAATCATCCATGTCAGATTTGTTGGTGAATTGACCCAATTTAACCACTAGTTATCACGAATGTATACTTAGACTTAGAGTAGGAGCAGAGAAGTCGATGTTATATGTTGATGTTACTATTATGGTAAGGGAACTGTTACAAGTTGCTGAAATATAATGGCCAAAACACCACAAACTATTAAACATATTTTAGAAATCTCGATTTAAGCATAATTAATGACATTCAAGTAATGTGCGTAAATTTAAATAATAATAAAAATGTAAAAAAAATATCTTTTAACTGGGTGTAAAAACAATTAAAACATACATTTTCTTGAATAAAGCGTCCTGATGTGACAGACAGTAGTAGGCAAGGGCCCAGCCCAGTTGTTCAAAGGGCGTTTAGCTTAATCACTGTTAAACAACATTTTTCACCCTTTGATAATTCCGTCAATATACAAGGTAAAATCTCGCAATTTTCCATGTTAATTCAAACTACTAAATATTTGATATCTGGAAAGTCGCAACTAGTTCAATGGTTCTGTTTTTAAGATACACACAAATTAAAATTTGCTCTAATCACTGTTTGAACAACTGGGCCCATACTAGGTGTATAGGAAAACAATGTAATAATACACATTTATCAGTGTAGGTAAAGGGTAGATAAAAAGAACATGTATGGCGTCAGAAGTGATGTATGTGTCAGTGTAAGGTAAATATTTATTGTGACAGAAGAACATGTCCCGGAAAGAGATTAGTTAGGTTTAGAGTTAATGTTGGGCTATTGTTAAGGTATGGTTGAGTTAAGCTTTCAATGCTTTTATCACTGTAATGACTGGTCATATATACGTTAACACATATTCATGTAAATTAATATGCTTTGTATATAAATTATAATCCAAAACAGTGAAAATACCATAATATGCAACAGATATTACGTTTTTGATACAGTCTGTGTAAATAATAGACACAATATCACGTCATCTGTTGATTTTAGTATCCCCATTTTTCTGTCGAGTTTTAGATATTTATTTGTTGAACAGGAAGAAAGTTACGCTATAAACTGTTATTTGTAGGAGATATGTTCTTATATAGAAAAGTCTACATCCGAAACCTGACATGACAATAACATTATTCAGATTCTTTATTGGTTAATCTATCGTTTTTAGAAAAGTCAATAGAGTACAGTTAATATTTTTCGAAATCTCAAATTAACTATGACAAGTAAAGCGTTTGCTATATAGTTGCTTTTGAACAATCAAAAGTCTTGCAATAACCTGGGATTATACTGTGAAATACAGTCCTGATTTGACAATCAAATGATTCAGATGCATAATTTGCTAAAAGTTCGTTATCAGAACGAACAGATTGATGTATTTCCAGTACATCAAACCATTGGCTTTGCCATAACGATCTCATAAAAGAATGTTCTTACGATTCACGTAAAAGCTATACGTGACGATGTGGTACTTACATGGCCGAGTTCCTCGAATAAACCGTATCTTTTGGCTGTCACCAAGAATAATGCTGAGACGAAAAACCCCGATTTAGATAGATCAAGTTAGCCATGTATTGCCGCGCCTAGTTTATACCACAATGTCGCAGTCACTTGAAAACAATTGTTGGCATGGTTCAAAACGTGCATGGTATGACATTTGTCCTCCTAGTTATATGGCTAGTGATTAAATGTGGGTTTAAGGCTAAGAGAAAAAAATCGGGTAACACAATTGTATGTGAATGTTTAAAGTTGTATCAGCATGAGGAGTCGGCAGTCGTTTGTTAGATGTATAGGGAAACCTTGTAAAAGCAACCTATACACGATGATGTGTGCACAACTCTATACCACTCTATACAACTCTATACTTTAAATACTTTCGTAGAATCAGTATAACAGAAGGTAAAGGGTAGAGTAGTGTCACCGAACAATATTTTTACTTTATTTAGTTGGATTGTGTTTCACGGCCTGAGTGATGATAATTCAAAATGAAATAAAATCACCTTTGCAAAGACAATGATGTTTATTTTAGTGTTTGCCTGTTTTTACGTAATGGATCTGCCAATTCGTTCATAGTTTAGTTATGACGTTGGTAGTCCTGTTTCATCTTAATCTTCCTTTCCATGTGACTTAACAACACAGCAGAGGTTTATTTAACGGCAAACACAAATTCTGATAAGCCTCACATGCATGTTAAATATCTTTCATTCTATAAATGTATGTTTTATTTTCTTTAGCGTTGCCATCACAATTTTCTTTTACACTTTTTATAGCTATTTGAAATACTTACTCTCTGAAAATAACAATGGATCCTTGCAGTATCAATTAGAAACATATACACTGTGTCATGTGTTAAATTTATTATGACGGGCAAGTTTTCGTTCCCCGCCAAAACTGATATATGGTATAACAGGTGGAAATGTCTTGTGGCAAAACGTATACAGTCGTTGTGCTCCCCAATCCAAGACTTTGGTTTCAGTTACGTATCGCGTCCTTAACGAAAGAGTATAGCAATATAACAATGCGCTAAAATATCATGTTGTCTTTATCCATTGTGAATAAGAATATTTTAGTTGTATTATTAGGAGGTATAGGTGATATAATATTTCACTGAATAGTAAATATTTGGTGTAGCATTCATTTTGTTGATTTAAAGATTATCAAAGGTGAAGTACCCATCTGTTGTTATTTGACCTCAGGAGAAACAAATTACTTCCGTATGGTTTATTTTTTATTTTTATGTCTATTTCAAGTTAGATCTTGACAATATGATTGTCCATTAATATTGTAGTAGATATTAAAGCAAAGCAGGATAGGAAAACCGAGATATTCTATCATAACACACACACACACACTCTCTCTCTCTCTCTCTCTCTCTGTCTCTCTCTCTCTCTCTCTCTCTCACTGTCATGCTCTCTCATATAATTCATCACATATGTCGTAAATATGGTAGGTAAATTGAGTCAATGATTAGTAGAAATGTAAATATTTTTTATAATCTGACGCGATCACTTCACAATATAGACAGGTAGAATATGAAAGGTACTACATTATAACACTCTCAATGAAATGTTCATTTATGTTAAAACAGTTCAATGGATTAGATGAATAACGAATGGAATATTTAGTTATAAATTACGAGGTCAAACATGTCTATGGTTTCCTGGTGTGACCACACACCGTCTGATAGCTCTTGTCAGCTACAGTTTTATCTTTTTATCACCAAGGAATCACAGTTCTGCTCAGGCGGATGACGTCATTAGTAACTGAAATACATTGAAAACAAAATTAATGATAATAAAATTCAGAGAACAAATTTGATTTAGCTTGTGCTCCAATAGAATGAAAGTAACAATATAAACAAAAAGAGAACAGTACAAAATAAAATGAAAACCATGCAAACAACTGGTTCGACAATTTTGATTAGAACTTCAACTCATTTATTGTAGATTGTTCAAATACAAAATTAAAAAAAGGGCAACAATCAAAGCAAAGGAAAGAAAAATACCTGATACATTTTTTATAAAATAATTATACGGAAAAAGAAAAAAGAAGGAAAACAATAACAAAAACCAATGAGATTGACAATGAGCAAGACCGTGATTCAAACCCTGGAGCTGCGATATTTACACTCTCGCCCTAACCAACTAAGCTACCTTGTCAATGGCATTACTCTGACTCAGTCGCCCTAACCAACTAAGCTACCTTGTTAACGGCAGTACTCTGACTCAGTCGTCCTAAACAACTAAGCTACCTTGTCAACGACAATACTCTTACTCAGTCGCCCTAACCAACTAAGCTACCTTGACAACGGCAGTACTCTGACTCAGTCGCCCTACAGTTATTTTAAAGGGAAATCAAGGGGAGGTTACTGTAGGTCCGGCAAGGTAAGTTGGACTTCATTGGTGGCTTTACTGCATTTAGTATTAATTATTGCTTTTGCAATAGCAGCTTAAACATGAAGAATAAGAATCGATTTGTCACTTCTCTCTATACAGCTGACTAAACAGGAATCGTTAAAACTTGTTTGAATATCTGTTGCTGATTGGTATACCATTATATGTTATTATTAAATCACTATATCACGTGACCTAATACTCAAACTTCGGCGCCATGTTAAATTTGAGTTCAAAGATTCCGGTTGGTAACGATACTGTGGGTGCTAGTTGTTTGTCTTCAGCTGTTTTAAGAGAAAGACATTATCGTATTCTTCAGTGATTAGAACCAATTTCGGTATAATTGGATTGATTTGTGATAGCAAGTGTCACCAAATGTCTGTATTTCTCGGGATATTGCTGTAAATGGAGATACATATGTGTATATAATGATATGCATCGCTCTGTTGGCCATTGTGTGTTTTTGTGGTCCCTAGTAATGTGTGTGTAGCCGTTGTAAGAGACTGAATTATCGAAATATTTGGTGATTGGAACACGTTTCGGTATAATTGGATTAACAAGTGTCACTAATTATCATTATTTCCCAATATAATGTTGTGAAGGATATTACATTCGGGTAGGTTCATATGTGTAAATGCTGATACGATATGTAACGATCTTAAAGAAGCTGTGGTATGATAGGTCTAGTTGGTTACAGTTTTAATCTTTATCACTCAGGAATCACCGTTCTGTTCAGGCGGATGACGTCATCAGTAGCTGAAATACATTGAAAACAAAATCAACGATAGGTGTTAATGCCGTTGAAGAAATAAATGTTAATGAGTTTAATAAAAATTAGTGAGAACGAATTTGATGTAATCTAGAACAGAAGTAACAATGCAAAATATAAGAGAAATGATTCACCACAAATAAATACCACAGCGTCGATATGTTATGTTAAAAAACTCAATTTTGGTGAGGAATTTAGGCAAAAAGCCAACAACTTCAACTTTACATTAGACTTTTTCCCTGACAAAAGAAACATCACTTGTAGTTAGATGTATAGGGAAACCTTGTAAAAACAACCTATACACGATGATGTGTGCACAACTCTATACCACTCTATACAACTCTATACTTTAAATACTTTCGTAGAATCAGTATAACAGAAGGTAAAGGGTAGAGTAGTGTCACCGAACAATATTTTTACTTTATTTAGTTGGATTGTGTTTCACGACCTGAGTGATGATAATTCAAAATGAAATAAAATCACCTTTGCAAAGACAATGATGTTTATTTTAGTGTTTGCCTGTTTTTACGTAATGGATCTGCAAATTCGTTCTTAGTTTAATTAAGTAAGGAAAACAATCAAAACAATGAAAAGAAAACATCCCTTACACATTTCTTATGGGATAAATTGAAATAAAAAAAGGAAAATAAAAATGAAATAAAAATGAGAGTGAAACATGAAATAGAGCAAGACCTTGATTCAAACCCTGGAGCTGCGATAATTACACTCTCGCCCTAACCAACTAAGCTACCTTGTCAACGGCAGTACTCTGACTCATTCGCCTTACATTTCTTTTAAAACGATTAAGGGGATGTTTCTCTAGGTACAGGAAATATAGTGTTTTGTTTGTTGTTTATTGCAATTGGTACGTTAATTATTGCTCATAAATTTCCATTTCGCACTTAATACATTACAGCTGACTGAATTGATCTTTATTGAATATGTGTTACTGTGTATTAAACCAGTGCTTTAAGATAACCGTACTCTCTGCAATAATAGATATGTTATTCAGTATATCACGTGACTTAGACGCCATGTTAAATTTGAGATAAAAAGGTTCCGTGCGGTTACGATACCGTGGGTACTAGTTATTTATCTATAGCTGTTGTAAGAGATAGAAAGTGTCGAATTCTTCAGTGATTTGAACTGATACCGTTACAATTTGTTTGATATATGAAAACAAGTGTCACTTGATGTGACTATTTCTCAGGATAATGTTGTGAAGGATTTCTTTCTTTTTACATCCTGGTAGGTACATATGTATATACATTGATGAGCTGGGAGTCTGTATGTCGGCGAGTCAAGTTTTTCAAAATGATATTTTTTGTTAAAAATGTTTCGGTATCATATCAAAATATAAATTACTTCTGAAGGTTACGATTTTTTGTTACATGTATAAAGTGTCGCACTTACTAGTTGAGTAAATCTACCACATCACATACACTGTTCAGACAGTTCTAACGTTTACGTTATAAATAGAATATATGTGTCACGCTTACATATTATACACAATAAAGATTTAGCCTCGCATTCAATATATGCTCTGTCATTAAGAAACAGTTTACTTTTGATTACAATAATAGGTCATCAACAATTTATTTATTCATATTTTGTTAGAACAGAATGAAGTTTAATATATAGAATCATTAATCAGTCCCTCACCTTGTTGTATCTGTGTTTGTACAACGACACCACAGCATCCCATCACCCTCATACATAATACTGTTATGATCCTAGTCCCTTCAGTCAACGTAACGTGGACACCTGCGTCATCTGTATCGATACAGCATCAGATCATTAATGTTTTAATAATGTATTTAAAAAAAAAATAACGTATGTTCATATCAAGAGACGATAATACATTATCAGCGTGTTTAAAATCACATCTGTACCGATATAACATCAGATTAAATTACCTAAATTCAATGTATTGGGGATAACAATTTATCATATATATACTTTATTATACAACCTACCGGTAACAGGGGATAGGGGATTGTTCCTACATAGTCTTAAGTAAACGATATATTCTCGACAAATATTGTTTTTTCAAAAATGAAAGGTAAAGTTTACCATGATTGATAACGTGAGAAAAGTTAAAATCAAATATTTCATTACCAGTCTGACTAGAACTAGATAGTTATAAATAAGGATATAAACGACTTACCGTAAAGATTTATTTCAATGTGCAGTGTGCTGGTACCTGGATTTATAGAGAGAAACACCGATACAATTTTCACTTATGACAGCAGCAAATTACTTGTTATTTACATTATCGCCATGAACCATATTTCTTTATATTAAAATGCGGTTAATTTGAATATATCAGTGTGAAAACTACTATATATAACGATATATTATGCATTATATCCATCAAGTAATTATAAAAAACTATTCACCATAAAGTCCGATGTCGATGTGAAATGTACTGCCCATATCGCATCCTGGCGTTGGAATGATTATCCACGCACAGGTAAGCAGAACAATTTAGGTTAGGAATACACCGGAGCTCCACACATGTATACCGAGCGAGCATTCACGGTTTGGAATTAACCGGAAATGGTAACAGGCGAATTAATATACCTGGTTTGTTCTGCATGTTGATGTGTGAAATACCCAACATAAACCCATCTTCATACATCAACTCAAACATCGTTTAAGGATGTCTTTTTGTTTAGAACTCATATACACAACCATCATTTTTTCCGTATACGTTCTAGTCTCATTTTACACCTTTGTGCTTAATAGAAACAGATGTTTGGTGAAATGTTCAGTCCTATTTGTACACTGTATCAATCACCAAATTTTATATTCACAATCACATGTATATGCCTTTCATACATCTTTTATATTTTGCGGATGCTATTTTGTCTCCAGTTCTTTTCTGCAATAATAATGCATGTTTTTCGAATGTATTATACGTCACGAATTGAAAGATATATTTGTCGTTTTAATCATAAAGTTTTTAAAAATGAAAATATATTTTAAAGAGGATGTTTTCACACAAATATCCAAATAGTTATTAGTCTTCATCAGTCAGAAAAAAAGCCGAGAAAACAACGATTTATATGGTAATATAAGTAAGCATGGTAATATAAGTAATATAGTATACAATCCAGTGTGTGTCAGAAATGGACCAGTCGGTGTCGTCATGGTGATTGTTAATTAATTAGAAGTGATTTCTGAAATAACAAAATCGGTTTATATTATGCTGCTACTGTACGAAATTCAGAATTATAATCTGTAGCTTAACAAATCTTATACATCTTGAATAGTACGTTTTTATAACCCCAAATCTATTGCAATATTCAATATTAAATAATTTTCATTTTTTGAAACACTCAGTATGTAATTTTAAATCATCAGGGGTGATAATGTATAGGAAACATCTCCCCAATGCAGTGGAGTCATTGAAACAAAAATGTTTGTCATGACGAATAATACCAAATGATATCACTTGCACAATAAAGAACAGGTTCGATGAACTTTAAGAACAGAGATTCACTGTGAACAATTGCTTACGTCACAAGAGTACACAGATCACACTAACAGACATTAATGCCAATGCACTTCAGTGTTGATTTATTATTTCACTCAAATGTTACCGTATGTATCATACAACTGCATAAGATTGAATCAATTTGAAATGAAATATGTGCGTAAAATGGCATCATTATTCGGAAAATGTTAATTTGTAATAACATAGAAGTATTTATCACAACATATGTCTAAGACCACAATGGTACATACTTATCATACACACTTATAATACATACTTATCATACATACTTATCATACATACTTATAGATGAAAGTGCTTAGAACGATAACATGCAAAACATGAAGATATTAGCAAAAAATACTTTCCCATTTATATAAAAGTTAGATTTTTTAAGAATTTATTATAAATCGATGAAAATGATAAAAATCCTTTTATGTCTATGATCTCTATCATGGGTTAACTAAAATAAAAAATGTACTAATTGATCATACATTCAACTTTTTTAAACTTCTTTAACTACAATAAGTTATATAATATAATAGACGATTCTGTTAAACAATGCAAACACAGTTAAATAAATAAGATGTACATTTTTTAATAAATAAACCTATTGAATGTTCCCTATTCATGTTACTAAATAAAATATCCTCATATTAAAAATACTTATAGAAACAAAACGCAAGCTAATTATTCGTTTGAAAATATTTCATTAATATATTATCGACTATACTATGTACCTTGGATTTGCACCACGTTGCTCTCCACGCTACACGTCCGTTACGAATTTATTATGAGAATTGAGATGTATCGGTATTCCTTCTATAGCCGATAGTGAACGTACACTTCTGTTCGCCCGTTACGGTTAATGGAAACCACCTACTTTATATTTAGATTATTTTGACACATGTGATCACTGTACTGGAAATCGGATCAGTTAGCCTTACACACATTTACAGGAGTTCGCTGTGCACGCAGTATAGCGCGCAATATTAGGAGAAGTTTAGTGTAAGGCTGTGACGTAAGCAGTTTTTATCAGGTCTAGTTTTATACACATAGATAAACACAGAATGTGTTTTGACGATTGGATTTTTCTCATTTTCTTCTACTGTTAGTTTTGTTATATAAACAACAGTTGGGTAATCATAACATGACTTGTGACTACTTTTGCTGATCCATTGTTGGTAATATCACAGTTCTGTAATCATAAGTTAATTTATATCAAACGGCTATATATAATGCATGGCAATTTCACTGTGGCTTTTTATACAATGAATTCTGCTCTCCTCAATTGTTCAACAAAATAACAATGATAATAAGCGGTTATGTATGTTATATAATTTTATATTTTGTATTATTAAAATCAAATGAAAAATGTGCCACGTTAACACACTCAGACGAGTTTTACGAGTTATCACTGTGACGACTTTATACTGAGATCATATAACTCATAACAAATACAAACAACTCGTTACACTCTAGGTTTTTATAGAATGTTTTCGACCGTCACACAATACAAAAACAATGAACGAACCTTACTGCAAAGAAGTATACTAGGCCCATTTTCTTCGTTATGTTAATGATATGAGCATACCTGTTCTTGGTAATCACTGCAAATTAATACTGTGAATAACAATTTTAAATTCAAAACTTTCAAACTCAGAGACGATGCTGGTTGCCAAGATACTAACACACTACTTAAGAAAAACTGAAGCGATTTCGTTTGGTTCCTGTTAGAAAGCGGCTCGCATGAAAGTAATATACATAATGTCGACATTTTAGTTCGAAATTTTGTAAAAGATATTGGCACTGATATGGAAACATATCAATTTGTCAGAGGTGGTTTTTTTCCCGTTACAGTGTGAGAACTACATACGGGACAGAATAAAAACACATTGTACGACTTATATATAATATTCTAATTGAAAATATTTAAAGCATATATAGTATTGACCACGTTAACGGATGTAAAATTACATACCTCATGTTTCGTGTAAAAGAGTGTCTTGGTGATATGTTCATTCCATGAGAGGTTACGATTTTCAATACGTTCATGTTTTTTTACGGTGAATTCAAAGGATTTAGAGGGAACATTTTTGTTGGGATATCTTTCGTTTGCTTTTACAGAAAGACTTATAAAGACATTTGAGACGATTGAAAACAAGTATTTTATCATTATCATTAGGTGCCTGCAATACATCAAAATAATAAAAACAAAGCAGAGACCAGATCGGTGATCAACGGGACCACAACACCAGGAATCCAGGAGCGGACGAAAACAAAAGGAACGTAATGATGACACTTAACCACAAAATCCACACCGGGAGCTGAGTAGAACGCGAAACATTTGGAACATTATAACGCCGCCTCACTACAAAACACCTGTAACTGAAGGGGAGGCAAACAAGGGAAACGTAAAGATGACAAACTCATCAGCTTAGTTATACTATAATTTTAGGTGTATCGAACTTACATCGAAACATCAGGACATAACTTATGAAATCACATACTTAAACAAAACAAGTATGCAAATATTACTCACGCGTATTTCATTGAAATTTAGTTTTGAAAAAAGAAATATCGAAATGTTAATCAATCTATTATATGTACACAATATTACTTATGATACGAGGTGCCGTTAAGGGACTAATTTACCACTCATTATCGATAGTATGGATATAAGATATACTAATTCTTGTATCCAAGTTGCTCATTTCCAATTTTTGTATTAGGACATGCCGATGCAGTACGTTTAAGATACAAATACAGCTGTAACATATCAATGCATGTTCTATATTGTTTTCGAAACCATGTACATCTAAAATATGGTATAAGGAAATATTTAAGCAATATTTTCCCGATACTAACTAGGCTAATCTACATCCGCGTTAAAAAAAAATATTTATAATAATATATAGTTTATGGAAGATTCCAATTTATATGTAGGCTTAAGATACACACTATAAAAACTGGTATTTATTAGAAATAAGACGTCATATTTAGGTTTCAAATCCATCGTTCTTTTTATATTGGCTTAAAAATGTGTTTAAAAATAATGTATTTGCAATAGGTAATAAAGAACATACATAACTTACTTTTAAGTCTTACTTCGATGGAGTCAACCATTATCCGTCTAAGTCCTAACTGAATTAAACATGGTCGGTAATCTGCATCTAAATACAAAATATCCCCGTTATAATAGGTTACGCTTAATCAGTGAGCGCCTTTACCTGTAAAGTATGTGAGCGTTACGTTCGCCCGTAACGTTGTGAGATGACTGGTGCGTAAGCCATTAGCCATAGGAGGTTAATAATATAACACAATGTTGTAATCTATGTCAGTTATTGGTAAAACTATTTCCACGGCATGTTTTGTTCATAAGGATACAAATGTTAGAATGATAAACTTTAACAAAAATAAGAGATCTTGTTGTCGATAATGGGACATGTAACGTACAATACCATACCGAGTATCATAATACTATATTAGCCTATTTCAACTGCTTATATTTTTTATGATATGACGAGGTAATCCGCCCGATAACGAGGCTTTTCTACGAGATTTCTGGTTTCCCACGGGTAGAATATCCTGCGCTCTAACATCCGGAAAACAAATATTTACAACAACCAGACCTTCGGTGATCCCGGACAGTATAATACTACAACTATTTACTTCAACTACCAAAAAGTATACGATTTTGTACAAAGATACTTGTAAATTGATATAATAAATCCTTTGAAGCTACTGTGACCACAGGCGACTAGCTATAAAGTCACATATGACTCGATTCTAAATATCCAAAAATATTTATTTTACAACGATAATGAAAGAAATTAATTCAACTTATATTAATCATTCTTGTTGGACCGGATATTAGCGCGCGCGGGTCCTATTGTTGGAGGAGACCGGAGTACCCGGAGAAAACCCAGGCGAGTGCGTTCTCCAAAACTAAACCCGTTTCCAGTAACGCTAGGACAAGATACACTTAAAATACATACAGTAGATCTAAATCATGTATTATAACCCTACATCAAAACAACTCAATCGCAGGAATCAATGATTATATCAAAAAGAGCTAGATATTACGTGTGCAGTGTCTTTATATATTTTCACGCAGAAAGTTAACAACCCCACCAGTGTAATTTAGCAGTCGACACATGATGTAACACATGCTGTGAGTAGGCAAGTGTGCTATTTTAAGCTATTTGTTTCTAGATATAGACTTTCATATTTACATTTTGGTTAATTATCAGAGTACTAGCTAACAATTAAGAAACGAGAAAATAAAACAACAATTGTATCAAACCTTAAATCAGGCATTTCAATATACTACAGTCACAAATACATAGTTATATCACAACATGCGTTTACAAGCTAAACTAGACAGAATTTTAGATCTATAGCTATAGTGTCCTGGCTATAAATACCCAAGATAGCTTAAAATCACGTTGATGCAGATGATATATATTACAATGTTTTAACTGTCGAATAATAATGCAGCTTTACGTCGGCATCTAATAACTATGTACTCTAAATACACGTGATATGTTCTTATATATATTATATTACATGTATAGCAAACCTATTCATCGTCGCTGTTCATTTTTTGATTATTAAATACCAATACATACTTTAACCTTTTTATATTTTGTTTATTGTTGAACTTTTGTTTGTTTTGGGTTGTTTGTGTTTACGTCCTATAAACAGCTATGGTCATCTAAGGACGTGCCAGGATTTGATGGTGGTGGAGAAAAGCCGGAGTTCTGGAGAAAAACCACCGACCGACGGCCAGTAACTGGCGACTGCCCAACGAAGGTCTCGAACCCGCGACACAATGGTGAAAGGTTTGTGGTAGCAGAATGTCAGAAGCTTTTACCACTTGACCACCGCGGCCCTTGTTGTTGAACAGAGATCAAGCGAATAGTGTGTATCTGTTGAGTAGTGACACACACATATCTCTGATTTATGAAAACATGACTGTTGGAAGTAGTAAAACAATAAGTTATTCTAACATTGAGATATTAATATAATATAAAAACTTGAAATAAAAAACAGCAAACGAGATTAAGTAGTTTTTATATTTTTATGTACTAGTGTGATTGGTGTTGTATACCAGATAATCCGTGTTTTACACGGTGTCAGTAAATATTTAACACAAACATTATTACATTATCTGTCTTTAGATTGCCTTTAAAAGGACTATCTTAATTTGGATACACTTAATAAAGACATTGTAACATGAATACAAATCAATTAATGTGTTATTTTTTATTCAATATAAAATAGATAACTAAGAGTTGTGAACATGAACTAGCAAAAGTATAAGGCAACAGGATAGTCCATTAATATTTTAGTATATATTATAGCAAAGCAGGATAAAAAAACATCTGAAATATTCCATCAAAATACAAACTACTCTCTTTGTCTCTTACTGTGTGCCTGTCTCTGTCTCTCTGTGTCTCTGCGCTGTCTATCTCTGTGTGTGTGTGTCCTTGTGAGTGTGTGTGCGTTTCTGTTCCTCTCTCTCTCCCTATCTCCCTCTCTCCCTCTCCCTCCCTCGCCTTTCACCTTTGTCATACATTAACTACACTGAAATCAAACGTAAATCGAAAATCATGAAAAGGCAGTCATACGTTACATTCATTTTTTTCCGGAATCTTGCAGAATTAAAACTTAGAGATATATAGTTTATAACGCGATTGAAACAAATTTATCTTCAGACCCATTGAGGTTTACATCCTCACAAATCAAATACAACAGGATACAATCCTTATATTCACATTCGGTGTGAATTTGATACTATTGTGATATTTTCTAAAATATTGGACTTGTGCAAGTCTATGTCACGGAATGTGCCAACGCATGTGACGTTACCAATCACAGTGCAACGTATTCCTTGTAAGACAAAGAAATGTTTTGTATTTGAATCGTTAAAAGAACAAAACACATATAGACATGTTAATGAATCAAATAAAAAAAAACGAATTAAAAGAATTATAACACAGACTTCTTCCCGCACTTATTTGCTGTTCTACATAAACCAACTTGAGAGTTTCAGGGGTAATGCTGAGTCAAAGTTAGAAGAAATGTAAATATTGTTTCAGAAACTGACTTTATCACTTCTACATTTTTGTTATAACTATATCCAATAGACATGATGAATAACGAATTGAATGTATAGATATACATCACAATGTGTTTTTGAGGTCAAATATGTTCCTGGTTCCTTGGTGTGACCACACACCATCTGACAGCTCTAGTTGGTTGCAGTTTTAACATTCGTTACTCAGGAATCACTGTTCTGCTCAGGCGGATGATGTCATTACCAGCTTGAAAACCTTGAAAACAAATCAAAGATTAATAAAACATCATGTTCATGATGAAATTAATTTAATTGACTATAATAAAATTAAGATGGGATGAGAACGAATTTGATGTTATTTTTTACCATAGAACGATAGTACCAATGTAAATCATAAGGGAAAAAGTTCACAACAAATAAAAACCAAAGCGTCGACATTTCCTGCACAGAACTGGTAAGACAATTGTGGTTAGTAATAATGCCGAAAGCTTTAACTTTACATTTGACTTTTTTTCTTGGCATACATTGTAGATTTTTTGTTTGAAAAATATGGAAATAACTAAAAGAGGGCAACAATCAAAACAATGAAACGGAAACATACATTATACCTTTTTTTATGAAAAATATATAAAAAAAAAAGAAAAAAGGAGGAAACAGTAAAACACAATGAGAGTGAAAAATGAAATTGAGCAAGACCGTGATTCGAACCATGAAGCTGCGATAATTACACTCTCACTCTTACGAACTAAGCTACCTTGTCAACGACAGTGCTATGACTCAGTCGCCATAACCAACTAAGCTACCTTGTCATCGGCAGTACTCTGACTCAGTCGCCATAACCAACTAAGCTACCTTGTCATCGGCAGTACTCTGACTCAGTCGCCATAACCAAATAAGCTACCTTGTCATCGGCAGTACTCTGACTCAGTCGCCCTAACTAACTAAGCTACCTTGTCAACTGAAGTACTCTGACTCAGTCGCCCTAACTAACTAAGCTACCTTGTCATCGGCAGTACTCTGACTCAGTCGCCCTAACTAACTAAGCTACCTTGTCAACGGCAATACTCTGACTCTGTCGCACTA
Source organism: Mizuhopecten yessoensis (assembly GCF_002113885.1). NCBI lineage: Eukaryota > Metazoa > Mollusca > Bivalvia > Pectinida > Pectinidae > Mizuhopecten > Mizuhopecten yessoensis. Next base: position 126,084 of record NW_018404496.1, read on the forward strand.
ACCAACTAAGCTACCTTGTCAACGGCAGTACTCTGACTCAGTAGCCCTTACCAACTAAGCTACCTTGTCAACGGCAGTACTCTGACTCAGTAGCCCTTACCAACTATGCTACCTTGTCATCGGCAGTACTCTGACTCAGTCGCCCTACAGTTATTTTAAAAGGAAATTAAGGGGAGGTTACTGTAGTTCCGGCAAGGTAAGTTGGACTTCATTGGTGGCTTTACTGCGTACTTTAATACCTCTTTCAATAAAACTTGTTTGAATATCTGTTGCTGAGTGGTATACCATTACTTTATGATAACTATAATTCCAACAGTAATAACTTTGTCAATCGGTACATCACGTGACCTAAAACTCAAACTTCGACGCCATGTTAAATTTGAGTAAAAGGTTCCGGGTGGTAACGATACTGTTGGTGCTAGTTGTTTGTCTTCAGCTGTTATAAGAGAATGAAGTTATCGTATTATTCAGTGATTGGAACCAATTCCGGTACAATTGGGTTGATTTGTGAGAGCAAGTGTCACCAAATGTCTGTATTTCTCGGGATAATGCTGTGAAGGATATTTCCTCTTTTACATCCGGATAGATACATATGTGTATATACTGATACGTTATGTAGCTCTCTGTTGGCTATATGTGTGTTTTTGTGGTCGCTAGTGATGTGTGTGTAGCTGTTGTAAGAGACTGAATTATCGAAATATTTGGTGATTGGAACACGTTTCAGTACAATTCGATTTACGATGTTCGTGTTACGATATATCTCTATTTCCCAGGATAATGTTGTGAAGGATATTACATTTAACATCCGGGTAGGTACATACATGTATGTGTATATACCGATACGATATGTATAGCTCTTTATGTAGCTGTGTTATGTCAGAAAGATATAGTGTGAGTGATAACCCGCAGTAGATAAACATATATTACTTTTATAGAAAATATCGTTGAGGTTACAAATAGTGTTACAAGATTACAAGATGAGTAGATCTACCCTGGCAAAACAGCTGTTCTAACATTACCATGTAACGCCTACAGATTATACACAATAAGGTATGACATAAAACAAGACATGCGCCGCTAAGCACACGGAGACACGACACGTTAACCTTTTACCTCACATACCTATCTTAGGTCACCACCGACACAAACGTTTATATATCGATTAGCGGTAAATTCAGATTCAGTATACATGTGTTAAACTATATATAAAAATTGTTTGACTACTTTTGTATCTGTATAATATAACAAAACCATGAACTATTATGCTATAGTTTACTTTGGCGACGTGCTCAATATACCGCTATCTATTTTTTGTGGCAACTAAAACATACAGATTTTAAAAAGGAAACTTATCATAAAACAATAATAATATATTATTGACAACGAAATTAACTAGTTCATATACTTTATATCATGATGGTGTTATCATGATTAAGATAAATACAGTAGTGTTGATTAATGTATCACATCAATCCCTCACCTTGTTGTATCTGCATTTGTAAAATAACGATAACACAACGTCCTGTTTCCATAAAACACAATATTGCAAAAGTCGTCGTTCCATCCGTTATAGTAATGTGGACTCTGACGTCATCTGTAACGAGATGATATCTAGTACTTTTAGGATAACAATTTAATTTCAACTATGATTAGTTGAAAATTAATTTATATAACAAACAACAAAATAGGAAAGTTTTTTTTCTTTCTCGGAAATGTTAATTAGTATTTACCTAACAATTTTATGCATACTATACAGTAAATCATTTTATAATTATATCCTGAAAAAGTCAAAACAAAAATAAAATATCCTTATCTGAGCGACTAGTAAAACATAACTATAATATAATGATAATAAAGAATAAAAAACACGACTCACCGTAAAAGTTAATTTCGATGCGTAATAGGCTAGTCATATCGGTACCTGGAAATAAAGATAGGAACACAGATGAAAGGATGTTCAACGGAATGCAATTATTTTCAATCCATCACAGTAGAATCAGAAAAAAACAATAAGAATTCTTCATACAATTACACCGACTATCATTATGGAAAACTACACTAAAATGTGGCGGTATTTATGTACAGTTACAATGCAATATATTAACGACTTACCATAAAGTATAATGTCAATGTTGTAAGCAACATCCATATCGCTGCTTAAAGCTGGAAAGAATGACAGATATCAGCAACAATACAGTTCATAACTAGAGTATTCATTCAACTTCTCACAATTATATTTAGCTCGTACATGTAGTTCATTATTTCCCTAGAGTGTAGACGTAACGGGACGAGGACATACATATTGACTCACGGCCACACATATCGCCCCGTTACGTTAAACCAGTAAACTTTGCATATTTGTTATGTAGTAGTATTGAGCACAAATATCATGAAATGCATGCAAAATCTCTAGTGTTGCACTGGCCGTCCGTTCATTTAATAATGGTAACATTTACCCATGATTCAAGATACTTGTTATATATATATATTTCGTCTTCAAATCTACAAATTTGCGACTTCTTTGAAAAAAAGATTAACTTCAAGAACAATATTTGATTTCTCCCTATTTTTGTATAACAGAGCAAACACAAACTCGGGATTCATTTTTTTTTTTAAATAATCAACGCAAGCGGTTACTTAAATTATTGTTCCATTATTTTCTCACTCTGTTTTACATTAGTTTGATATATGCGAAACAAACAAATGTCAATTTGATAACGAACGAATGGCAAATCGTATCACTTGTATACCAGGATTACGCTATGTTTAATAAGAAAATTTCACGCCATTGAACATGTTTAAAAGGTACACATTGTAAACATGTATTCTATTATTAAATTTATGTTTTATACAAAACTTTCATTTCACCGACAAAATCAAAACCTACCTTTGAATCGGAAAGATAACAAAAATGTATTATGTACAAGAATGACAGATTAAACAAATTCTTGTGAAACAAAACATTATTGTAGTGCTATCGCTTCCGAAAAGATAAAGATCAAGACAAAAATTGTTTTTCGCAAAACAAATACTTTTTACATGAAGTATACATTTTACGTTTTTAAAACATCTATTGAAGTATGTACATACTCAGAAAACTGTTTTTTATCATTTCTTAATTGAAGGTATAAGTATATCGACTTTAATATTTTATTATCATTAAACTTAGTTCTGCAACATACAACACTTGCCTTTTTCCAACAAATAATATTTTAAATGAAACGTACTTTCTGTCTAAAATCGTTCATTTCAGGATATCCACAAATCAAATATAAGATAACTATTGTAAGTTATAATTATAAACGAGAGCTTGTTTGTAATACTACGAGTTAACATTTTGTTTCTGATATTCGTCTAATAAGGTTTCATAATTATATTATTAATTATACATTGTACCTTGTAATCGTACGTCCTTGCATTTCGCTTGACACTCTATTGTATAAATTCTCCGTTACAAATACTATACACTTTGTTGTTAATTGATTTAAGAAGTTGACATTCCTTCTATACAGCCTAAACAGGAAGTATGTAATGCTATCGCCCGTAACGTTAACATAGGAAATCACTTACTTTATATCTAAACTGAGAACCGAGCGTCTTTAGAAACTAATAAATTGGCCTTGGAATTCTTTAGGATCGTTCAGCCGAGTACACGTCATTATCACGATGTTAGGTGATGTACTATAACAGGATAATTCTGGTGTTATGATGTCAAATACGTTTTTAGGGCGGGCCTTTTTTCGTGTTAAAGAACTGTTCTTATTTTTTATAATTAAAAATCTGTCAATTCAAGGTTGGCCGTGACATTCATGATTATGGTGCGATGAATTATTAACTTTTCAATTTTACATACACATCAAACTGAAATGAACGTTACATAATTGAATAACAAATAAAAAAATTAGACTAAGCATATATATATGAGATATATATAATAACCGCTTGAAATATATTATTTCATGTATCACTTAAAAATGTAGGATATTTAGAAGATTGTCTTTATATTTGATTAAGTTATGTTGATGCAAAACGTTTCAGACGCATGCTTCTTGTAAATGCATGCATGCTATTTATTTCAAGGATCATGTACATTTAAGATAATTGATCGTGACTGTCTGCGCAATAAGTAACAGTTAAAAACTGCATTCATCTACATGTGCTACCAAATATTAGTACATCACATGAAAATTTCTAGGATAGCTATTGGAAAACTACCCTTTGGTATAGTTAGCGCCCGCCCTTGACGACGGGAACTAAACCTGGAGATGGGCAATATACCCTTTTTTCGGACCGCTGAGACTGCGGTAAAAGTAGCGTGACGCTAAATGTTGCGCCCCTTCTGCTAGGGGGCGCTGTACATATTATACATTCACTTCATTGTTGTCGTCTGCTAAAATGTCTTCGAGATTCGGGACCGGGAATGCCGATTGCTTCGCAGAGGATCAGCAATGCAGTCATGTGATGTAATAAATCCATTATGACCCTTTCCCTCAGGAACAGTTCTCTTATAGTGTTGTCTGGAGAGGTATAGTGCCCTAGCCTAACGGATAATAGAATATTCTAAAGCATCATTTACGTTTAAAATACACTTTATACTCTAATTAAAAAAGTAAGGTCCGTAATTGGCGCCTCCTCTGTTTTAACAGCAGTTAAGACCAATTTGGATTTCCAGCATTTTAGCCCTTATAGCATCCACGATGAGTTCTAACATGTTTATTTTTGGCACACTGTATCTATTACTACATTTCAAAGGTGTAATTACCTGCGAGTGTGTTACGTTTTATCTTTCAATTTATTTGTGCATGTTTAATTCACTTATCAGAAAATATGGGACAAGTCATATCCGGGTATCAAATTCATCATCGAAATATATGTTGACTCAATAACTCACCATGAACACAAACTTAACGAAGCGACATCAACCATGATAATTAATCAATCAATCAGTTAAAAATAACAATAAACACAACTTACCCTGAAAGCTTACTCTATTGCCATCAACCGTAATCCCTCTAATGCCGCACACAACTAAATAACGCTTCTTATCTAAGTTTTATAGATGTTTTCGACCGTTACACTTCGCAAAAAAGTATGTCAATAGAATTGACAAGTATGTCAATAGAATTGACATTTGTCGTCGGAACGTACCTATATCCCTACAGACAAATGAGTAGGACTACTTATTACATTCGCTCGTAACGTTAAAAAATATTTCGAGTCTACTGAACGTTTTTTTTAGTTAACTAATTTAAATGTACTACAGACCTTTCCTATTTCTTGCTATTTAAATGGTGTAAGCATTGTCCGACGTGGCCGGTTGACAGTCTTAAATATAAAATACTTTTTTGTTTAAACAAAAAAGAAAGTGATGTTTCGTTTATTGTGCAGTTAAATAAATCTGGTTTTACTGTATATGTCATAGAAATGTATATAATACATTAGCCTACTTAAAATCAAAAAGGTAGGATTACGGTCCTTGTATCGAGGGTTCAGTATCGCAATCTCAATAATGGGGTAATTACATGTTTAACCAAATACAAACACATTCTAATGTTTGTAATACTTTTATATAAATTCCCACTGACCAATATTAAAGCAACAATAGTATTTACCAAGTCAAAGAATATAGGAATATACTGAAGGATTTCATTGTTATACTTATAACAATACGGATTGGGATTTTCAAAATGCTTATGTTTTAGCAGTGAACTCACAAGAGTAAGAGGGAAACATCTTTGTCGCAATATATTTCGTTTGCTTATATACATCAAACATGTTTAGATAACTTGATTCGAGTAAAATATTAACAAAAGAATACCAAAGTGTCAACAAAATCACAATTTAAACCAAATAAATAAACAAAACTTTGGCAAAATATTAACAAAGGAAAGAATTGCATGGATGTCGTTGAAAAACAAGGAGAATAAGAAAAAGTGTAGCGGAAACAACTCTTTGATGATCATCATTAGGTGCAAACCACACATCGAAATAAAAAGAAGAAAAAACATCGTATCTGAAGGCTCGCTCTATTGTTTAGATTTGATATACTTGAGTGAATAGTCTAAACAGTTAAACTTAAGTGTCAACACACAGAGACCAGATCGGTATCCAACGAGACCACATCACCGGGAACTGAGGAGGAGAAAAAAACCATTGGGAACATCATGATGGTATTTCACCACAAAACGCATGGAGATTTAACATCGGTGATCAGAACTGATCTACTAATTTCTTTCAATGATACTTATATGTGTATCTGTTTGTTTTTTGTTTTTACTTCAGATGTCGAAAATACGTCATAACACGGAGACTTGCTCATTCACATCATGCACTAAACAAAACAAAAATGCAACTATGACTTAAGTGTATTTTTCATGAATAAAATTCAAAAGTTTTAACCAATCTGTAATTTCGAACTGAGAATTGAAAATCTTGAATTGAACCAGGTGTTTTTTTGTCCATACGTGCCACTGAATGTGTAAAGTGTATGTTATTTTATTGTTAAAAACACTTCCTCTTTTCCAAATAGCTTTGTTGTTAACTTGTGCCAACTATACACTATCTCAGATTCATTACATACATGTAAGTCATCACTTTGAAGATCTTATTCAAGGAGTGTTTTAAATGTGCATGAATATAGAAATATTATTGTCAATCATTTCTGAAAATATTTAGAATTTTCATGTTTCTGAAAATCACATGCGCCACTAAATTTCTCAGGAACAAGTTTCAGATTTATTACTTCACGTAATTTGAAAACAAAATCTTAAACAATGCACATTTATATTGTTTGATTAAGACTACCAATCTACTTCTGAATATAAACATGTTTTTTTTTTATTTCAATTTCTTTATTTCCAAATGCAACAGATAGCATATAGAAGTTACAATATACATGTACATACTAGTAGATATTACAATCCATTTATGTAAGATGGCGGAAAACCTAGAGTAAAATACAAGATGGCATCATAGCAATGTTGTCAACATACAAAAGAAAATGAGGGGGGGGGGGGGGGGGGGGGGGGCTGGTAAAACCGTCGAGGTGGTTAATCGTATGGTCAAGAACAAAAAAACAGAAAACAATCAGTCTGTTTTAACAATCTTATCGCGGGTAATCCTGGACTCCTGGTAGATGATTTGGACTCTTATACTTTTTATTTTATTAATGACTACATAATGTTACATATTAAAAACTTTTGGCTAAGAAAGATAATTTATACTTAACTGACACCAGAATTAGGCATACTGACAGACAGATGTCTGGCGGAGTCGAAAACGAGTTTCCACTGGCCCTGACACCAGGCCCCGTATTAGTGAAACTGTTCTTATGCTCAAGCATGGTTTTTGTGTTCAAGCCACATTTCTTGTTCCGTTTATAAATTAATAATAAAAACTTGAGTTGCCAATGATTGGGGAAATCTTTTAAGAATTCAATGTCAAATACTGTTTTCAATGTTAACATTTGACTTTTTGATCTTTTGACATGATTTAAGTGAGTTACATGAAAGTTAGTTTGAGCACAAAATCCATGCTTGAGCACGAGAACGGTTTCATGATACGGGCCGAGACTTAGACAAACTGGCAGATAGATGTCTGGCGGAGACCAACACATGTATCCTCTGGCCCTGACATCAGACTTAGGCATACTGACAGATAGATGTCTGGCGGAGTCAAAAACGAGTTTCCACTGGCCCTGACACCAGGCACCGTAATCATGAAACTGTTCTTATGCTCAAGCATGGTTTTTGTGTTCAAGCCACATTTCTTGTTCCGTTTATAAATTAATAATAAAAACTTGAGTCTAACACGAGTTTCCTCTGGCCCTGACACCAGATTTAGACATACTGACAGATAGATGTCTGCTAGAGTCTAGCCCGAGTTTCCTCTGGCCCTGACACCATATTTAGACATACTGACAGATAGATGTCTGATGGAGTCTAGCCCGAGTTTCCTAAGGCCCTGACATCAGACTTAGACATTTTGACAGATAGATGTCTGGTGGAGTCGAGTCCGAGTTTCCTCTGGCCCTGACATCATACTTAGACATTTTGTCAGGTAGATATCTGGTGGAGTTTAGCCCTAGTTTCCTATGTAATTTTAGTAAACTGTACCATGCATTGATCTAGGAAATTCCATTATAGTCTACAGTGGTGAAAGGATCAACTGTCTTTCAAAGCCAGATTTAGTATCCGCTCTGTACCCATTCAATGCTATTTTAGTATATAGTACATAGTAATCGACGCCAATAGAAATCTTCCATAGCTTCTGTAGGCGCATTTTAATAGTTTTGACGTTGCCTTTAACATGCTCCATGCAAAACTATACACTGTAAATGTCCTCCCTTTCTAAAACAATATTTTTCAAGTATACTACTCGATCCCGTCGTAAGGGACCCCATTGAAAATAAACCTTTTGTCGGTTATCACAATAAATGCCATGTCATGTAGATAAAGTTGGAAACTATCTTTCTAACAGTATAACAATGTAAATGTGAACATAAAATTAGATATATACAAAATAAATATATGATAATTACAAATACTTTAATACAAACTTAATTTATTGATGCTTTTCAAAGTATACGTGACTGTTGCTTATTCATAAAACAGCATTTAGAACTGAGGAGAGTTAACCTGGCTTCTGTGTAAGTTGATATGTTGTTCGAATTTTTTAAGTTTCTTCATATGTTTGTTGCTTTGCTATTTTCCTCTTAGCAATAAAATATTGAATTGAATTGGAAGCATAAACTGTTTTCAACGTTTGTTTGTTAAAATAATTTCTCTCATTTAGGCGAAGAGAATTTATCTTTCCTGAAGACCACATTAGGAATGTGTATGCTTTGCAATGTAATGATCTCGAGTTCGACCTCAGCATTTGTGTCTGCTTTATTTTATTTCAATTTTTAATTTCAAACTTGTAAATATCGACCAAACATTAATTCTGAAAAACACATGATTTTTGTGTAATATTTCTTTTCAAAATGACTGGTATTTATTTATTGTTAAACTTGTTTGTCCCTGTTACCTTAGCGAGGTTGAATACTGACATGGCCAAAACTTTGTCTGTTGGTATCCTTTTGTGCTGTTATAAGAGTTGCCGGCCTTTCTGCAGTAAGTTCCGTTGACTATACGCTTATATTGCTGTGCAAGATTTTTTAACGATATAGTACGAAGCTATGCATACTTTTTGCCTTTTCCCCCCCTTTTTATTTATTTCTTCATCTTTGCTTTTCTTTCAGTTTTTTATTATTATTTGATAAATATCGTAGTCTTATATTATTTTATATACTATAAAAGATGCATCTAAACCATAATTTAAAAAAACGGACGTCAGAAAATGCATTCTCGTGTACACTTCCTTATATAATCTTATTGTCTCTAGAGCCTATTACTTTAACTGGATGATCATTCGGAAAAAGTAACAGAGTATTAGTTATGTTTTTATGTAAACTTATGACTTTGCAATCAGAGAATCGAGCAATCAATTTGTATATTGCAATAGCTCGGTATTTTTCAGGGTAAAAGTTACGATGCAGCTTTAATTTTTGACTTATTTTTATTTTAAACTCTGATATATAAGGTGACAGCCCCCAAAATGGATCACCAAACAATCATTTTCTTCAGTCATCGAAAATTCAGCGGGTGGATTATATTAGTTAATGGTTGTATCAAAAGAAGAATATCAATGAGTGTTCTACACAACAGGGCCCGCGTGAGATATTTATAGAACCAATTAGCGTTTCCGATTTTTTTGATTTTTTTTGTCAGTACCCAAAATGGATCACGGCTTGAATTTCGCAATATTTTAACATTTTATGATTATCTTTAAAATCTAGCAATCCCTTGAACAACGCCGTAAAATGACCTCCACCATATTATCCTCGGGTTACCGGTTTCCGCGCACTTAAGACGCATCCGCGATTTCGTACTCATATCGGCAGAACACTGTTGAAATTACGGAAGACTGTCATAAACATGTATACAATCTACTAAAGGAAACAAAAAACTAGCAATATAAAAATGTATTTCAAAAAAAATCAGAACAAACAATTTTTAACAAATTTTCTCCCATCGGAAGTAGCCGTCATATATGTTTCCGTGTGTCTATTTTGATTTAGTGTTCAAAGAAAGATAACTCGAATACACTAAAAAGAAATTCTTTACAGTGACCTGCAAAAACAAAAGCTTCGTTTGGAAAAAAAAATATATCTTTGATCGTCAAATTAATTATCAAAACAACTCTTTTTTAAATTTCACCTTTTTAATCTATATTTCAAGATGTCAAAT
>NW_018404496.1:137301-137713 GCF_002113885.1 Mizuhopecten yessoensis
CGAACGTTTCAGAGTTNTCTCTGTGACCCCGATTTTCTAAGCGTTTCAACGATCAACCATTTTGCAATGGCAGGAGTTGGAGCGGCAGTAGGCCTAAGCCTAAGTAAAGCAGACTATTTGAAACGATACTTGTCTGACGCTTCTGACGAGAAAAAGAAGAGGAAGAAGAAAAAACCCAAGGCAGCAGCCATCGCCCCTCGGTACACATGTTTGCTATCAGAGTAGTAATCACATGGAACAATCTTTCTGGAAATTTTGTAGGATAGCTGAAAATCTACTTTTAGAACAGACAGGATACGTATTCATTATTGTCAAACGTGCAGTTGTTTTACGTTGACTTTAAAGCTGTATGTACCATGTGTCTATACATATAAAAGACAACTTTGTAGACGTCAAAACGTACTGGATCACC
>NW_018404496.1:138288-138383 GCF_002113885.1 Mizuhopecten yessoensis
TGACTGCCTTGTTGGAAAGTTCGTCTCTCTTCTGTTATAGGGCAGACGTCTAAATATGGGTGTCATGACCTAATATGGAAATTTTAGTAAACATG
>NW_018404496.1:142971-143531 GCF_002113885.1 Mizuhopecten yessoensis
CTGTATACTGGGAACACCAAACAGATACCTATACTAATGTTGTTTACTGGGAACACCAAACAGACACCTATACTAATGCTGTATACTGGGAANAACTAATGCTGTATACTGGGGACATCAAATAGATACCTATACTAATGCTGTATACTGGGAACATCAAACAGATACCTATATTAATGTTGTTTACTGGGAATATCAAACAGATAACTATACTAATGCTGTATACTGGGAACATCAAACAGACAGCTAGACTAATGCTGTTTACTGGGAACATCAAACAAATAGCTATATTAATGCTGTATACTGGGAACATCAAACAGATACCTAAACTAATGCTGTATACTGGGGACATCAGATAGATACCTATACTAATGCTGTATACTGGGAACATCAAACAGATTCCTATACTAATGTTGTTTACTGGGAACATCAAACAGATAACTATACTAATGCTGTATACTGGGAACATCAAACAGATAGCTAGACTAATGCTGTTTACTGGGAACATCAAACAAATAGCTATACTAATGCTGTATACTGGGAACATCAAACAGATACCT
>NW_018404497.1:0-127 GCF_002113885.1 Mizuhopecten yessoensis
TAGGTAACATATACAGGTAACAATGACTAGTACTGTTAGGTAACAAATACAGGTAACACTGACTAGTACTGTTAGGTAACAAATACAGGTAACAATGACTAGTACTGTTAGGTAACAGATACAGGTA
>NW_018404497.1:4447-5037 GCF_002113885.1 Mizuhopecten yessoensis
CACTATTAGGTAACATATACAGGTAACACTGACTAGCACTGTTAGGTCACAGATACAGGTAACACTGACTAGTACTGTTAGGTAACAGATACAGGTAACACTGACTAGCACTGTTAGGTAACAGATACAGGTAATACTGACTAGTACTGTTAGGTAACATATACAGGTAACAATGACTAGTACTGTTAGGTAACATATACAGGTAATACTGACTAGCACTGTTAGGTAACATATACAGGTAACACTGACTAGCACTGTTAGGTCACAGATACAGGTAACACTGACTAGTACTGTTAGGTAACAGATACAGGTAACACTGACTAGTACTGGTAGGTAACAGATACAGGTAACACTGACTAGCACTATTAGGTAACAGATACAGAAAACACTGACTAGTACTGTTAGGTAACAGATACAGGTAACACTGACTAGCACTATTAGGTAACAGATACAGTTAACACTGACTAGCACTATTAGGTAACATATACAGGTAACACTGACTAGCACTGTTAGGTAACAGATACAGTTAACACTGACTAGCACTATTAGGTAACAGATACAGGAAACACTGACTAGTACTGTTAGGTAAC
>NW_018404498.1:0-127 GCF_002113885.1 Mizuhopecten yessoensis
TCTACCAAAGGGTTGGTGTGTCGTTTACCGAAGGGTTGATGTGTCAGTTACAAAAGGTTTGTGTGTTGTCTACCGAAAGGTTGCTGTGTCGGTTACCAACGGGTTGATGTGTCGTCTAGCGAAAGGG
>NW_018404498.1:4184-4357 GCF_002113885.1 Mizuhopecten yessoensis
TGTCTACCGAAGGGATGGTGTGTCGTCTACCAAAGGAATTTTGTGTCAGCTACAAAGGGTTGATGTGTCGTCTACCGAAAGGTTGGTGTGTCGTCAACAAAGGGTTGGTGTGTCGTCTACCGAAAGGTTGGTGTGTTGTCTACCGAAGGGTTGGTGTGTCGTCTTCCAAAGGG
>NW_018404499.1:0-127 GCF_002113885.1 Mizuhopecten yessoensis
ACATTGCGGAAAAGGTTGTTTGTAAAATTGATCCACCCATGTGTTGTTTTTAATTACTATTTAACTTTGTCTGATTTAATTTACATTGGCACCCCCAGTACGTGCAACCTTTCAAAACCCTGGCACC
>NW_018404499.1:2410-2761 GCF_002113885.1 Mizuhopecten yessoensis
TCATTTTAAGATTGTCTTATAGTGTGTTTTATATTTGATTAATATCTGATAAATAAACGTGAATAAATCTTTACTACCATTGAGATCAGTGTGAAAAACAAACGAACATATGCCCCCTGCATTAATTGGTCCTTGCTGCTGTGCCTATTAAGTATTGGAAAATACTCAGAAGACATCTGCTATCTTCAATAAGATTTATCTGTTTGGAAAAATGTGATATCAAAGGAGTATTTTTAATGTAATAAAATTAAATACTAAAAATTAAATTGATTTATCTAAGCACAAATCATGTTTATATTATTGGTAGGTTAGTACCTCAGCCTAGCTGAGCATATGACTGTCAGAGTTATC
>NW_018404499.1:2787-3064 GCF_002113885.1 Mizuhopecten yessoensis
TTCTCCGAATCAATAGGTACGCATTGAACGACTGGTCCCTTTGTCAAGCTATGACTGAGTGATCGATCTGTACGGTTTACCTGCATAGCAATGTGACGAAACTGTATATTCAATATGTCACTCGACCCGGGACGTTTTCTCTGTCGATCTATCTAGAGCGCAAGGCCGCAAAAATTAAAAAGCGAGCTATATTAAAGTCATTTATGGTTTTCATATATATATCAAGGATGATACATTGCGGAAAAGGTTGTTTGTAAAATTGATCCACCCATGTGTT
>NW_018404499.1:3510-4056 GCF_002113885.1 Mizuhopecten yessoensis
TGAAATTTCATAGATAACGAACGGGATGAAGGGCTCATTATAAAATAATTCAATAAATGTGTCTCTAAACCGTTATGATATTTAGGAATCATGTTTTTTGAGATAAATTCGCAATATCAAATGTTTATCGACAACAGTGGAAGGAGCACACACTAAGCTAAAGCAAGATAAAAATAACAATGTTTTTCTCACGATATATACATGCAGTTAATACACTGTTGCTGTTCGCTGGCAACTAGAAGAGCCGGCGAAAAAAACGTTGTTTTTAAGAATTCGAATGCATGTATATCTTGACAATGCCTTTTCATTTGATTACTTACCTTACACTTGATGGTAATAGCCTCTCACTTGTCTGGACTTTTCATGAAAAGCTCTCGTATATTAATAAAGATCACTAACTACTAAGTGCCTAGCGACACGTACGCCTAGCTGTTGTGTGTCCGTTTGTACTTTTGGTGTGTATCTGTCTGAGCGTCTGTTACATGATTGTATGTATCAAACTATGTTGTGTGTCTGCCTGAATGTCCGTTCTGTACGCATGCTGTT
>NW_018404499.1:4462-6191 GCF_002113885.1 Mizuhopecten yessoensis
ATATGTATTTGTACTGCATGACTTTATGTATGTCTGTTGTGTATCTATTTGTACGTCTGTTGTGTATATGTCTGTATATGTGTTGTGTGGTTGTATGTACTTGTACTGCATGACTTTATGTCTGTCTGTTGTGTATTTATTCGTACGTCTGTTGTGTATCTGTCAGTATATCTGTTGTGTGGTTGTATGTACTTGTACTGCATGATTTTATGTATGTCTGTTGTGTATCTATTTGTACGTCTGTTGTGTATCTGTCTGTATATGTGCCGTGTGGTTGTATGTACTTGTACTGCATGACTTTATATATGTCTGTTGTGTATCTATGTGTACGTCTGTTGCATATCTGTCTGTATATGTGTCGTGTGGTTGTATGTACTTGTACTGCATGACTTTATGTATGTCTGTTGTGTATCTATTTGTACGTCTGTTGTGTATCTGTCTGTATATGTGTTGTGTGGTTGTATGTACTTGTACTGCATGACTTTATGTATGTCTGCTACGTAGCTGTCTACAGTTCTGTTGTCTGTCTGTATGTTAGTCTGTCTGTATATATATTACATATCTGTCTGTCCCCCTATTGTGTAGCTGTCTGTATGTCTGTTATATGTTCGCACGTCTGTTGTGTATATTTGTTACAGTACTTATGCTTAGTATCTGTCTGTACGTCTGTTAACGAGTATACGTATGTAACGTACGTACGTCTGTTGGGTGTCTGTACGTCTGTTGCGTGTCTGTACGTCTGTTGCGTGTCTGTACGTCTGTTGTGTGTCTGTACGTCTGTTGTATGTTCGCACGTCTGTTGTGTATATATGTCACAGTACGTATGCTTAGTATCTGTCTGTACGTCTGTTAACGAGTGTACGTCTGTTACGTACGTACGTCTGTTGCGTGTCTGTACGTCTGTTGTATGTTCGCACGTCTGTTGCTCGTCTGTACGTCTGTTGTGTATATGTTACAGCACGTATGCTTAGTATTTGTCTGTACGTCTGTTAACGATTATACGTCTGTTACGTACCTGTCGTCATGTCTGTTACATGTTCGTACGTCTGTTGTGTGTCTGTACGTCTGTTACATGGTTGTGTGTTTGTTGTGTATCTGCCTGTATGTCCGTTAAGTGTTTGTACGTCTGTTGTGTATCTGTAGGTCTGTTGTGTATCTGAAGACTTGTGAGTTAAAGGACTTCGTACAATTCGCACAATTGCTGCGGTTTTAGGAAAAGAGGTTGTCATTTTTGGACAAAAAAATACACGTAGTCGAGCACAAATGAACGCGAAAAATTATATCTGCTCTGTGATTTTGTGGGGTAAGCATTGCATTAAAATATCAAGGCCGACTTAAGAAAATGCAGAACTTTAGGATTTGCAGTTTATACGAGTTATCTCCCGTCGACTAATGTGCTCTATTTCATTATGAACATTTTGCAGCAGTCCATGGACAATGTGTTTAGTTTCATATACATTCTCAAGTTGTCGAAGACACATCATGTGATCATGATATTATAATGTTCTGTCGAACCTTTGGATAAAAATGTACGCCAAAACCAGCAGCTAAATGCGCACGTGTACAGTCCTGGGCCAAATTAAAGGGCATAGTCTTTTTCATTTCATGCATTTCTACATTTCGTCAATTTTGTCAGTGAAATCAACTGAAGACATAAAAAGGTTGTTGCCCGGGGACCTATATATATATATATATATGTCAACATCCCTGCATCTACCACTGTCATTCG
>NW_018404499.1:6920-8378 GCF_002113885.1 Mizuhopecten yessoensis
GAAGAAGTTATTTATATGATCTTGCTTTAAAATACGTCGCTCTAGACCCAGTCGTTCTGACATGAGATCTAATGCATTATGNCATTATGATTGGAACGCTAACTCCGACACGTTATCTGAAGTCGGAGGGAAAATTATCTGAGCTTAGATACATTTCATGATTAATGCATATATGTAAATAGCCATGCCCGCTGTCAATTTTTATCTAAAATTACACATAAATTGTGCAACTAAACTGAAACAAATTGAATATAAACAGGTTGGGCACAACGGCGCATATGAGTAATTAGCTGCGATAACGTAGCTTTCTGACGACGAGATATTTTTTTATATATTGCGTCGTCAGAGCTACGAAGCGGTCCTATGCCAACTAATGGAGCAAAATAAAAAGTGTTAATATGTAAGATTGCATATAATTCACACCTGATATGAGTATAATGTTATCAAAATATTGCATAATTGTTGAAAAAACGAATCCTTACCCATGCAAAAACTCTTTTATGAAATTAACAAATTCCGTACTGGGATAAATATAGAAACGACCACCATGACAGATCATGCGTGATGTTATCTCAATTATCCTTTCTATATATGGCCTGCATGGCCAAATATAGTATTACTACTGATACCGCCATGTTTACTACAATTTCCATATTGGGTCATGACACCCATATTTGGACGTTTGGTCTATATCGGAAGAGAGACGAACTTTCCAACATGGCGGTCAATTCAGATTTCGATAACGCTTGCTACGTTTACTTGATAATTTAACGACATTTTAGGCAGAGTTTAACTTCAAGTTGTGCAGGATATCAACAGAAATAGTTCATACTACAACCTTATTTCTGGATGTGGACCAATGTGCTGTCAATTAATTCTAAAATCGCCCCGGTGTGATTCACACCGGGCTTGCTCCATTACAAGGCATGGGATCGATTTAATACCCGGCCAGGCCAGAGGAGGCCGGGTATTAATATTAGTACTAATGAGTAATAATCCTGCATTTGGGTAACAGACTTGAGTTATTCATTTAAGTAACAATTTTATTATCGAAATGAGGAATAATGTGAAATGAAAACAAATAAAGTTCATTTAAATATTGTGAACAAAACATGGCGCTATTCTCTCAACATAATATCACCCGGGTAAAATACTAGATGCTTCCTATCGACTTGGCTAGGGAGAAATTCTCGTTAGCTCATTCGGTAGAGGGTAAGTGTTGTAAGCAAGAGGTCCGACTCCTAGCGGGGGCATTGCAGAAATAAGGACCTCTGTTACAATAAGAATAAAAAAAAATACAATGAAGTACAATTGTGCACAAAATATGTAAATGACAAATTGTATCAACTCATTACTTATAGTGTGTTGTAGAGAAGGTAAAAATAGCACACAGAAACAAATCATGCTCACCTGCTGTCACATTTGCACTGGATGATCCCATTGACTACACACTGAAGT
>NW_018404499.1:8421-8521 GCF_002113885.1 Mizuhopecten yessoensis
TATATGTCTGTACGTCAGTAAACTAATTGTACGACGGTCTGTTGAGTATGAATTCGTACGTCTGTTGTGTATCTGTCTGTATATGTGTTGTGTGGTTGTA
>NW_018404500.1:0-127 GCF_002113885.1 Mizuhopecten yessoensis
TTCGTCTGAATAACCAATAGGCCTAGGATCGACTACCAAGTTCAAGTGAATGACCTTGACATATATATTTTTAGGTCACAGAGGTCAAATATGTTTAAAAGCATTGAATAACTTCTTCTTAATAAGC
>NW_018404500.1:4446-22430 GCF_002113885.1 Mizuhopecten yessoensis
TACCTGATCTGTTGAACGATATTGTTAGCTCCCCAGCCCGAAGGGCAAGTGAGCTTATGCCATGGTGCGTCGTCCGTCGTCCTTCCGTCCGTCGTCCGTCTGTCTGGCGTCAACTTTTCACTTTGAACAACTTCTTCTCAATAAACAAAAGGCCCAAGGTACTGATATTAGGCCTGAAGCATGCTGGGATGAAGGGCTACAAAGTTTGTTCAAATAAATGACCTTGACCCACTTTCAAGGTCACAGGGGTTAAATATGTTAAAATCTTCCAACAACTTCTCAATAACTGAAAGGCCCAGGGTACTGATATTTAGCCTGTAGCATGCTGGGATGAAGGACTACCAAGTTTGTTAAAATGAATGACCTTGACCAATTTTCAAGGTCACAGGGGTCAAATGTTTTAAAATCTTCAAAGAACTTCTCAATAACCAAAAGGCCCAGGGTACTGAAATTAGGCCTGTAGCGTGCTGGAATGAAGGACTACCAAGTTTGTTCAAATGAATGACCTTGATCCACTTTCAACCTGATGTCCTTGTTCAACATTCAAGGTCACAGGTGCCATATGTTTAAATCTTTTAATAGGTTCTTATGAATCAAACACTGATATTCTGCCTGTAGCTGTATTTTAGTCCACTTTTAAGATAACAAGTGTGAGATTATACCAGGTGAGCGATGCAGGCCCATTGGGCCTCTTGTTTTAAACTACCGGTGTGTGCCCTTGGGGTGGTGGCCATGGTCTGTTTACAGTTGTCTGAATAAGGAGTCATTTGGTTATAAAGTTGGGTAATTCTGTACAAAATATGGTCAAATTTTATTTAACTTTTTAATTTCCCTTGGGTGGTTGCTTAATACAGATTCCACTGGAGTATAATATTGAGTTACTGTGTGGGGTATAGTAAAACATTGTGTTTCTATGTGGGTTATAGTATAATATAGAGTTACTATGTGGGTTATAATATAACATTGAGTTTCTATGTGGGTTATAGTATAATATTGAGTTACTGTGTGGGGTATAGTATAATATTGAGTTACTGTGTGGGGTATAGTATAATATTGAGTTACTGTGTGGGGGATAGTATAACATTGAGTTTCTATGTGGGTTATGGTATATTGAGTTTCTATGTGGGTTATAGTATAATATTGAGTTACTGTGTGGGGTATATTGAGTTTCTATGTGGGTTATAGTATAATATTGAGTTACTGTGTAGGGTATAGTATAATATTGAGTTTCTATGTGGGTTATAGTATTACATTGAGTTTCTATGTGGGGTATAGTATAATATTGAGTTACTGTGTGGGGTATAGTATAACATTGAGTTTCTATGTGGGTTATAGTATAATATTGAGTTACTGTGTGGGGTATATTGAGTTTCTATGTGGGATATAGTATAATATTGAGTTACTGTGTGGGGTATATTGAGTTTCTATGTGGGTTATAGTATAATATTGAGTTACTGTGTGAGGTATAGTATAATATTCAGTTACTGTGTGGGGTATAGTATAATATTGAGTTACTGTGTGGGGCATATTGAGTTTCTATGTGGGTTATAGTATAATATTGAGTTACTGTGTGAGGTATAGTATAATATTCAGTTACTGTGTGGGGTATAGTATAATATTGAGTTACTGTGTGGGGTATAGTATAACATTGAGTGTCTATGTGGGTTATAATATAAAATTGAGTTACTGTGTGGGTTATAGTATAACATTGAGTTACTGTGTGGGGTATATTATAATATTGAGTTACTGTGTGGGGTATAGTATAACATTGTGTTTCTATGTGGGTTATAGTATAATATAGAGTTACTATGTGGGTTATAATATAACATTGAGTTTCTATGTGGGTTATAGTATAATATTGAGTTACTGTGTGGGGTATAGTATAATATTGAGTTACTGTGTGTGGTATATTGAGTTTCTATGTGGGTTATAGTATAATATTGAGTTACTGTGTAGGGTATAGTATAATATTGAGTTTCTATGTGGGTTAAAGTATAATATTGAGTTACTGTTTGAGGTATAGTATAATATTGAGTTACTGTGTGGGGTATAGTATAATATTGAGTTACTGTGTGTGGTATATTGAGTTTCTATGTGGGTTATAGTATAATATTGAGTTACTCTGTAGGGTATAGTATAATATTGAGTTACTGTGTGGGGTATATTGAGTTTCTATATGGGTTATAGTATAATATTGAGTTACTGTGTAGGGTATAGTATAATATTGAGTTTCTATGTGGGTTATAATATAAAATTGAGTTACTGTATGGGTTATAGTATAACATTGAGTTATTGTGTGGGGTGTAGTATAATATTGAGTTACTGTGTGGGGTATAGTATAACATTGAGTTTCTATGTGGGTTATAGTATAATATTGAGTTACTGTGTGGGTTATAGTATAACATTGAGTTATTGTGTGGGGTGTAGGATAATATTGAGTTACTGTGTGGGGTATAGTATAACATTGAGTTTCTATGTGGGTTATAGTATAATATTGAGTTACTGTGTGGGGTATAGTATAATATTGAGTTTCTATGTGGGTTATAGTAAAATATTGAGTTACTGTGTGGGCTATAGTATAATATAGAGTTACTGTGTGGGGTATAGTCTAACATTGAGTTTCTATGTGGGTTATAGTATTACATTGAGTTACTGTGTGGGGTATAGTATTATATTGAGTTACCGTGTTGGGTATAGTATAATATTGAGTTACTTTTAGGGGTATAGTATAACTTTGAGTTTCTATGTGGGTTATAGTATAATATTGAGTTACTGTGTTGGGTATAGTATAATATTGAGTTACTGTGTTGGGTATAGTATAACATAGAGTTTCTATATGGGTAATAGTATAATATTGAGTTACCGTGTGGGTTATAGTATAACATTGAGTTTCTATGTGGGTTATAGTATAATATTGAGTTACAGTGTGGGGTATAGTATTATATTGAGTTACTGTGTTGGGTATAGTATAATATTGAGTTACTGTGTGGGGTATAGTATAACTTTGAGTTTCTATGTGGGTTATAGTATAATATTGAGTTACTGTGTGGGGTTCAGATTGCAGAAAATTATTGAGCTACCGTGTGATTTTCAATATCATTTTTTGTTATAGTTACTTGTCTCTGAAGAGTTCTCTGCAAATTGATACCATGATATACAAATATTTTTTTTCATTCAATTTACAGGGTTCAGGGTCCATCAAAGTTCGGCAATTTCATATAGAAAATTGGACAAACACGCCAAAAAAGAAAATACATAGTATATTTTTATTTGTTAGAACAATGGTAACTTGATGAAACACGTTACTTTTATTATATGTTTCAGTTTGGAAATTTTACTTGGTATTTTTGCTGAAATTTAGAATGGATGTGGTCATATCTTTTAAGGAAATTAAGGGTCTGGAAAATCTTTGTTATGCCTGAGTTTTTTCCTGAAGAGTGAAGACTGCATCATCCGATGCCTATAATGGTGTAGTTTGGAGAGTGTACAGTCACAGTGGATGTTGTGACTAAGTACCAATTTGTAAGGTCACAGAGTAAGGGAGCTAATTGTCTTATTAGCTAGGGCTGCTTTACACTTCCTCTGCTATCTGTTAACGTTACAGTCCATTGAATTCTACATCAGATACAAAGTGGCCCACTTGTGTGACTGCCCCATGATTAGGCAGGAAGTGTGTACTTCCTCACTGGGACCTCTTCCTTCATTCTTAGAGTGTTCCAAGTGGGAAAGAATGGAAAGTCATTCGGGCATGAAGGTGTACATGGATTTTCTCAAAACGGGAGCAATATATAGTACACCTCCGATGGGTTTGTTTAGCACATATCGAAAACTGGAGTAAGATCTAGAGTACACCATTTGATGGGGTTTGTTAAGCACAAATAATCAACATTAGAGTCCCTTTTGATAGGATTGCAGTGAGACCAAGGTTAGTTTTATAATAAGAATACACTTTTTGTATTTATACGTATGTTTTGTCTAATTTTCGGAAGGAATTTGTCCCCATTAGTTAACGCTTGACTGCATTAAAAACATTGTTTTCTGTTTGATAAATTTGAAAAATCTTTATTGTGTTAACTTTTGTTTTCTCTCTGGTAAAGCTGACAAATTGTTTACATGCTGAACTTTGTCTTTGCTTTCTCTGATTAAATTAAGATGTGAAATCGTTTACAACCCAACTGATAATGATGCTTCTGATATCTTTCATTAAATTATAAACTGACAAACTGTTTACAGACCAGCTAACATTGGTTTTGTTTCCATTTGATTAAGCTGACAAATCGTGTACAGATCATCTCAATATCTGACAATGATCTTTAGTTTAGCCTAATTAAGCTGACAAATCGTTTACTGGGAAGGTGACGTTGACCATTTGTTTCTTTTGATTAAGATTACAAAACATTTTGATGCCTTGAAGTTGATCTTTCATTGCTCTGATTAAGTTATTTGCAGACAAGCAACATCAGTGATTGTTCTTTTATTAAGTTGACAAATCATTTACAGTTGACCTTGACATCTGACAGATCGTTTACAGATGATCTAAAGTTGATGATCTAAAGTTTTTTATTTTTAATCAAGCTGACAAATCGTTTACAGACAAGCTGACGATTATGTGTATATTAATGAGAACAGTGAATGTATCCATTAAAGAATGATTTAACTTGCTGGGCTGTGAAAGTATAACAGTAATTGTTATGATGATCGTAACTGGTGGTTGAGAGACTGTTTCATTGTACGGAGAACGTGTAGAAATGATTACCTATCTATAACTCTTCTCTATAAGAAATTAAACCTTTCACTCTTATGCAACTTTAGTAGACTCTCCCATGTATTGATCTGGATGAGTCAATTATGGTCTACAGTGGTAAAAGGGGGTAACAAGAACTGTAACAGGGTTTAGTGACCCACTGTCCTTAATCACGTCATTATTCTCTAACTACAATTAGCGCTAGATATGTAACAGACTTTTCATGATCCACCGTAGTGAAAAGTTGAACTAAATAAATTATTATGCGTACAGCTGATCCCGTCGGTGTGTAAGAAGCGATCAGAGGTGGTTAGTTTGATGGGTGGGTCTAATGAAATACATTTGTTTTTGAGGTAAAACCAATATGATCTAATGTAATTTGTAGATAAATGGATTCATTTTGCCAGTTGCATATGAAAATTGATAGAAATCGCATGCAACAGAGTACGTCATTTGTAAACACATAGAAGTTGTATACAATCTGCACATGTGTACCGAGTGACACTGTGGTGGCGAGTCCCTGCTGAGTGAGGTTTTTTGTTAGAATATCGTTTGATGTGGGATGAAGTGAGATAGTTTGAAGTGTATGATGATCTGTGTATGATGAATCGGTAGTAGCGTGTGCCTGTCACAGCAATTTTACTACGAAACTGGAAACTGAAATCGTAGCACCCAGATTAGCGGTTAATCGTCCTCGGTGGCTTGGAAGGTCATCCTGACGGAAGTGGGAATGGAGATGAACAACCGCAGAGGGAGACTTCACACATAATTCTTACTGTTAAACAAGTGCAGGCCTTGCGTGGTTAGCTGATCTGACACTTTCTAAGTATACACCTTAACAATACAGGGTGTATGTGTCGGGTATAGTATTTCCTGCGTTTGTAAGGACAGAATGTTCACGTGGTGGTGCAGGGTGTTATTCAAAAGACCAAGCCCCCAAAATGTTGTAGGTCACTTTTTTTTTCATTGAATTCAATCATGTCACATGTTTGCGATTAATTTTGTGTAAAACTTAAAAGATATTGAAACTTTTTGTAGGGGTGGAAATTAAGATGTATTTTATAAGACCAAAAATTATGCAGGTTTTATGTATCCTGCTTTCTTTCTTGACAGTCTACAGTTTTTGTCGAGTACTCCATTGAAGTTGAAGTGAAGTGACAAATATTTGTGAAAATCCTACACAGGACCAATACCTTAGGTGGTTGCATGTGCACTTGTGATTTATTTTTAATTTTAATTTTTTCCATAACAGTTGTGCACCTTTCTGATTCCCATTAATAAATTTTGTCCAAATATATATCCTGATTTATCCTTAAATACAAATTGATGAAACAATTTTTCTTTGAAGGGGAGGATGCCAGGGGGTATTAGTTAACCAGTGACTTATATAAGTTCCAGCTCCTCTTAAAATGGTCCATGTTAAAATTATTAATTTGGCTTTGAATGACATAGCAGAAGAAAATTTGGAAAAAAATTGAGAATTAATGGTTCATGTGGTCTAAGAAATGTTTCAACATGTCTCATTGTGAGTTTTAGTCTCACCCTGCCAAACCTGATTGTAGTTAATTCATGGTGACTGTGGAAGAACCAGATTGCAATGGTGACTGTTTTAGTGGATATTGTACTGGTGTAGTTGTAGGTGAAATACTGGGAGAGAAGTGGAGCGATCACTGTGCCAGCTAAGTACACAGTAGCAGACATAAACCCTGTACATGCTTCTCTATTGTGTGAAGTACGGGCAAATATATAGCCACTTTAGCTCAATGGCCTCAGAGAAATGCATCTTTATGTAGGAAGACCCACTCAGTTTTGATTATGGAAACTTCCATCAGGTTTTTACAATAATTGAAGATGTTGATATCATAGTTAGTTTTAACAGTGATTTACTGGACGTTTGACTTCAGTCAGCACTTGACAAGTTATACAATGTTCCTTGTCTGATCTTGCCAATGACCTTGATGTGTCTGGTGTAGGATGCACTTCTTCCATGTACTGCTTCCCTGTATCAGCAGGAGTCAGAAGATCAGACACAATTTTGCATTAGCACATATTATGAAGGTTGTTTGTAATTAAATTGAATATCGTTTATTTAAAAACTGGCACAATTTATACTACAATGCACTATTGTTACATATACTGTGTGACTACATGCACGTCTTTCAAGTGACGCATTAGCTAATATGATTTACATGTGTTTTAGGTCCTATATCTTGACTTTGCAATTAATTTACGAGCTCTGTTTCCCCTATATTGCATATGTTTGACCTACTGCCTCGCACAATGTCGCTTGTGTTTTATTATCTTCAGTCGTATTTTCGGACTACCTGTTGCTCATCACTTCTTGCTCATTGTAGAACTTTCCCCATCTGTCAGACACGGAATCTTCAGCTCAATTTTATACAGTATTTGTCTCACCTGTGTTATATGAAAATAGCTGCAGTGTCACTACATAATGTTTTAATCAGTCTTTCAAATTTAATTTGGAAAAATTTGCATACACTAATCCTGTGGTTGTTTCCTTGTTTTCAAGGCTCATTAGAAAAGTTTGACGGGATCTAGGCAATAATGCTATCATAATGTTGATGCTAGACAGGAAAAACAGAACCAATCGTGAAAGACCGTTGTACGTATCACAATGCCCTGTACCACTGCAAATATTGAAGCTACACTTTAGAAACTGATTTTTATGGCATAAATAATGCTTTGATAAATACTTTCTGCCAAGACACGCATACCTTACAGTGACTTCATGAAAAAGTGATAAAAAAGAAATAAACAAAAACAGAGTTCTGAATGTAAAAATCTGATGGGGCTAGACCAGGATTTTCTAGTGTCTTTCCAGCAGTGGGACAGAGATCCATAACAGTGTGCCATGGCGTTTCCTTCCCCTCCCAATCACTTGGGTGTATTGGTAGTCACAATTTATACCGATGCCAATGTATGACCCCAGGCAGTAGTCTTGACTGGGATTGGCAAAGAATTTGAATCTGTCCTTGTGTTTTATGACACTTTAATAATGATTGTTTTAAAATGGCAGTATGTGGAGACTGGAAATCCATTTAGACCTTGGAAGATTGCATGGCTCTCATATTACCATGGTAACATAATACCGTGGTAACATATTACCATGGTAACATAATACTGTGGTAACATTCGATCTCTATTATAATACACACACATATATGCACCTGGATCTTCTGTTAAGCATATCATGAAGTGTTCCATTTCTGTTGTGGAGAAAGAAAAAAAATGGGTAGGAGATGTGCTGTCTTAAGATTATGATTTCCATCTTAAACTTTTACTTAAAGTTACCATGCAATATTATAATCCAAAATGGCAAGCAATGGAATGACATGGACAAATTTAAAAGCTGTTATGATTAATTGTAGAAGAAATACATCTTTTTAGCTCACCTGGCCCGAAGGGCCAAGTAAGCTTATGCCATGGTGCAGTGTCCGTCGTCCGTCCGTCCGTTGTCCGGTGTCAATATTTTACTTTAAACAACTTCCTTCTTAATAACCGAAAGGCCTAGGGTGATGATATTTGGCCAGAAGCAAACTAGGATGATGGGCTACCAAGTTTGTTCAAATAAATGACCTTCACCCATTTTCAAGGTCACAGGGGTCAAATATGTTAAAAACTTTAAACAACTTCTTCTGAATAACTAAGAGGCCTAGGCTAATGATATTTGGCCAGTAACATGCTAGAATGAAGGGCTACTAAGTTTGTTCAAATGAATGACCTTTACTTATATTCAAGGTCACAGGGGTCAAATATGTTTAAAATCTTTAAACAACTTCTTCTCAATAACCGAAAGTCTTAGTATGATGATATTTGGCCAGTAGCATGCTGGGATAAAGGGCTATCAAGTTTGTTCAAATGAATGACCTTTACATATATTCAAGGTCACAGGGGTCAAATATGATTAAAACCTTTTAACGACTTCTTCTAAATTAGCCAAAGGCCAAGGGTGATGATATTTGGTCATTAACAGGCTGGGATGATTTTTTGTCAAAATGAATGGCCTTCGCCCATATTCAAGGTCACAGTGGTCAATATATGTTTAAATCTTTAAATGACTTGTTCTGTATAACCATTAGGTCCAGGGTTATGATATTTTGCCAAAAGCATGCTGGGTTGGAAGACTTTAAACTCTGTTCAACCTAATGTCCTTGTTCCACATTCAAGGTCACAGGCGTGATATGTTCAAATCTTTTAATAGGTTCTTATGAATCAAACACTGATATTCTGCCTGTAGCTGTATTTTAGTCCACTTTTAAGATTACAAGTGTGAGATTAATACCAGGTGAGCGATTCAGGCCCATTGGGCCTCTTGTTTTAAAATATCAGATTAAAGTTTATAAAAAATCACAATATTAGGCACAACTGTTTGACCTCTGAACTCTTAAAACAATCCAGACTTGAGATCTATGTCTGTATGCTGTTTGTCTACCTGTGCTCTTGTTGTTACGGTGGTGCCACCCCTTTAGCTGCGGAGTGGCAGTTTCTGGGCTGATTCGGCAGGAGTGGTAGACGATTGCTCACGGAAGGAAAGAGTTTATGTGGCTTGTTTAACTCTGTTAATTTATTGTGTAACATGTTAACGTATTTGGGAAATAATTCAGCTTAAATCCAACCCTCTGCTTGCTGAGCTCAACACAAGATTGGAAAAAGATGTCTCCAGTATCTGAAGAAGGTGCTATCAGTTAGTATCTAGCCCCATCAGTACATCATCCAACGTAATGCCTCAAGGTAGTTGAATTTAAAACCTGGTATATACGATTATAATTAATAAAAGCAATACAAAAAGAGGGGTATTTGGGATGTGAGCAGGGGTCAGGAAAAACCACTCCCTAACCAGTCCTTAATTAAACACAGCTGCTTGCACCGGCAGAGGGGATCAAACATTTGTAAGCCACAAAGTAAAAAATTGAAAAGCTTCTAGATCTTACTCATCTTCGGTATTACACATGTGGTTGTTAGTACTGTGGTGGCTATACCCACACACAAACAATGAACCTACAATATGTCTATATACAACTGTGGTAAGTAAATTAGTCCCACACTTCCGGCAGTCCTCTCAGCTCTATTTCTGACCTTGACAAAACAGAAAATAACAGGAGAGTGTGTAATATATGCCCAGCTAATGGATAGAAGTGTGTTTATGACTGTAGTAAATTTATGATAAGTGTCCGGTGAAGCGTGTGCTAGTGTGTGAAGATGTGTGGGAGGGGCAGGTGAATTAAGTGACCAGGTATATACACTAACGAGCCGCTGTCGACCCACAGGTGTATATATGTACATACAGAGTAAGGCATGGTGGGCAGTACATTTTAATTACCTGCAAGATGACTTTACAATCCTACAAGCTGTGCCATATACACAAATAAAAAAGCGATTTCTGACAGATCTATTATATCACCATTAACGTACTATGATAAGATTATTGCCGCAAATTGGCCCACACCACAGTCAGTTTGATGTCATGATTACATAGCAGTAATGCTGTATTTGATGATAGTAAGGAAGCAAGGTGGGCCCTGTTTACCGTCCTGTCCACAGATCAGGGGTCAGTGTACTTCCGGCTATAACTTGCTTAGTTGTACCCGAGCTTTTGACAAGTCTGGTGAACCACATGGCCCTGTTTCAATGCAGTTTATGGAGCAGTCACAGAAGGTGTGATCTGACAATAGGGGTCAGCCAGCCACAAAGGGCTACCAATTGCTCCTTAAAGGGCCTCGGAAGTGGCCCAGTCTAAGAGGAAGGCATTCGCCTATATCATCTAATTTTATTCCCACTTGAACATGATCCAAAGACAAGTTCACTGAAAAATTGAGTCTGATATGATTAAACTTTTATTACACACATTGATTGCCTCCCAACGTAACTTTTGAATCTGGGGAAGCTAAAGGGCCTGTCACACACTACCGATGTACCTCGGTGGAACTAAACCGGAGCAAAAAATTAACAACGGAGAGAAAATCATCAGAGCTCCGGCGAGAAAACACTTGAAAAATCAAAATTGACCGTGGCAATACTGATGTAGTACAGCTTTTCTGTTGTGATACCGTTGTTCTATTGTTGTCCTGCCGATGTAAGAGCTGATGTGCCACCTTAGTGTTACCATTGTGCCGCCCATGTTATACAGAGGCGCCGCCACTGTTGACTGGAGCTATATCGGAGTGATACTGTTGCGCATCACTAAGAGTGGTAGTACAAGCGATGCGTCAGTGCTACTTCGGTGGTATTCAGTAGTACTACGGTATCACATCAGTAGCAGTAGGGTACACATTGAGGCCACCAGAGAGCTGCCGATCTATTATTGGGTGCTACTGGTGCTCTACCGACATTAACGAAGCCATATCGTAGTACTGCTGATGTAGTCCTGTCATTGCTCTGATCTGACAATGGACCGACGATGTACTACCGTTCTTAGCGATGTGATACCGTTGCGCTGCCATACTACACCGATCCCCGAAAATCACCAAATTTGTGCTCCGGTCTACCTCTACTGGTGACCCAAATCAGCTAGGTGTGACAGGCCCTTAAACTTGATGTTTGTAGGTCAAACACTAGTACTGTGGACTTCTACGAAACTTATCTAGGGGGACACCATGGACACAGACACTGTACAGTACTTTATGTTATAACTTATACAACATGATTTTTAGCTCACCTGCCCGAAGGGCAAGTGAGCTTATAATGCCATGGTGCGCGTCCGTCGTCCGTCCGTCGTCAAGGGCTACCAAATTTGTTCAAATAAATAACCTTGACCCACTTTCAAGGTCACAGGGGTCAAATATGTTAAAATTTTCAAACAACTTCTTTTCAATAACCAAAAGGCCCAGGGTACTGATATAAGGCCTGTAGCATGCTGGGATGAAGGGCTACCAAGTTTGTTCAAATGAATGACCTTGACCCACTTTCAAGATCACTGGGTTCAGATGTATCTAAAATCTACAAACGACTTCTCCTCAATAACCAAAAGGCCCAGTGTGCTGATTTTGGGTCTCTAGCATGCTGGGATGAGGGACTGCCAAGTTTGTTCAAATGAATGACCTTGACCAACTTTCAAGCTCAAAGGGTTCAAATGTCTTTAAAATCTTCACCAAAAGGCACAGGGTACTGATATTGGGTCTGTAGCATGCTGGGATGAAGGACTACCAAGTTTGTTCAAATGAATGACCTTGACCAATTTTCAAGGTGACAGGGGTCTTAAAATCTTCAAACGACTTCTTCTCAATAACCAAAAGGCCCAGGGTACTGAAATTAGGCCTGTAGCATGCTGGGATGAAGGACTACCAAGTGGGATCAAATAAATGACCTTGATCCACTTTCAACCTAATGTCCTTGTTTGACAATCAAGGTCACAGGCGTCATATGTTTAAATCTTTTAATAGGTTCTTATGACATCTTATGATTACAAGTGTGAGATTAATACCAGGTGGGCGATGCAGGCCCATTGGGCCTCTTGTCTACTTATGTTGAAATAAATAAATAATTTAAAAATGTTGTATTTATAGTTTAATACTGAAAAGGCAGTGTTAGTTTCTGGGTAATGCCCATTTCCAGTATTTATCAGAAGTACAGCATGTCAGATCTAACAATAACAACACTTCAAGAATACTGTCCCATCTTGTATATTTGAATTAACAGGAAAATAACTTTGCTTGAACTAATGTTTTATGTATCACAATGTTCTTGATACAGATAAAAACAATCAGAAACAAGCTCTTGTAAGATAATCAGGTCACATTTTTAGCTCACCTGGCCCAAAGGGCCAAGTGAGCTTATGGCATGGTGCAGCTTCCGTCGTCCCCAGTTGCTATGAAAAATTGATGGCATCATCACTGTATGACTTACTTTTAGCTCATTGCTACTAGTTAGGACTACAATACAGATTCAGTGTGTGAAGAGAGGTATTTCTTACTTAATAATTACATGTTACAGTATCACTTTTTAGCTCACCTGCCTCGAAGGGCCAAGTGAGCTTATGGCATGGTGCAGCGTCCGTCATCCGTCCGTCCGTCCGTCCATCCGTCAACCCTTCGTCCAACGTCAATATTTTACTTAAGCAACTTCTTTTTAAGGCCTAGGGTGATGATATTTGGCCAGGAGCAAACTGGGATGAAGGGCTACAAAGTTTGTTCAAATAAATGACCTTCACCTATTTTCAAGGTCACAGGGGTCAAATATGTTAAAAACTTTAAACAACTTCTTCTGAATAACCGAAA
This sequence comes from Mizuhopecten yessoensis, assembly GCF_002113885.1. Lineage (NCBI taxonomy): Eukaryota > Metazoa > Mollusca > Bivalvia > Pectinida > Pectinidae > Mizuhopecten > Mizuhopecten yessoensis. The sequence continues at coordinate 17,425 of NW_018404500.1, forward strand.
CGCCCAGGGTGATGATATTTGGCCAGTAGCATGCTTGGATGAATGGCTACCAAGTTTGTTCAAATGAATGACCTTCATCCATTTTCAAGGTCAAAGGGGTCAATTGTCTTAAACAATCTTTGTACAACTTCTTCTGAATAACCAAGAGGCCTAGGATGATGATATTTGGCAAGTAGCATGCAATAATGAATGTCTACCAAGCTTGTTCAAATGAATGACCTTGACAAATATTCAAGGTCACAATGTTGAAATATATTTAAAACATTTAAACAACTTCTCAATAACCACAAATCCTAGGATAATGATATTTGGCCATTAACAGGCTGGGATGAAAGGCTACCAAGTTTGTTAAAATGAATGACCTTTGCCCATATTCAAGGTCACAGTGGTCAATATATGTTTTAGATCTTTAAATGACTTGTTCTTTATAACCAAAAGGTCCAGGATAATGATATTTTGGCAAAAGCATGCTGGGTTGTAAGTCTATAAAATTTGTTCAACCTAATATCCTTGTTCAAGTCACAGGCGTCATATGTTTAAATCTTTTAAGGTAATAGGATTGTGTCACCATTTCTCAGTAGAATTTCTTCCAATTTTGTAGTTATATTGCGTTGAAGTAAAGAAAATTTTCTGCCACAAAAAAAATATAGGTTGTCAGAATTTAAAGGATTTGAAATGAAAATTTATGTAAAAAGGAGTGAGTTTTGAAAAAAAAATGAAATACACGATTTTTGGCAAAATAATGTCAATGAAAATGATACTGACATTGATTAGTATTGCATTAATGTATATCAATTTAATAAATGCTGAAATTGTGTAAAATTAATTATCTATAAACGTTTAAAAATTGACATTTTATAATAAAACCATGTACATATATTAATTGCATGTAAAGAGTTATCGTTCTTGAAAAACTTCACAGTAGTGAAATAGGTAGCCAGGTTCCTGAAGTACAGAAAAATGGACACATGTGACTCATTGATAAAAAACAACTGAATTAATGCCTGGATTGCTTTGAAATACTTTAATATTGAGAGAACACACTGTTCTGTCAATAATAAACATGCAATATTTATCAGTTTAATATTAAACATCAGAATATGCGGAAATTGTGATACTGTCTAGATCTCCGTACATTGGATTTTCAACTAGGGATGCACTTCCTATTTCCGTTTATCAATACACTCCTATGACCTTAATAGATTCTTATGAAACAAACACTGATATTCTGCCTCTAGCTGTATTTTAGTCCATGTTTAAGATTACAAGTGTGAGATTATAAATACCAGGTGAGCGATTCAGGCCCATTGGGCCTCTTGTTTATTTGTCTAAGGGACTCGCAACAACAGCATGGAGGATTTCACTATGTATTTCTATTTAACGATTATTAATTGATCATCGGTTAGTTAATGGTAAATAATGATTGATCATAAAATTTCAAACGATTCCCAACACTATTAAATACAAGTATTTGTCATTTAAACAGGGATTTGTCTTGTGGGGCAAAAATCCCAGGGGAAGTTTGGACAGTGATTAACCGGTTTCGTTATATGGTTGGGTATGTAGGTTGTCTGTGAACAGAGGATGGACTTTGAACAGAAATATGTGTTACATGTATAAGAACTTGTTTGTGGACCTATAGCTGAAATAGGACAGGACAAGGATACTGTGGGGTATATGGGGGTTGCCAGTTGTTCCTGGACAGGGCTGGGATACTGTGGGGTATATGGGGGTCGCCAGTTGTTCCTGGACAAGGCTGGGATACTTTGGGGTAAATGGGGGTCGCCAGTTGTTCCTGGACAGGGCTGGGATACTGTGGGGTATATGGGGGTCGCCAGTTGTTCCTGGACAAGGCTGGGATACTTTGGGATAAATGGGGGTCGCCAGTTGTTCCTGGACAGGGCTGGGATACTGTGGGGTATATGGGGGTCACCAGCTGTTCCTGGACAGGGCTAGGGTACTGTGGGGTATATGAGGGCCAGTTGTTGCTGGACAGGGCTGGGATACTGTGGGGTATATGGGGATAACGAGTTGTTCCTGGACAGGGTTAAGATACTGTGGGGTATATGGTGGTCGCCAGTTGTTCCTGGACAGGGTTAAGATACTGTGGGGTATATGGTGGTCGCCAGGTGTTCCTGTACAAGGCTGGGATACTGTGGGGTATATGGTGGTCGCCAGTTGTTCCTGGACAGGGCTAAGATACTGTGGGGTATATGGGGGTCACCAGTTGTTCCTGGACAGGGCTGGGATACTGTTGGGTATATGGGGGTCGCCAGTTGTTCCTGGCCAGGGCTAGGATACTGTGGGGTATATGGGGGTCACCAGTTGTTCCTGGACAGGGCCAGGATACTGTGGGGTATATGGTGGTCGCCAGTTGTTCCTGGACAGGGTTAAGATACTGTGGGGTATATGGTGGTCGCCAGGTGTTCCTGTACAAGGCTGGGATACTGTGGGGTATATGGGGGTTGCCAGTTGGTCTTGGACAGGGCTGGGATACTGTGGGGTATATGGGGGTAGCCAGTTGTTCCTGGACAGGGCTGGGATACTGTGGGGTATATGGGGGCCGCCAGTTGTTACTGGACAGGGCTGGGATACTGTGGGGTATATGGGGATAACGAGTTGTTCCTGGACAGGGTTAAGATACTGTGGGGTATATGGTGGTCGCCAGTTGTTCCTGGACAGGGTTAAGATACTGTGGGGTATATGGTGGTCGCCAGGTGTTCCTGTACAAGGCTGGGATACTGTGGGGTATATGGGGGTTGCCAGTTGTTCTTGGACAGGGCTGGGATACTGTGGGGTATATGGTGGTCGCCAGCTGTTCCTGGACAGGGCTGGGATACTGTGGCGTATATGGGGGTCACCAGTTGTTCCTGGACAGGGCTAGGATACCGTGGGGTATATGGGGGTCACCAGCTGTTCCTGGACAGGGCTAGGATACTGTGGGGTATATGGGGGTCACCAGCTGTTCCTGGACAGGGCTAGGGTACTGTGGGGTATATGAGGGCCAGTTGTTGCTGGACAGGGCTGGGATACTGTGGGGTATATGGGGATAACGAGTTGTTCCTGGACAGGGTTAAGATACTGTGGGGTATATGGTGGTCGCCAGTTGTTCCTGGACAAGGCTGGGATACTTTGGGGTAAATGGGGGTCGCCAGTTGTTCCTGGACAGGGCTAGGATACTGTGGGGGATATGGGGGTCGCCAGGTGTTCCTGGACAGGGCTAGGATACTGTGGGGTATATGGGGGTCACCAGCTGTTCCAGGACAGGGCTTGGATACTGTGGGGTATGTAGGGTCACAAGAAGCTCATGTATACATTGGTTGACTGGTGACATACAACAATGTAATGTGATGTATACATATACAGTTGACAGTCGGGGGTGGCGGTCATACTTGACTGGACCCCTGAATTAGGTGAGTAAACATCAATATGTATACCAAGTGACCTGTCCCTGTGGGTATTTTATTGTGCTGGTCAAGTTGCTTTCAAGACTGATCTGGGAGGTCTATATACCTATAAATGTGTCTCCCACGGGCAGGTTTTATGTCACATCCCCTAGCCCCACGCCAAGGATGATCATGGTCCCTGGGTCAACTATACCTGCTCAGATTCCAGCTGGAAGGTTGGGACAGAATTTAAGTTTAAAGTTTAAGGTTTTGAATATTAAAAGACTTTAGCTGAAATATTGCAAGTTAAGGGAAGAAAATATTAACTGATGTTAAAAATAGTTCCTATTGTATGTAATAAGGTACCTGATGTCAGGGACTGTCAATGTTCTATGACTTGTGTAAGGTTGTACACCCACACTCAAATGGAACTAATGAGAAATTTGATATAGGAAACACTGCAGCCAGTCCGTAATGATAAAAAATATCTTGTGCTTTTTCCTGTGAAGACTGATAGCCATTGATAATAATAAATCTCGGATGCTTTTTTCCCTCTGAGAGTGTCATAATCACTAAATGCTGGAACAGTGTCTATGACATGTTGAAAGTTGTTGAATCATCCCCAGAGGTCCATCATGACTAAGTCTGCACCAGGTCAAACCGGGGACCTCAAGGTTCGGGGTGTTGTGTTGCACCTTGGTGCACCCGAACCCAAAGTACTGTACGAGACAGTACATGGGGAACAGATCATGGTTCTAACAAGGTTTCTGTGACCTTCACTTACGCAATCGGAGTGGCCATTATGCCTGCATGATCAGCTGGGTCTGTGTGATTGTTTATGTAAACCAAATGCTGATAATTGGGCAGTCGACTTACCACTGGGTACTGACGTGATGGATAAGATGCGGTCCAGGATGTGTGTGATTTACTGATTTATGAGTCGGTGGCACATGGCCAGGCCAAAAAAAAAATCAAGCTTGCTTAGTCATAATCGTACACCAAACACATTTGATACATTTCAATGCTCAGTAATTTGTAGGTAAAAAGAAATCACAATTTTTAAATGGTTAATGCATATGATAGATAATAAGAGCACTTGCCAGGTTGATTCGTGTAATATTAATATCAGCCTTAAACCTGACATTATGGCTTAAATCTCGCGCTAAATTAACCATATATTCAGAAAAGTTATTGTTTTATATTTTTAAGTAAGAAATGAATAACTCATGAAGTTGTTTTATCAATACAGAAATTTGTAATTCGTCCGTTCGTCCGTCCTCGTCCGTCAACTTTTCCTTTAAACAACTTCTTCTGAAGAACGGATAGGCCTAGAGTCATGATATTTGGCCGAAAGCTTTGTTGGTAGGAGCCCTACAAAGTGTGAGAACGAAAATGACCTTGACCTACTTTAAAGGTCACAGGGGTCAAATATGTCAAAAACTTCAAACGACTTCTTCTGAAGAACTAAAAGGTATAGAATCTTCATATTTGGCTGATGGCTTCCTGGGATGGAGCTTAACAAAGTTTGAGAATGAAAATGACTTTGACCTACTTTCAAGGTCACAGGGGTCAAATGTGTCAAACACTTCAAACAACTTCTTCTGAAGAACTGAAAGGTAT
>NW_018404500.1:23054-31864 GCF_002113885.1 Mizuhopecten yessoensis
TTCAAATTAATTCTTCTGAAGAACTGAGAGGTATGGAATCTTTATATTTGATTGATGGCTTCCTGGGATAGAGCCCGGCAAAGTTTGAGGAAGAAAATTACCCTGACCTACTTTCAAGGTCTCAGGGGTCAAATGTGTCAGACACTTCAAACAACTTCTTCTGAACAACTGAAAGGTATGGAATCTTTATATTTGGCTTGTAACTTCCTAGGAAAGAGCCCAACAAAGTTTGAGAATGAAAGTGACCTTGACCTACTTTCAAGGTCACAGAGGTCAACAACATTTTAATGGATTTGTTCTGAAGAACTAAAAGGAATGGATTCATAAGATTTGGCTGGTAGCTTTTGGAAAAGAGCTTACCAATTTGAGAAGGAAAATGACATTGACCTACTTACAAGGTCACAGGGAAAAATATGTCAAGCAACTTCTGAAGAATCAAAAAGCATAGAATCTTGTAATAATATTTTGCTGGTAGTTTCAACAGATGGAGCCAACAAAGTTTGTGAGGGAAATATTTTTAGGGCAATATAATATTTAATGAGAATATTTTGCTATGACTGCTTAAATATTAAGGTGAGCGATACAGGCCCTCTTGGGCCTCTTGTTAGTCACCCCTGGGGGGACCTCAGTGGGGACTATTAATTTTGGTTTCAGTCCCAGATTTTGACCTCTGTTGTCTTTGGCTGTTGAGCCGTATGCTTCTGTCGGAATATACCAGGCGCTAAATACAGGCTCTTGGATAACTCAGATATCAATTTCGTTTTTAAACAGGAATAGCATAAATCCTAAAGGCATTCCAAATTTCCCTCAGGAATTACATATAACCTAAAGATGTTCCAAGTATGAATCAGGTACCTTTGTTGTTCCCGAAGGGGTAAACTGTCGTATCATAAATTGCTATTTACCGATTTATATATTTTATGTCTGACCAACGACTACCGTTAATATTTGTGTATAGTGCACACTTTTTTAAGGAAAAATTAAGTGTCAAGAAAGGGGTGTACAGGATACTCAAAAACAATCCAAAACCAGTCCTTGAAACCAGTCCTTGGTCGCGACCATTTCTCGTAAATTTTTCGGGGATTTTCGGAATGTTTTGAAATAAGCTCGCAGCAATAAAACTGCTAAATTTTGTTGAATAATCCCTGATTGCATTGCTAATTTAACAATTATTAAGAGTTGCAAGTTTAAGTGATATCTTATGATTGAATCGGATAAATAAACTTGAGTAAAGTAGGCCCAACTTTTCAGGACGTTATGTTGTGAATTGATAAATACCACGTATCTGGGAAACATAATGGAGAATTGCATCGCATTTATCACCTTGTGGTTAAAATGTCGTCCTTGGGTAAAATCATGCTGAACTCTTCAATCTTGACAGTAGGAATGTGTCAAAACGACATGGGTAAAGTGGCGAAGTTAGCAAGTTTGTGTACCCCAAAGAGTCCAGGTCACGTGATACTATTAAACGGCAGGAATTTACAAGGTGACATCCATGCGAATTGAGCCGATAATGATAAAAAGTTTGAGTTTGAAAAATAAATATTAACCGGTTCAAAACAGCCAAATACATTCCGATCTTTTCTTTTTGAAGGACAATTGCTGAAATCACAATTGTTTGGTGTTCTCAATGTCTCACAAATTCGGCTGTTGGCGATCCTCGTCAGACCTGTCTGAGTGACTGCCTTTTAGCGTACACATTCTGCCGATATCGATGAACGTTTCTGTCGGATTTGCAAACGACCAAAAAACTACTTGGAAGAGTGTATTTCATAACAAAAAAAAGTAAAATATTGATCCGTATATAAGATTGAATCTTTTCTGAAACTTATTGTTGTGAAAACAACATCGTTATGAGCTCACCTGGCCCGAAGGGCCAAGTGAGCTTATGGCATGGTGCGGCGTCCATCGTCCGTCCGTCGTTCTTCCGTCGTCCGTTGTCCGTCGTCAACATTTTACTTTAAACAACTTCTTTTCAGTAACCAAAAGGCCTAGGGTGATGATATTTGGCCAGAAGCATGCTTGGATGAAGGGCTACCAAGTTTGTTCAAATAATTGACCTTCAACTATTTTCAAGGTCACAGGGGTCAAATATGTTAAATTCTGTAAACAACTTCTCTGAATAACCAAGAGGCATAGGGTGTTGATATTTGGCCAGTAACATGCTGGGATGTAGGGCTACCAATTTTGTTCAAATAAATGACCTTGATTTATATTCAAGGTCACATGGGTCAAATATGTTTAAACCTTTCAACAACTTCTTCTGAATAACCAAGAGGCCTAGGGTGATGATATTTGGCCTGTTACATGCTGGAATAAAGGGCTACCAAGTTTGTTCATATACATGACCTTGACTTATATTCTAGGTCACAGGGGTCAAATATGTTTAAAACATTTAAACAACTTCTTCTGAATAACCAATAGGCCTAGGGTGCTTAAATTTGGCCAGTAACATGCTGGGATGCAGGGCTACCAAGTTTGTTTAAATAAATGACCTTGATTCATATTCAAGGTCACAGGGGTCAAATTTGTTTAAAACCTTTTAAACAACTTCTTCTGAATAACTAACATGCCCAGGGTGATGATATTTGGCCAACTTTCAAGGTCACAGGTGTCGAATGTCTGAAAATCTTCAAACAACTTTTTCTCGATAACCAAAAGGCTCAGGGTACTGATATTTGGCCTGTAGCAATCAGGGCTACCAAATTTGTTCAAATGAATGACATTGACCCTCTTTTCAAACTAATGTTATTGTTTGTCATTCAAGGTCACACTGATATTCTGCCTGTAGCTGTATTTTAGTCCACTTTTAAGATTACAAGTGTGAGATTAATACCAGGTGAGCGATGCAGGCCCATTGGGCCTCTTGTATTCCAATTACCTGTTCTGTCTATGCCAGGTGACAGTGTGAGCATGCAGATCTCCCCGTATTCGAGGTGTCTGTCAACGCAAACAGGGCTCACCCTGGACCTAAAAAATCAGTAGCCAAAAAAGTAGCCATGTGTGAATTTCAGTAGCCATTTTTTTTTAAACAGTGGCCATACTTTCTCGGCCTTCAACCATTACAGATTGGCCCTACATTAAAATCATTTAATAAGTTTTTGAAGTGCAATACTATTCAACATTATGTTAAATTAAATTAAAATTTTGTTATGCATCATGTTTATAATTTAATCCATAATGTGATACTTATTTAACATTAATTTCAGATTATTTAAGGATTAACTTGAATATATTTTTCATGTTATGGAGCTATAACACAAAAAAACGGAGTATACTCTAAATAAACAGCTAAATATATTCAAGTTAATCCTTATAATTTATTCTACTATACACAATCTCTGTGGAAATCCACTTTTATTGGACTTTTTTCTATCAGATATTATTGCGCTGCTGTATCAGCCAATCAAAAGCGACATGACAAACGGCTGCATCATCTTCGGACCAGGTGAGCTTATGCCATTCCGCAGCGTCCGTCGTCCATCGTCCGTCAACTTTACACTACTAGTCATGAACCACTGAGCGGATTTTGACAAAATTTGGTGTGGAGCATCCTTGGGTGAAGAAGAACCAATTTTGTATAAATGGTGGGTCTGGTCTCCCAGGGGCCTGAGGGGCGGGGCCAAATAGGGGTAATATTGCAAACTCTTCTTTAAAATCCTTCTACTTCTGCAGAAATGAAAGGATTTGTTCCATATTTGGTCAGAAGCATCCTTGGGGGAAGGGGAACAAAGTTTGTATAAATAGTGGGTCTTACCCCCCTGGGGACTGAGGGCGGGGTCCAATAGGGTAAATGTAGCAAATTATTTAAAATCCTTCTTCTTCTGTAGGAATGGAAGGATTTGTTCCATATTTGGTCTGAAGCATCCTTGGGTGAAAGGGAACCAATTTTATATAAACCGTTGATCTGGCCCCCCAGGGGCCTGAGGGGCAGGGCCCAATAGGGGAAACATAGCAAATTATTCTTTAAAATCCTTCTTCTTCTGTAGGAATGAAAGGATTTGGTCCATATTTGGTGTTGAGCATCCTTGGTAGTTGGGAACCAATTTTGTATAAACCATGGGTCTGGTTCCCCTGGGGCCTGAGGGGCGGAGCCCAATAAGGGAAACATAGCAAATTATTCTTTAAAATCCTTCTTCTTCTGTAGGAATGAAAGGAATTGGTCCATATTTGGTCAGAAGCATCCTTGGGGGAAGGGGAACAAAATTTGTATAAATGGTGGGTCTGACCCCCCTGGGGGCTGAGGGGTGGAGCCCAAAAGGGGAAATATAGCAAATTCTTTAAAATCCTTCTTCGGTAGGAATGACAGGATTTTGTTCATATTTGGTCTGAAGTATTCTTGGGTGAAAGGGAACCAATTTTGTATAAACAGTGTGTCTGACCCTCCTGTAGGCAGAGAGGCGGGGCCCAATAGGGAAAATAGAGGTAAAACCTTAAAAATCCTTTTTTTACCATAGGGATTAAGGGATTTTATCCTTATTTAGTCTGGAGCATCCTTGGGCCAATGGGACTCAATTTTGTATTAGCAGTAGGTGTGGTCTCCAAGGGGGGCAGAAGGGCGGGGCCCAATAGGAGAAATAGAGGTAAAACCTTTAAAATCCTTCTCCGACCATCGGGATTAAGGGATTTTATCCTTATTTAGCGTGGAGCATCCTTGGGTGACGGTAACTCAATTTTGTATAATTTATGGGTATGACCTCCGTAGGGGCATAGGGGTGGGGCTCTGTTTGAAGTTTGTTCTCTATATCTGGTTGGATGGATCTTTCTGAAATTTCATATGTACTTACAGCACCTACCATGGAGTGCTATATCTTTACTTCATACCAATTACTTTAATTATATTCAGGTGAGCGATACAGGCCCTCTGGGCCTCTTGTTTACATTATGGGCCGATAACATAAATTTTTAAACCAATGAAAATACTTGTTACTAGCAAAATTAAATTATATGTCTGTAGTTATAAGAAAAAAAGATTTAAATTAAAATGCTGAAAATTTCCACTTGTACTTTTTGAATTCTTTTCAAAAGAGAAAAATAAGACTTTATCTCATTTTCTTGACACATGAATTGTGAAAAATATATAGGTTGAAATGTTTAAATTTTAGATTATTATTCGCCTTTAATTGAGGGCTTAGATAGACTAATTCTGTGTCTTCAATCTAAAAATAAAACTAATAAAAATCCAAATTAAAAGTAGCCTCATTGATGCATTGCAATATTGATAATTATTTTTCCTGGGTTTACATTCACGAAATTCATGTTTTATGTTAAGCAAATATATATTTATTTTAAAAGATCACACATTTCAAATTTAAATGACAGTGGAACACATTTGAAAGGAAATAGGATGAATTTATAACGGTATTGACCAACCTTTCAAAATAAAACGGGAGCACATCACGTCGCGCAACTTGGCCATTCCCATGTCATCGATTGGCACCTAAAATAAGCGACTGTCGAAGACATTCTGAACGGTTTGCTGTTCTGAAATATGCATAACTTCGATGCTAACTAATTTTTCTCGATCACTTGAAATTCTTAAAATCTAACCACGAAAGTACACAGATACGACATCACGTTTGAAGTGATCTGAAAGGCCGAAAATCAGCATTTTGACTTGGTGTTTCAAGGCGATACTTATACTTTATAATCAAGCATATCGGACGTATTTATGTTTGCTTCGGTACTGGAAAAGGAAATGTGTTGGATGCAGTGATCAGATCGGCTTACTGCGCCGCCAAATGTATGTGTGCGAGACCACTTATGTGTAACTCGCTTATCAGACTGTTTTCTCAACGTCAATGGGTCATTCGATTAACTTGACCCCACTGTCCATTAAGGTACACAAATTATAACACCTGTTGCCATCTGAAGCTTGATAATTGAATTTACAATTTAGACAAAAGCATATTTGGCTCGCAGTCGTATTGCGGACGCTGATCTGTGGCGGCCCTGATTATGTTTACGCAATCATTGTCAGCCACAATACACACATGAGTAGACAGATCTTTTTCTGGGACTAAGATACTGATTTTCCCAATTTTTATTATGCGAATATATATACCTAAAATGTGCCTAAATCATACCTCAGTCAGATTTATACCTTAAATGTGCCTAAATCGTACCTCAGTCAGAGGTATACCTAAAATGTGCCTAAATCATCCCTCTGACTGAGGTACGTATACCTAAAATGTGCCTCAATCATATCTCAGGCAGAGGTATCCCTAAAATGTGCTTAAATTGTACCTCAGTCAGAGGGATACCTAAAATGTGCCTAAATTGTACCTCTTACTGAGGTTCGTATACCTTAAATGTGCTTAAATCATATCTCAGGCAGAGGTATACCTAAAATGCGCCTATATCGTACCTCTGACTGAGGTACGTATCCCTAAAATGTGCCTAAATCATACCTCAGTCAGAAGTATACCTGAAATGTGCCTTGATAAGAGGTACATTTAAGGTATGCCTAAAAAATATCTTATCCTTACTGGGAATAAATGTTGGCGTTTTATTTAGATAAAAGGTCTTTGCATTGTTGTTCCTACAATCCCTGCTAACTTTTTCAGAAAATAACTAGTCAAGATTTTTGCAAACAATATTTTGTTGCGATACAATTACTGATTTCTAGTTGAAACAGTACAAATATAAAGTTAAATAAATTAGAACCTATACAATATAGACAGATATTAACACTGACAAAGTGATAATCTAAAAAGAAATGAAGTAACATGAAGACAATTATTACTGATGAAATCTTTTTCATGTAAATTAAAATATTTAAAAATTTGTTAACAGTTACTAAATGGGATACAAACTTTCGATAATTTTAATGTATTCAAATTTTCTTCATAGAATAATATATATACAATCACATCATAAAATAATATAAATGGGACAATCCCTTACAGTTATACCTCTTCATCTGCTCATAAATCAAAAGAGGTTTTTGGACATAATGTTTAAATTGCAAATCTAGATGAAGTATTGAAGTTCAATCATTTGTTGTCTCTGGGACTTTTGTAAAGAAAAAAGAATTTAATATGAACATGTGATGATGTGCATGTGTCAAAAATAATCGGGCAAATATATATAAGCACAATCTCGTATCATATATTAAATAATTTATAAAAGACTATGAAAGTTTATTATGAGACATATATGCCCAACTTAAGTCAGCAAGTACTGTAACTGTCCTCATTAAGCTTCTGATGGTGGCAGATAGGGTCACAATCTTCTGGCAATTCAGAAGGGATTTTACTGAAAAAAAATAATGATCAAGTTACCTCAACAACAAAGTAAAGGAAAATGTAATAGTTTATGAATTGCTTGACAGGTTTTAATAAATTAAGTAATTATACATACATGTAGATATATATATATATATACAACAAGGTTTAAAATTGAAGCAATCGGATCAACAGCACTGAAATAAATTTTGGTATGAAAATTGAAATAAAGGCCTAGGCCATGCCTAAATATATATATGGCGGAACACCGGTCCCATTTCATTGTACCTCGGGAGTAATACAAACAGTTTTTTAAACAAAGGGACATAACTCTATAATTGGGAGAGGACCTCCGATTTATATACTGTATTGTATAAAAGGTATCACTAAAATTGGTGAATTAATGTGGAAGGAGTAGTGAATTTATTTTTTGAACAAAAGGAAAAATATTTCTATTAATATGGGTGTTGACTTTATATATAGTTCACAAATCGTCAGTTAGAATGAAATGCTTATTAAGTATATTGGTGCAGTACTTTGAGAGGAATAGTGTGAACAAGTCAAACGAGGGGACATAACTCTATAATGAAGGGAGGGAACATCGCTTTGTTTATGTTATTGCCATCCCCTCTTTGTTACAAATACAAGTATCAGTAAAGTATTATGACTGCGTCTGAAGTAAATATTTGTAGGAACAATGAGAGGCCTACACACCCTAAATCTAGGATAATGTAATTGGCCATAATGTTTAGAAAGGCAAAGAAAAAAGATCAGGGCTCATAGCATTGAAAGTGTTCAGCTGCAGACCCAGAATTTAGATTGTATGTGCTAAGATAATATTGCTAGGATAAGTACGACCACATCCCCTTTGCATGAGCTGGTGACCAAAAATTAAATGAAAATTACCATCTGTGACGTCCATATCTTTCTGTTGGTTTAATGAAGGTCCTTCAGCATCTGCAGGGTGTAAGTGAAAGAAAATCAAGAAATAAGCATATATATCCTGCTGTTTCACATAATCAAACTATTTGATTAACAGAGCAAATGAAAGTAGAAATGATGACACCACTGAATCCGGTACATTAGATGTTATGTTTGATTTACATCTTACGATTAACAATCAAGAAACATCTTGAACTTAAAGAGAAAGAATGGTAATATTTCATATCAATAATGAATAGAGAGGTTAACAGATTTCCTATATGGTAAACCAAAATAAAATAATTTCTTTATTTGTTATTAAATATGTACACAAAAAATGAAGACACTAGCTGTGGCAAAGCAAATCAATTTTCGGAGTTTATACTACAACAGGGGGTTGAGCGTCCGAGGCGTGTTGCGCCAGAGAAATTAAAGGAGGGAGAGAAAAAAAACACCTACTAGACCCTAGAAGAAATCTCACGTATTCTGGGAAATCCTTTCAGTCTGAATACTAACAAGTAAAGTCTGACTTTTTATGTGAATAATATCAAATTTTGTAATTCACTTTGTTGTTTTTGATTAACAAAAAACGTTTTAAGATTTTTATACGCCCGTCGAAGACGGGGACGTATTATGTTATCACGTGAGCGGGCGGGCGGGCGG
>NW_018404500.1:32508-42764 GCF_002113885.1 Mizuhopecten yessoensis
ATAACCGCCATTATCCGACCGTAATTATTGGAGTTATTCCCCTTGGTTTCATTAATGCGATGCATGTGTTCCATGATGTTGAATTGCACTCATTGATCTACCAGTTATGTTGAATGATTTCTCTTTCAATATCAATTACTCACAAATACTTCATATATTTCAATCATACAAACAACTGCTCATTCAATGTGTGACGGGCGTATTATATACCGCTCGCAGTAACCTTGTTTTCATTAAAAGTATGTCAAATCTGAAAAAAAAGTTGAAAAGGACATATTTGAAATGGGCAATTTTGCAGTATTGAGAACAAGTTCAAGTCCAATTTGGGTACATTTGAGGTATGTTAAAAATAATCAAAGTCTAAAAGTGACACATGTGAAAAATCAGTCCAAATGGGGCACATTGATAAAAATAGAGTTTAAATGGGGCACATTTAAGGCATGTGGAAGAAATCTATAAGTCCTAATGGAGAACATTAAAAAAATCAAAGTCCAAATGAGGCACATTTGAGGCACATTGATAAAATTAGAGTCCAAATGGGGCACATTTGAGGCACATTTATAAAATTAGAGTCCAAACGGGGCACATTTGAGGTATACTTTAGAAATACCCCAGAAGTAGAGGTACATTTTAGGCACCTTTTAGGCATGAAATAGGCATGCCTCAATGTACCTTTTTTAAGCCTGGGCTGGCTAACGTTATATTTGCGACATGCTTTTTTAGGTCACCTGAGCTTTAGCATTTTGAAAAACTATTTCAAACTTAAAGTCAAGTTCTGCTGGGCCGATTGAACTAAAAGTTGGTAGGAATGATCGCCTATTGATAAAATTAGAGTCCAAATGGGGCTCATTTGAGGCACATTTATAAAATTAGAGTCCAAACGGGGCACATTTGAGGTATACTTTAAAAATACCCCAGTAGTAGAGGTACATTTTAGGCACCTTTTTGGCATGAAATAGGCATGCCTCAATGAACCTTTTTTAAGCCTGGGCTGGCTAACGTTATATTTGCGACTTGCTTTTTTAGGTCACCTGAGCTTTAGTATTTTGAAAAACTATTTCAAACTGAAAGTCAAGTTCTGCTGGGCCGATTGAACTGAAAGGTTATAGGAATGATCGACTCATGGTCCTGACAAAGTTAAGTTAACATTATATTATTTTTTACTCAAATTGGTACATATTTCAATAACAAAAATAAATATTGTAGGACTCAGGTGACCGTTAAGGCCCATGGGGCTCTTGTTTTTTATTAAATTCATGTGTTGGCATGGCTACCTGGACAGCATGTATGTATTAACACCTGGCCCTTGTTTACCATTATGATTGACAGGTGCAAATATAGCCGTTGTAGCTTGGTCGATGATTTATCGGAAAATTATCACAATGATGGGGTGACTTTCATGTCATTGGTAGAAATGATCTACTCATGGTCCTGGCAAAGTGTTGTTATTTTTCAGGTCAATCAGAAACCCAATATGGCCGCCATTGCCGCCATTTTGAAAACCTATATCAAAATTAAAGTCAAGTTCTGCTGGACCAATTGAACTGGAACAAGTTCAAGTCCAATTTGGGTACATTTGAGGTATGTGAAAAATAATCAAAGTCTAAAAGTGACACATGTGAAAAATCAGTCCAAATGGGGCACATTGATAAAAATAGAGTTTAAATGGGGCACATTTAAGGCATGTGGAAGAAATCTATAAGTCCTAATGGAGAACATTAAAAAACTCACAGTCCAAATGAGGCACATTTGAGGCACGTTGATAAAATTAGAGTCCAAATGGGGCTCATTTGAGGCACATTTATAAAATTAGAGTCCAAACGGGGCACATTTGAGGTATACTTTAAAAATACCCCAGTAGTAGAGGTACATTTTAGGCACCTTTTTGGCATGAAATAGGCATGCCTCAATGAACCTTTTTTAAGCCTGGGCTGGCTAACGTTATATTTGCGACTTGCTTTTTTAGGTCACCTGAGCTTTAGTATTTTGAAAAACTATTTCAATCTTAAAGTCAAGTTCTGCTGGACAGATTGAACTGAAAGTTGGTAGAAATGATCTACTCATGGTCCTGACAAAGTGAAGTTAACATTATACTATTTTTTACTCAAACTGGTACATATTTCAACAACAAAAAATTGGTACATATTTCAATAACAAAAATAAATATTGTAGGACTCAGGTGACCGTTAAGGCCCATGGGGCTCTTGTTTTTTATTAAATCCATGTGTTGGCATGGCTACCTGGACAGCATGTATGTATTAACACCTGGCCCTTGTTTACCATTATGATTGACAGGTGGAAATATAGCCGTTGCAGCTTGGTCAATGATTTATCGGAAAATTATCACAATGATGGGGTGACTTTCATGTCATTCTGACATATTTACCAATTGAACTGAAAGTTGGTAGAAATGATCTCCTCATGGTCCTGACAAAGTGAAGTTAACATTATACTATTTTTTACTCAAATTGGTACATATTTCAACAACAAAAAATTGGTACATATTTCAACAACAAAAATAAATATTGTAGGACTCAGGTGACCGTTAAGGCCCATGGGCCTCTTGTTATTTATTAAATCCATGTGTTGGCATGGCTACCTGGACAGCATGTATGTATTAACACCTGGCAATTGTTTACCATTATGATTGACAGGTGGAAATATAGCCGTTGCAGCTTGGTCAATGATTTATCGGAAAATTATCACCATGATGGGGTGACTTTCATGTCATTCTGACATATTTACCAATTGAACTGAAAGTTGGTATGAATGATCTCCTCAGGGGCCTGACAAAGTGTTGTTATTTTTCAGGTCAATCAGAAACCCAATATGGCCGCCATTGCCGCCATTTTGAAAACCTATTTCAAACTTAAAGTCAAGTTCTGCTGGGCCGATTGAACTGAAAGTTGGTAGGAATGATCGACTCGTGGTCCTGACAAAGTGTTGTTCTTTTTCGTGTCAATCAGAAATACAATTTGGCTGCCATGGCCGCTATTTTGCTACTAAGTTTTAATAGGCCGATCTCCCTTAAAATTGGTCTAGGAATGATCAGCTCATGGTCCTGACAAAGTTAAGTTAACATTATATTATTTTTTACTCAAATTGGTACATATTTCAACAACAAAAAATTGGTACATATTTCAATAACAAAAATAAATATTGTAGGACTCAGGTGACCGTAAAGGCCCATGGGCCTCTTGTTTTTTATTAAATCCATGTGTTGGCATGGCTACCTGAACAGCATGTATGTATTAACACCTGGCCATTGTTTACCATTATGATTGACAGGTGGAAATATAGCCGTTGTAGCTTGGTCAATGATTTATCGGAAAATTATCACAATGATGGGGTGACTTTCATGTCATTCTGACATATTTCTAGTTTTCAATTTATACATGGTTCAGGAGATTTATAGAAATAGTTACCTGATGATTTTAACATATATTGTGAGGGTTAAGGTTACCTGATTTTAGAGTTCAATGTGTATAGGGAAGGTTAGAACTGTGACCTCCAGGATGTGCAAGGTCATATGAAGTTTTTGCGATGAGATTTAGGCATGTTCTGCATGGGTAATATAAATGGTTAGCCTCTTATTCCTAGTAAGACCTTGATTGTGGAGGGTCATACGTACGGTTGATGAGTTTTTTTTCTCAAGATTTAGACCTGTCTTGGGAGCTATAGGGTCACAGAAGCAGTTGACCTCTTTTTATAGATATATAAATACCAAAACATTTTTTGCATTTATGGTTCTGTTACTATTTCTTATTTTCAAGTGCATTGAATGCATGTCTTACTAAAAAAAGATTTACGATATATGTTAGTTTAATGATTTTGTCTTTTATAGAATTTGAATTAATATGTATAATCTTGGTGTTCTTGTAATAAAGCTGTCATAAGCTACATTAGTGTTGCCAGTGTATGTTTGTCCAGGAAGAATGTTTATTCTGGTCTTAAAGAGACCTGGGCTCATTGTTCATTGAAACGATTGATTTAATTACATGCATTGTTTGATAGAATTGCTGAGCTACTTTGATATCTGTTTTTTTTTATCGCTTATGCTGGATTTCTTGGTCATTACCCCACGGTGTTGCAGTGTCATAGTGTGACTTAATACAAGTAAGGTTTAGTTTATATTGGACTTTGCAGGAGATGACAAAAAATATAATAATGCAACGGGTTGAGCGATCAATCAATCAATCAATCAATCTGTTGAATAGTCCACATTCTAACTATAGTTAAACTTCAGGTAAATCAATTGTTAATTGGCTATTTACAATTGGTGGAAGTGTTTTATCAAATTTTCTTTTGATATTATCATAAACTAGACTGATCTGATAAAAATAATTTGGTGGAAGAATGATCAAATTTTCTGATGCCATCATCAACTTAATTAATCAGTAGATAGAATATCCAGTAAGAAATAGTCTGTAAAAACATGAGCTATATGGAGGGTTATGTGGATAAAGGTAGGTGATTCCTACAGTATTCACAGCATTCCAAAGTTTTGATTTGCTTTGAAGTGGTTAATCAAAAAATTATCTGTGGATTAGATGATGGTCGGTAGGGTCAGTAGTCAATATACCACCTGTGTGTACATTAATGTTCTGGGAGATGTAGGCCAGTGGACCAGGGAACCCTACCTACGTAGGTAACACTATTCTTTAGTGGTTGCCCTCGTACTTAACACTGGCCAAAATACAAACGCTGCTTAGCGAGTCCATTGTTCTAAGCCGTGTGTGCTCATATATACGCAGGTCAGTAGGCAGGAATACACAGGACAGATGCACTAGTCCAAAAATAAATTTTATAAGCTTTTATCAGATTGATGGCACTTTATAAAAATAAAGATCAAATATTTCAAATATATGTAAAGTTGTGAATATTTTTTTTGCATTCAAATTCTGTCACAGATTGTTACATTGATTTCTGCTTGAATTAATAATTCTCATGATAATTAATAATTCTCATGAAATCTAATCATTTAACTGAAAAGTCAGATTTCCACTTGAAATTGATAATTCTTATGGAAATCTGATAACTTAACTAAAAAGTATGGCCTTTATTACTTCAATATTGTGTTTTTTTGCAAAACACATGGCCAAAATTAGAACATTAATGGTCTAAAACAACAAAATGAATAGTCACATGCAAGAGTATACATTTCTTTAAGGCTATATGTAGTATGACTAGTGAACATTTTCAATATTTACCGTGAAAATAGAGTAGTGGTAGCAGAATTTCTTTTTAATTTGTGGAAAATATATACCCCTGCACATAAAATGGACATCTGCATATAAAATGGACATTCCTAAGCAGGTGTGCTGTGATAATCGAGGTGCTTCACAAATTTAAATGTTACAAAGGTAGTCGTTCAACTATATGAGAGATCAGACAGGGTTCTGAAATGAAATATCAAAAAATGACATAGTGCAATGTTCAAGCTTAAGCATTTGACAGACAGTTGAACTGTGTAAAATAACAGAATGACCTACAAAAATAATGAATTTATAATCAAAGAAATATAAAAAAATCTGCGTTAAATTATGAAAGAGCTTAAAAAAATATATTTCAAAGCCGCAAACTTGGCTTGTTTGAGTGATTCCCATGATAGGTAATGTCTTACTTTGCTGGATGGGCTATGTTAATGCCAAAACTCAAAATGTTTAATTGACACAGATCATCCTTTGTTTATGATTAGATTGTTCTGAAGAAACTCAAGTGAAGAAGGAGTTGTGGGTAGGTATGTAGGTATGTAGGTACCTTGGTAGGTAGGTAGGTAGGTAGGTAAGTATGTAGGTAGGTTGGTAGGTAGGTATGTAGGTACCTGGGTAGGAAGGTAGGTATGTAGGTATGTAGGTAAGTATGTAGGTAGGTTGGTAGGTAGGTATGTAGGTACCTCGGTAGGTAGGTTTGTAGGTAGGTCCCTGGGTAGGTAGGTTTGTAGGTAGGTACCTGGGTAGGTATGTAGGTAAGTATGTAGGTAGGTTGGTAGGTAGGTATGTAGGTACCTGGGTAGGTAGGTAGGTAGGTATGTAGGTACCTGGATAAGTTGGTAGGTAGGTATGTAGGTACCTGGGTAGGTACAGTAGGTATGTAGATAGGTACCTGGGTAGGTTGGTACCTGGGTAAGTAGGTAGGTATGTAGGTACCTGGGTAGGTAGGTAGGTAGGTAGGTGCAATGTTATGTTTTATAGGGTGTTTGTTTATTGTGACTTCTCTATTATTAACTCGTTCACCCCTACAGTATTGAACTGGACTTGCCCTTAGTCTTTGAATTGGTAAGGTTCAAATGTGACTTAAATTCATTTAAGGGGTGAATGGGTTAAGTTTCACTGTTACTCGCTACATTGTTAAAAGGTTTCTAGACAGCCAAAATGTATGACAGTGCATTCCTAGAGTTAATGATTTTTTTTCCCTAACAGAACATATTACAAGTTGAGTATTTAGATTGTGAAAATTCTTGAATGTGATGGGCATTAAAAAACACTTCTATTTGACCCTTCCTTCCTTAAAAACCTGACTCATTTGACCAGCAGGTACATACATGGACTCACAATAAAAAATCACATTATATTTGGTTAATATTTTGAGGTAATTTTTTTTTTTACCTGTATTTTATCACCTGTCTCATTCATTGTTGTACTTCAATTAAATAATGAATACAACACCGACAGTTCGAACTTATAGTGCATTTCCAGTAGGAACAAACATAGTTCCTATCCACCCCATTCTGTTATAGATCCGTATTGGTTATAAGTGTGTTTCCAATTTTAGTTGCCCTATAATCATATAACAGTTTTTGATTACTCAAAACTTAACTCCAAACTTTATCCAATCTGTTTTTGAAAACATTGATGGGGAGTGCAGATCCTTTGGGAAATATTTGTATTAACACAATAACAAGAGAGAGATATGACGTGGGGGAACAGCTGGAATGTAAACAATCAAATATCATATTAGATTGTAGGGATCAAAACTTTGACTGCCATCCTGTAAGTCATTACATTTTGTACTAATAAGCAAGATTTTAAAATGAAATCAAGTGCTTGTGATCAACTCTGAACCCCCCTTCCTCACCCTGCTCCTTGAACTTAATTTATGAAAGTACATTACGAAAATTTGAAAATTTTAGATACTGCTTGCATGAAATAGATTTTTAGCTCACCTGCCCGAAGGGCAAGTGAGCTTATGCCATGGTGCGTCGTCCATCCATCGTCTGTCTGTCTGGCGTCAAATTTTTACTTTAAACAACTTCTTCTCAGTAACCAAAAGGCCTAGGATGATGATATTTGGCCAGTAGCATACTGGAATCAAAGGCTACCAAGTTTGTTCAAATAAATGACCTTGACCCACTTTCAAGGTCACAGGGGTCAAATATATTAAAATCTTCAAACAACTTCTTCTCAATAACCAAAACACCCAGAGTACTGATATTGGGCCTGTAGCATGCTGGGATGAAGGGCTACCAAGTTTGTTCAAATGAATGACCTTGATCCACTTTCAAGGTCACTGGGGTCAGATGTCTTAAAATCTTCAAATGACTTCTTCTCAATAACCAAAAGGCCCAGGGTACTAATACTAGGCCTGTAGCATGCTGGGATGAAAGGCTACCCAGTTTGTTCAAATGAATGACCTTGATCCACTTACAAGGTCACTGGGGTCTGATGTCTTAAAATCTTCAAACAACTTCTTCTCAATAACCAAAACACCCAGAGTACTGATATTGGGCCTGCAGCATGCTGGGATGAAGGGCTACCAAGTTTGTTCAAATGAACGACCTTGATCCACTTTCAAGGTCACTGGGGTCAGATGTCTTAAAATCTTCAAACAACTTCTTATCAATAACCAAAAGGCCCAGGGTTCTGATACTTGGCCTGTAGCATGCTTAGAGAAAGGGCTACAAAGTTTGTTCAAATGAACGGCCTTGATCCACTTTCAAGGTCACTGGGGTCAGATGTCTTAAAATCTTCAAACGACGTCTTCTCAATAACCAAAAGGCCCAGGGTTCTGATACTGGGCCTGTAGCATGCTTAGATAAAGGGCTACAAAGTTTGTTCAAATAAATGACCGTCACTCATATTCAAGGTCACAGGGGTCAAATATGTTAAAATTTTTAAACAACTTCTCAATAACCAATATGTCCAGGGTGATGATATTTGGCCAGTAGCATGCTGGGGTAAAGGGCTATCAAGTTTGTTCATATGAATGAATTTCATCCATGTTCAAGGTCACAGGGGACAAATTTGTTAAAAACTTTAAACAACTTCTTCTGAATAACCAAAATGCCCAGGGTGATGATATTTAGTCAGTAGCATACTAGGATTAAGGGCTACCAAGTTTGTTTAAATGGATGACCTTGAATCATATTCAAGGTCACAAGGAGCAAATATGTTCAAAATATTTTAACAAATTGTTCTGAATAACCAAAAGGCTCAGAATGTTGTTATTTTGTCAGTAGCATGCTGGGATCAAGGACTTCTATGTTTGTTAAAGTGAATGACTTTGACTTATATTCAAGGTCGAAGGGGGCCAATTTGTTTAAAATCTTTAAAGGACCTCTTCTGAATAACCATGGGTCCCAGGATGTTGATACTTTGAAAGTTGCATCCTGAGATGAAAGGCTATAAAATTTGTTCAACATAATGACTTAATTTGCCTGTAGCTTTATTTTAGATCACTTTTAAGGTTACAAGTGTGATATTTATACCAGGTGAGCGATGCAGGCCCATTGAGCCTCTTGTTTGATTTCCATTGGAAGTAATTCAATTTTGGTTAGCATTATCAGTATAAGAGTGCAGTTTGATAGTAAGCACATATCAGCCCTGACTGACCCCCAGGGGCTGATGGGTGGGGCCAAAAAGGGTTGAATTGACTGAAATTTCAAAAATCTTCTTCTCAAGACAAAGATATGGTAGAATCAAATACTCTTCATAGATGGAAGGGTCTTAAGGTGCTTTACCAAAATTGCGAATTTCATGTCCCTGGGGTCTCACGTTTCCCCCTGGGGAGGGGGTAAACTTTACTATAGTTTATATAGGGAAATCACATTTTGGACCAACATTTGTTTAATTTCCATTGGAAGTAATTCAATTTAGGTTAGCATTATCAGTATCAGGTAGAAGTTTGATAGAAAGCACATATCAGCCCTGACTGACCCCCAGGGCCTGATGGGTGGGGCCAAAAAGGGTTGAATTGACTGAAATTTCAAAAATCTTCTTCTCAAGACAAAGATATGGTAAAATCAAATACTCTTCATAGATGGAAGGGTCTTAAGGTGCTTTACCAAAATTGTGAATTTCATGGCCCTGGGGTCTCACGTTTCCCCCTGGGGAGGGGGTAAACTTTACTATAGTTTATATAGGGAAATCACATTTTGGACCAACATTTGTTTAATTTCCATTGGAAGTAATTCAATTTAGGTTAGCATTATTAGTATCAGGTAGCAGTTTGATAGAAAGCACATATCAGCCCTGACTGACCCCCCGGGGCTAATGGGTGGGGCCAAAAAGGGTTGAATTGACTGAAATTTCTAAAATCTTCTTCTTAAAGACCCAGATATGGTAGAATCAAACACTCTTCATAGATGGAAGGGTCTTAAGGTTTATGACCCTAGGGTCTCGCGTTTACCCCCCTGGGGAAGGTGGGGAGGGGGGGGGGACATTTATTATGGTTTATAATGGCAATGGTTTATAATGGCAAATGATACTTTGAATATTGCATGTTAATTACTTGATTGGAATTATAACCTTGAGTTGACAGTGTGATACTTTGAAAATTTTGAGCCAGCCCTACCCCCAAGGGCTGTAGGGTGGGGCCCAAAGGAGTCAGTGTGCTAAAATTTCTTCATTTTCTTTGTTTAGAATCGGAAGTGCTAGTTTCAAATACTTTTTAGTCTGAAATCTGTATGCTAGATATTGAATAAGGTGGTTTTATTATTAGCTCACCTTGCCCGAAGGGCCATGTGAGCTTATGGCTTCAAGTCTTCAACTTCTGAAGAAGAACTGTAGGACCTAGGGTCATGATATTTGGCCAGTAGGTACCTGGGATGGAGTGCTATAAAGTTTCCTCATTAAAATGACCTTGACCTACCTTCAAGGTCACAGCGGTCAAATATGTGAAAATTTTCAAACAACAATTTCCTAAGAATCATTTGAACTAGAGTCATGATACTTGGGTATGTTATGTAGACCAGCAGTGTGAATATTTTTCTAAGTTACAGTTATGAGGTCAAAGGTCAACTTTAAATGCTAGTGGGG
>NW_018404500.1:42894-53098 GCF_002113885.1 Mizuhopecten yessoensis
GGGGGTGTTCAAATGTCAACTTTGGTTAAAATCTTTAACAATCTTCTTCTCAAGTTCCATAAGGCCCAGGGTCATGATATTTGGCCAGTAGGTAGCTGGGATGAAGTGCTATAAAGTTTCCTCATTAAAATGACCTTGACCTACTTTCAAGGTTCAAATTAACCAATATTTCAAAAAATTTCTTCTCCAGACTCAGAGGTACTACAGTCATTTTCTCTGCATGGAAAGAAAGATCATCAGGGGCTTTACTTAAATTGTAAATTTCAGGACCACGGAGCTATCCGTTCTCCCTTGGGGAGGGGGTAAAGTTTACTATAGTTTATATAGGGAAATAACACTTTTGGGTATATTTTGACTACTTTTTGTAGGAAATTATTTTTACTTGGTGAGAATTATCCTTGGAGTAAGATGGTTTCAAATTGTAAAATTGAGATTCCTACCCCAACCCCTGGGGCCAGGGCAGGGCCCAAAAGGGAAAATTGACCAATATTTCCAAATTTTTCTCCTCCAGACTCATAGGTACTACATTCATTTTCTTTGCATGGAAAGAAAATCATCAGGGTCTTTATTTAAATCGTAAATTTCAGGAGCCCCGAGCTATCCGTTCTCCCTTGGGGAGGGGTTAAGTTTACTATAGTTTATATAGGGAAATAACACTTTTGGGTATATATTTTATCCATTTACAGCAGAAAATTACTCAAACTTAGTCAGAATCATCTTTGGTGAATGAGAGTATTACTTTGTAAAATTGGGATTCCTGCCCTATCCCCAGGGGCTAGGGCGGGGCACCAAAGGGAACATTTACCAATATTTTCAAATTCCATTCCTTTGATGACATGACAAGTATTGTATTTCACTTAGTTTACATGCTGATTTCCACATCACATCTAAACAATAAAATAAAGCTACCCGTATCTATGATATAACTCAGGTGACCGCTAAGGCCCTTGGGCCTCTCGTTACAATGTTATTACTACTGGTTTAAGAAATATGCATTTCAGGTAATTAAATAGGAGCTATCTAATTTCTGAAGATTTTGTTTAGATACAAGCTGTATAATCAAGCACTTTATCTTAATCAAATTATTTAATGTCCTATTTGTAACGTTTCTGAATTATAATTATCCATTAACAAATATATTGAATCAATTCAATGAGAATTAACCACTTCGTTACACTGCCCCCTTCTTTATACATATTTACAACAGCCGAAGGTGTAAAGACTGCATTTCCCCTGCATTATTGTCACCCAAGTAAGCATAAACACAGTGTAAATTTATGTACTTACGATTTTTTTTCAGCTATAATAGATGTTTTCTGTCACCTAACTTGAACAGTTGCTATCGTCAACTATGGCGGTGAAGGTTGTTCGGTGTTTGAATCGTATAGTAAATTTAGAGTCAAATCCGGCTTAACCGGATTTTAAGTAGATTCCAGATCGCATTTAATGTTCAAATATTATAATTATAATTGTTAATAACTTGTATGTTAGCTAATGTGTATTCTTCTTAGGAACTATTTGAAAATGGTTGTTGAGTTCGGAAGAACATGTATGTAACTTGGTTACGTTGGCAACTTCCGGTTGCCTTGGGTTGCCAAATGACAGCCAGCGGCTGTCACTGGGCTGTCACCTACAGCCGTTGGGTATAAATAGCGCATTTCTTGCGCATTAGCTTGAGTAGCTTTTCGGCCGATATCGGGTTTTCCCTGTTCGGTACAACTTCAACCGTTTCTAGTGTTTAACGTGATTATTAATGATCCTTCAGGCACATCAACTACTTCGGTCTTCCTCAGTACTGTCAGCAGTACATGTAAGTGAAAATTGAGAGATCATTCACTTGGGATATTTCCTGGTGTTATCACCAGTGTCTTTTAGGCAAGAAGTTCTCATTCTCATAGTTAACATTGTATTGACATCATTTTCTGTGGTCAACGTTTGATAGCCAGAGTTTA
The DNA here is from genome assembly GCF_002113885.1 of Mizuhopecten yessoensis. NCBI lineage: Eukaryota > Metazoa > Mollusca > Bivalvia > Pectinida > Pectinidae > Mizuhopecten > Mizuhopecten yessoensis. The sequence goes on from NW_018404500.1 coordinate 44,847, forward strand.
GCACATATTCTTCCTAATAGTCCAATATTACTTATTCGGTGGCTTATGATAACGTAATAGTTTATCTTCCTGACTAGGATTGTTGATATTCTGTTTTATCACGGACATAATAGCTCAAATAGTCTTTATAGACAATATTACTTAGAACCAATTCACTGTAGCAGTTTGCTAAGTTTAATTATTGTAAAAGCAGACCCCTATACTTTAATTTAATAGAGCGCTAGATTATTAAGTGTTAATTTCCAATACTATATAGTTAATCTGTTTACTTGTTACAAATGCATTACTCTTATTATTGAGGGTGGACTGAGACTTATATTATTTCGTAATTTATTGGTTAATAGTTGACGATAGCAACTGTTCAAGTTAGGTGACAGAAAACATCTATTATAGCTGAAATAAATCGGAAGTACATAAATTTACATTGTGTTTATGCTTACTGGGTGACAATAATGCAGGGGAAATGCAGTCTTTACACCTTCGGCTGTTATAAATATGTATAAAAACTCTCTGAAGTTACGTCTTCAACACAGGGCTAGTCCAACTGTAAATCATGCGGAAGGAACTTACTGCATTCCCACACGAATTATTATACATCCACGGGACCATAAACAACCCTGCATGTCCTTAAACAATAACTGATATATACAAGACTTGTTAAATTACATAACAATCATATTAGCACAGTTTACATTAATAATAGTGATCAGCTGATCAACCTATAAACAATAACAAGCTGTCTCCCATAGGTAGTAACAGTGTATTACATGTAACAAACTTCACCAACAATGATGAGGAGGAGGAGGAGTGCATTACTGATTACTAGTTGATCATGACTGCAGTCATACTGGGTGCAAGTGTACTGAATCACCTGAAGGGGACTTGCTGCGCTATTGATAGATAAATATTTATTAAATGTGACTCCTGCTCTGTTAGCAGATTAGCATTGTCAAAAGGTGTCTTCTACTTCTACTTTATCAGTGGATTATCACCGACTAAATGTGACTCCTGCTCTGTTAGCAGATTAGCATTGTCACAAGGTGCCTTCTACTTATACTTTATCAGTGGATTATCACCGACTAAATGTGAACTTGTGTACCCAATGTCAATTTGAGAGACACAGTTAATAATTCAGCAAAATTTTGATATATTTTTCCAAAATTAATAACTGATTTATGATAAAGAATTTATAAGAATTGAAGGATTAGGAAATACAAAAAGAATTACCGGGGTAATACAATTTATCTATATTTAGCCATGATAAACATATTTTTCGTCTAAGAGATAATTTAAATCTCAATCTTCAGAATATGTCACAATTTTATCTTGATTGAAATGGCAGAAAAAACACTTGTAATGAAACACACAGATATCCTTTTGTGCTTTGGACTGTTGTAATTATAGTTTGAGATTTTTGGCTCAATACCTTTTGTTGAAACTGAATTGATTTTTACATGGAAATTGAATGGACACAATCAACATATTCAATAAAAGGAAATTTATAAATGTTTTAATTATAAGTATATGAGAAAAAATTGGTTATTCACTGGTGGGAAACAACAAAAGCATAGACATGAGACGGATCAGAATTAGAATCTAATGAAAGAGAGTAAGGTCTGAATTGAAAAATTAATTTTTAACATTTAGTTGGTCAACATGACAGAGAATTTGATTAGACTTAATGGTCTCGAAATCGCTATGCAGAAAGGAGTATTTAATTAGAAAAAAAATAACCTACATAGTAGATTTGGTCATGGTATCGTAAGTTTTGGGCAGGGTGTGTTTATGCAGTTATCAGAGAGACAATCTCCTCATTGATGTGTATAAATAAACCTTGTCCAATTCGAGCCAAAAATGGTGTGGGTAGCGGACGAAGATATGGATCAGAATTGTCAAGAAGTCTGATAGGGTTTTTGTAGAGTTAATTCTAGACACACTTTAGGTACTGTTGAATGATCGGGATACCGTTTGATATCTTATTTCTCTGCGAACGTGTGTGACACAATAAAAATGTGATTATATTTGGGTCATTTCAGAAATAGCTTAATTGACGTATTTAGGCGGCACTTGGTTTGATTTCTAATTTGGTCAGTCATGATGAATAATTATTATGACTTCCTCTAGTATTTTTGCTGTCTAAGTAAGTAAGCCTCCTAGAGAGAGCCATTTTGGCTGATCCTATGATAACGGCAAAGATAACGTGACACATTTGGAGATTTGATAAACTTATTTTTGCCAATTTAACCAATGTGATATTTATCCTAGGTGATAATTTGTGGTTTATCTCGATGAAATTCACATTGTTTCGAGTTGGGCTACGTCATAACACAGTCATAACACAGTCATAACACTGAGTGTGATGTTGATTTAATTATCAGAGTCTCATTATTTTAGTTACATGTATTATCTTCAATCCTGCAAGCATATTATTTTTGCTAAAAAGGTGATTACCTAAAATCTTCTGATTACAGCCAAGATAATTTATAATCATTCTGAAGTATATCAGATATAGATAATTATTACAACACTTAAATCTAGTATCAATGTATACAAGTTACCAAAAAGAAATAATTGGTTTGTTGAGATTGGTGACATTTTTTTTCCAGACAAATGAGATAGTAAAGAACCAGCTTGATAATGGTTTTTAGCTCAATGTTGAGCTTATGCCATACTGCAGCGTCCATCGTCCGTCAGTCAACTTTTCCTTTAAAACGCTACTAAGTCATGAACGACTGGGCAGATTTTGACCAAATTTGGTCAGAAGCATCCTTGGGGGAAGGGGAACAAATTTTGTATAAATGGAGGGTCTGGCCCCCCTGGGGGCTGAGGGGCGTGGCCCAATAGGGGAAATATAGCAAATTCTTTAAAATCCTTCTTCTTCTGTAGGAATGAAAGGATTTGAACGTTCCATATTTGGTCAGAAGCATCCTTGGGAAAAGGGGAACAAATTTTGTATAAACCGTGGGTCTGGCCCCCCTTAGGGCTGAGGGGCGGGGCCCAATAGGGTAAATATAGCAAATTCTTTAAAATCCCAATAGGGGAAACATAGCAGATTATTTTTTTAAATCCTTCTTCTGTAGGAATTGGACCATATTTGGTGTGGAGCATCCTCGGTAAAGGGGAACCAATTTTGTATAAACGGTGGGTGTTGCCCCTCTGGGACCTGAGGGGCGGGGCCCAAAAGGGGAAATATAGGTAAAACTTTTATAATCCCACTTCTACCATAGGAATTAAGGGATATTTTCCTAATTTAGTCTGGAACATCCTTAGGGAAAAGGGACTCAATTTCGTATGGACAGAAGGGAGCCTAGGGGCCCAATAGGGGAAACATAGCAAATTCTTCAAAATCCTTCTTCTGTAGGAATGACAGGATTTTGTCCAAATTTGGTATGAAGCAGCCTTGAATGAAGGGGAAACAATTTTGTATAAGCAGTGGGTGTGGTCTCCCAGGGGGCAGAAGGGCGGGGCTCAATTGGAGAAATAGAGGTAAAACCTTTAAAACCCTAATTCGACCATCGGGATTATGGGATTTTATCCTTATTTAGTCTGGAGCATCAATGGACCAAGGGGACTCAATTTTATATAATTGGTGGGTATGACAGAGCCCTACCCCTAGGTTGCATAGGGGTGGGGTTCTTTTTGAAGTTTGTTCTCGCTTTATCTCAAGTACTGGATGGATCTTTCTGAAATTTCATATGTATTTACAGCACCTACTTCATACCAATTATTTTAAACATATTCAGGTGAGCGATGCAGGCCCTCTGGGCCTCTTGTCTTTAAAGAAGCAGCATATTGGTGACTTAATAAGTTCTCTGCTATGTTGGTGTTGTATGAGAAAATAGAGTCTTGTTTGTATAATTTTCTTCAGATCGTTTAGTGTAACCTTACAATTCTTTATTTTACCAACTCTATTACATCTTTGATAAAAGTTGATTTTTTGTCATCGATATTTTGGTCACTTTTTACAAAGGCTTTGAACCCCATCACCTTACGCACATCTTTCCTGTTCTAGTTGGCAGTAATAATTATCTCAATCTGCTGTTGTTTGTGAAAAGTTTTATGAGGTATGTTAATGATAAAAATCTAAAAACAAAATGAAAATGATAGATGGCCATCAGCTAGTTTCTGCAACTGTAGCAATTGCCATTGGCTTCCTAGTTACTGACTGGCATCAAAGCATCATTGGTGGGCAAAACTGATAGGAGTGTCGCTAGTATACTTGTTCATGCAGTCTCTGGTTAGCTAATTGCAGCAGTAAGGTGTGTGATTCTGGTTAATGCTCCCTACTCTGTTGGACTACCGCCAGATGAGGTATGGTTACAGAATTGGGCCAAGAACATAGACTCTTTTAATATGAAATAACACTGATTAGGTGTCTATTATTCTGTACAGGAACAGGTAGGCTTCCGTATCCTGTTTTGATGTTTTCTGATGGTCAGGCTTTAAGACAGATGGCACTAGGTAGTGTCATGTCAGTTTGTCTGGACCCTAGTACAGTAACAAGGGTAACTTGTACAGACTTATACAGTTACTGGAGTAGCTTGACCAAATACAAGTCTGGTTACCAGGGGAGCTTGTCCCGACACAAGTCTAATGGTTACCAGGGCAGCTTGTCCGGACACGAGTACGGCTACCTTGGCAGCTTGTCCCGACACGAGTACGGCTACCAGGGCAGCTTGTCCCAACACGAGTACGATTACAAGGGCAACTTGTTCCAACAAGAGTACGATTACAAGGGCAGCTTGTTCCAACACAAGTCTGGTTACAAGGGAAGCTTGTCCCGACACGAGTACGGTTACCAGGGCAGCTTGTCCCAACACGAGTACGGCTACCTTGGCAGCTTGTCCCGACACGAGTACGGCTACCAGGGCAGCTTGTCCCAACACGAGTACGGTTACAAGGGCAACTTGTTCCAACAAGAGTACGATTACAAGGGCAGCTTGTTCCAACACAAGTCTGGTTACAAGGGAAGCTTGTCCCGACATGAGTACGGTTACCAGGGCAGCTTGTCCCAACACGAGTACGGTTACCAGGGCAGCTTGTTCCAACACGAGTACGGTTACCAGGGCAGCTTGTCCCGACATGAGTACGCTTACTAGGGCAGCTTGTCCCGACACAAGTATAGTTACAAGGGAAGCTTGTCATGACACAAGTCTGGTTACCGGGCAGCTTGTCCCAACATGAGTACGGTTTCCAGGGCAGTTCGTCCAAATACCCATCTGTTTACCAGGGCAGCTTGTCCCGACATAAATCCTGTGACCTAAGCAGCTTGTTATAACACCAATCTGGTTACCAGGACTGCTTGTCTGGACGGACACCAGTTCTGTTATCAGGGCAGTTTGTCCAGATAACTAATCTGGTAAGCAGGGCAGTTTGTCGGAATACCTGGACTTCTTGTCTGAACAGCAGTGTAGGTGTCTTGTTGGTTTGGGCATGCTGAAGTGTGGGTTACGATCACTTGTTCAGACCACTATGTCTCGACTGGCGACATATTTCCTTCTATATAGTCATCAATTCCTCTTATAGCTGCTCCTCTATAATAATAGGTTTGAATTGTATTGTCGGAGTCACTCAATATGAATATATACACCTTGAAATTAACATGTGATTGGAGTTTTGCATACAGTGAATTTTGTCATAATGAATCATGTAGAGACATTGAGAATAATTGTGGTCCAGTATGACTGAGTTAAGTATGTTTTTATGTACATTACAGCGAGATGAGACATATCGTTGCTCTTCCCATGGTATGGATGTCCCAGCCCATATCATTTAGATGTCATGAAACCTATTTGAAAATTACTGCCATGCAAAATTCAGAAAAAGAAACTAAAAATATATTTGTTTTTTACGACACATTTAGAGTATTAAGATAGCGCGTGGATGGCCATCAGCAGATAATAAAAGTGCAATATGTTTCTTCTAATGGCTGAAATCTGTCTGAGTTGACATTGTTGTCGAAATCTCATCACCATGGCAACATTATTAGCTCACCTGGCACGAAGTGCCAAGTGAGCTTATGCCATGGCGCGTCGTCCGTCCGTCTGTCCGGCCGGCCGGCTGGCCGGCCGGCGTCAATATTTTACTTTAAACGACTTCTTCTTAATAATCGAAAGGCCTAGGGTGATGATATTTGGCCAGAAGCAAACTGGGATGAAGGGCTACCAAGTTTGTTAAAATTAATGACCTTCACCCATTTTCAAGGTCACAGGGGTCAAATATGTTAAAAACTTTAAACAACTTCTTCTGAATAACTAAGACGCCTAGGATAATGATATTTAGCCAGTAACATGCTAGGATAAAGGGCTACCAAGTTTGTTCAAATGAATGACCTTTACTTATATTCAAGGTCACAGGGGTCAAATATGTTAAAAACCGTTGAACAACTTCTTCTCAATAACCAAAAGGTCTAGGATGATGATATTTGGCCAGTAGCATGCTGTGATAACGTGCTACCAAGTTTGTTCAAATGAATGACCTTGACTTATATTGGAGGTCACAGGGGTCAAATATGTTTAAAACCTTGAACAACTTCTTCTGAATAACCCAGAGGCCCAGGGTTATGATATTTGGCCAGTAGCATGCTGGGATGAAGGGCTACCAAGTTTGTTCAAATGAATGACCTTCATCTATTTTCAAGGTCACCAGGGTCAATTGTCTTAAAAAATCTTTAAACAACTTCTCCAGAATAACTAAGACCCCTAGGATAATGATATTTGGCCAGTAACATGCTAGTATAAATGGCTACCAAGTTTGTTCAAATGAATGACCTTTACTTATATTCAAGGTCACAGGGGTCAAATATGTTAAAAACCTTTGAACAATTTCTTCTGAATAACCAATAGGTCCAGGGTTACGATATTTGGCAAGTAGCATGCTGGGATGAAGCGCTACCAAGTTTGTTCAAATGAATGACCTTGAAAAATATTCAAGGTCACAATGGTGAAATATGTTTAAAACCTTTATACAACTTCTCCTCAATAACCGAAAGTCCTAGGATGATGATATTTGGCCAATAGCATGCTGGGATAAAGATCTACCAAGTTTGTTCAATTGAATGACCTTGACTCATATTTAAGGTCACAGGGGTAAAAAATGTTTAAAACCTTTAAACAACTTCTTCTGTATAACTAAAAGGCTCAGGGATAAGATATTTGGCCAGTAGCATGCTGGGATGAAGGGCTACCAAGTTTCTTCAAATAAATGACCTTCGTTCATTTTCAAGGTCACAGGGGTCAATTGTCTTGAAAAATCTGTAAACAACTTCTGAATAACTAAGAGGCCTAATATACAGATAGTTGGCCAGTAACATGCTGGGATGAAGGGCTACCAAGTTTGTTTAAATGAATGACCTTTACCTATATTCAAGGTCACAGGGGTCAAATATGTTTAAAACCATTAAACAACTTCTGCTGAATAACCAAGAGGCCTAGGATAATGATATTTGGTCAGTAATTTGCTGAGATCAAGGGCTACCAAGTTTGTACAAAAGAATGACCTTCACCTTAATTCAAGGTCACAGGGGTCAAATATGTTTAAATCCTTTAAACAACTTCTACTGATTAACCAAAAGGCCTAGGGTTATGATATTTTGCAAGTAACATGCTGGGATGAAGGGCTATACGATTTATTAGCCTTTAGCTTTATTTAAGATAACTTTTAAGGTTACAAATGTGAGATGTATACCAGGTGAGCGATGCAGGCCGATTGGGCCTCTTGTATTAATAAGTATTTATATGTATAAGTGTAGGTATGGTAACATTGTATTGTTTTATTGTGATATGTTTTATAGAAACATTTAAATACGGCATTGTAAACACTCTTTTGCAGAATTAATATACAACAGTTAGGTTGGGCCAATTCATGCAGCCTTTACGTGGCAAAACAAGAGGCCCAATGGGCCTGCATCGCTCACCTGGTATAAATCTCACACTTGTAACCTTAAAAGTGATCTAAAATAAAGCTACAGGCAAAATAAAATATCAGTATTTATGATTAAAGTTCATTCAAGAGAACCTGAAAGGAAATTTTATAGCCTTTCATCTCAGGATGCAACTTGCAAAGTATCAACATCCTGGGACCCATGGTTATTCAGAAGAGGTTGTTTAAAGATTTTAAACAAATTTGACCCCTTTGACCTTGAATATAAGTCAAAGTCATTCACTTTAACAAACATAGTAGTCCTTGATCCCAGCATGCTACTGACTAAATATCAACATCCTGAGCCTTTTGGTTATTCAGAACAAGTTGTT
>NW_018404500.1:53848-63185 GCF_002113885.1 Mizuhopecten yessoensis
GTAGCCCTTCACCCAAGCATGCTACTGGCCAAATATCATCTCCTTGGGCAGTTTGGTTATTGAGAAGAAGATGTTTAAAGTTTTTAACATATTTGACCCCTGTGACCTTGAAAATGGGTGAAGGTCATTAATTTTAACAAACTTTGTAGCCCTTCATCCCAGTTTGCTTCTGGCCAAATATCATCACCCTAGGCCTTTTGGTTATTAAGAAGAAGTTGTTTAAAGTAAAATATTGACGCCGGACGACGGACGGACGGACGACGGACGCCGCGCCACGGCATAAGCTCACTTGGCACTTCGTGCCAGGTGAGCTAAATATGGTGTTGTAAACATGAACCACATCAGGAAAGTTTCGGCAAACAGTATTTGTAAAATGGATCGTCATGAATGAACATTCTCAAACAGTCAATTAGTGAAATTAGCGAATGGGTAAAATAGTGTTAAATAGAGACAATGGAAATTAAATATAAAGAAAAGAGAAAGGTACAGTCACTTATTCTTTGAAAGCTACATAAATCATATCCCACACTAGACTTCATAGAGCCTGTATAGTATCTCATTAGGCAACTTACATAGCCTATATCCTACGGTAGGGGGCCATGGTGGCCGAGTGGCTAAGGCGACTGATCGTCTATGATCACTAGCCCTCCACCACTGGGTCACAGGTTTGAGGTCTACCTGGGGCAGTCACCAGGTACTGGCTGCAGGTTGGTGCTTTTTCTCTGGGTTCTCTGGTTTTCCTCCACCATCAAAACATGGCTCATACTTAAATGACAAACACAAACAAACAAAGCTAAATGTCCTGCAATTGACTTCGTACATTATAGTTATGATACAGGGGCAAAACAAGCAAGACCTTGACAGTTCCTTTAAATGTGACAAAGTTTGTATACTTGTGAATCAATTGTTTGCGAAAATCATTGATTCTGTGTTATCAAGTAAGATCTATTGCAGTTATCAGGATCTACAGTTTTTGTAGTGATCTTTAAAAATATTGATAAGGTTATACCTTTTATATTTTGCAGAAAGCCACGATTAAATTCTCAATTGGTAGCGCAGCAAGTTGCCCAGCAGTATGTGCCCCCACCTCCAAAAAAAGAGAAGCTTGAAAATGGAACGCTTGTAGATGGGGATGATGAGGAAGAAGGAGAGGAACCTGAAGAGGAGGAGGAAGAGGAAGAGGAGGAGGAAGAGGAAAGGGAGGAGGAAGAGGCAGTAGACAGTGATAGTACCCAGGAGGACTATCGCCTAGAGTTACCTCCCCCTCCTATAGAAACCACAACTCTCAGTACAATTAATATCAAAAAGGAGAAGAACCATACAAATACAGCAAAAAAGATCTCAAATCAACAAAGGTAAACCTACACCTGTATATTAGGTATCTAGGGTGTACCGGTAGATAGTCTAACATGTTCCCCTGTATATTAGGTATCTAGGGTGTACAGGTAGATAGTCTAACATGTTCACCTGTATATTAGGTATCTAGGGCGACAGGTAGAAAGTCTTAACATGTACACCTGTATATTAGATATCTAGGGTGTACAGGTAGATATTCTAACATGTACACCTGTATATTAGGTATCTAGGGTGTACAGGTAGATGTCTAACATGTACACCTGTATATAAGGTATCTAAGGTGTACACGTAAATAGTCTATCATGTACACCTGTATATTAGGTATCTAGGGAGTACAGGTAGATATTCTAACATGTACACCTGTTTATTAGGTATCTAGGGTGTACAGGTAGTTGTCTAACATGTATACCTGTATATTAGATATCTAGGGTGTACAGTTTTATATTCTAACATGTACACCTGTATATTAGGGATCTAGGGTGTACAGGTAGATAGTCCAACATGTACACCTGTATATTAGGTATCTAGGGTGTACAGGTAGATGTCGAACATGTACACTTGTATATTAGGTATCTAGGGTGTACAGGTAGATGTCTAACATGTTCACCTGTATATTAGGTATCTTGGGTGTACAGGTAGATGTCTAACATGTACAACTGTATATAAGGTATCTAGGGTGTACAGGTAGATGTCTAACATGTACACCTGTATATTAGGTATCTAGGGTGTACAGGTAGATAGTCCTAGATGTACATCTGTAAGTTATATAGTAGCATGTTAGGGATGTACAAGGAGGAAAATAATTAAAGGTGAAAGCAAATTACTTGCAAATAATTCATACTTATGCCACATTTCCTTTAATTGCTCAAAAATATAGCCTTTGAAATGTTTATATCATAGAAAATGTTTTGTAAAAAACAACCAACAAAAAAAATAACAAATAGGGGATTTTTCCTTTTTTTCGTTGACTGTTCTGTATAATTAGGTATAATTAATCTTAATATCTAGTGAAATAGACAGATAGGTGAAATCCTCAAAACACCGCTAATCTCATCAAGCTTTGTAACTGTGACAAAAGCCCCAAACAACACTAATCTCATCTAGCTTTGTATCTGACAATAGCCCCAAACCCCGCTAATCTCATCAAGCTTTGTAACTGACAAAAGCCCCAAACCCCACTAATCTCATCTAGCTTTGTAACTGACAATAGCCCCAAACCCCGCTTATCTCATCAAGCTTTGTAACTGTGACAATAGCCCCAAACCCCGCTAATCTCATCTAGCTTTGTAACTATGACAATAGCCCGAAACTCCACTAATCTCATCAAGCTTTGTAACTGACAATAGCCCCAAACCCCACTAATCTCATCAAGCTTTGTAACTGTGACAATAGCCCCAAACTCCACTAATCTCATTAAGCTTTGTAACTGACAAAAGCCCCAAACCCCTCTAATCTCATCTAGCTTTGTAACTGTGATAATAGCCCCAAACCCCGCTAATCTCATCAAGCTTTGTAACTATGACAATAGCCCCAAACCCCGCTAATCTCATCTAGCTTTGTAACTGTAACAATAGCCCCAAACTCCGCTTATCTCATCTAGCTTTGTAACTGTGACAATAGCCCCAAACTCTGCTTATCTCATCTAGCTTTGTAACTGTGACAATAGCCCGAAACTCCACTAATCTCATTAAGCTTTGTAACTGACAAAAGCCCCAAACCCCTCTAATCCCATCTAGCTTTGTAACTGTGATAATAGCCCCAAGCCCCGCTCATCTCATCAAGCTTTGTAACTGTGACAATAGCCCCAAACCCCACTAATCTCATCTAGCTTTGTAACTGACAATAGCCTCAAACCCCGCTAATCTCATCAAGCTTTGTAACTATGACAATAGCCCCAAACCCCGCTAATCTCATCAAGCTTTGTAACTATGACAATAGCCCCAAACCCCGCTAATCTCATCTAGCTTTGTAACTGTAACAATAGCCCCAAACTCCGCTTATCTCATCTAGCTTTGTAACTGTGACAATAGCCACAAACTCCACGAATCTCATTAAGCTTTGTAACTGACAAAAGCCCCAAACCCCCCTAAACTCACCTAGCTTTGTAACTGTGATAATAGCCCCAAACCCCGCTAATCTCATCAAGCTTTGGAACTGAGACAATAGCCCCAAACTCTGCTTATCTCATCTAGCTTTGTAACTGTGACAATAGCCGCAAACCCCGCTAATCTCATCAAGCTTTGTAACTGACAAAAGCTCCAAACCCCTCTAATCTCATCTAGCTTTGTAACTGTGATAATAGCCCCAAACCCCGCTAATCTCATCAAGCTTTGTAACTATGACAATAGCCCCAAACCCCGCTAATCTCATCAAGCTTTGTAACTATGACAATAGCCCCAAACCCTGCTAATCTCATCAAGCTTTGTAACTGTGACAATAGCCTCAAACCCCACTAATCTCATCAAGCTTTGTAACTGTGATAATAGCCCCTAACCCCGCTAATCTCATCAAGCTTTGTAACTGTGACAATAGCCAATTTGCCTGCCTGTATGCCAGTATATGACAGAATTGGATACCAGTAACACAGGTCCACACTTTATAGTCAACAGGGGAGTAGGACCAGGCCTTATACGCTAAAGGGTGGAGAAAGTCCAGGTGCAAAGAAAGTCATTGAAAAGATACTCTTGGTAAATGAGTCATTTACACCAACTCTGGTACTTATGCTTACCCTAATGCAGTTAATGATGTCAACAGTTTGTAAGAATATCAGAGGAAAAGAAACCTTCTAAAAATTGTTTGTTCAGGGCTCACCTGGATGCAAAGACTAATGAGCTAATGACGTGATGGTGCTGTTAGATTCATATATAAAGCTTATTTTTCTGTGGCAGTAATTGTCCTGTTCATAGATATCAGTGCCAATACTTGTCCGGTTCACAGATATTTATACCAGAGAGTAGTTGTCCGGTTCACAAATATCTATGCCAGTTGTTGTCCTGTTCACAGATAGTTATGCCAGTAATTGGTCGGTTCACAGATATCTGTGCCAGTAATTGTCAGGTTCACATATGTATATGCCAGAAGTTGTCAGGTTCATAGTTATCTGTGCCAGAAGTTGTCAGGTTCACATATATTTATGCCAGTTGTTGTCCTGTTCACAGATAGTTATGCCAGTAATTGGTCAGTTCACAGATATCTGTGCCAGTATTTGTCAGGTTCACATATGTATATGCCAGAAGTTGTCAGGTTCATAGATATCTGTGCCAGAAGTTGTCAGGTTCACAGATATCTATGCCAGTTGTTGTCCTGTTCACAGATAGTTATGCCAGTAATTGGTCGGTTCACAGATATCTGTGCCAGTATTTGTCCGGTTCACATATGTATATGCCAGAAGTTGTCAGGTTCATAGATATCTATGCCAGTAGTTGTCAAGTTCACAGATAGTTATGCCAGTAATTGGTCGGTTCACAGATATCTGTGCCAGTAATTGTCCGGTTCACATATGTATATGCCAGAAGTTGTCAGGTTCACAGATATCTTTGTCAGTAGTTGTCTGGTTCATATATATCTATGCCAGTAGTTGTCTGGTTCACATATATTTATGCCAGTTGTTGTCCTGTTCACAGATAGTTATGCCAGTAGTTGTCCAGTTCACAAATATCTGTGCCAGTAGTTGTCAGGTTCACAGATATCTGTGCAAGTCGTTGTCATGTGCAAGTCGTTGTCATGTTCACAAATATCTATGCCAGTATTTGTCAGGTTCACAGATAGTTATGCCAGTAATTGGTCGGTTCACATATATCTGTGCCAGTAATTGTCCGGTTCACATATGTATATGCCAGAAGTTGTCAGGTTCACAGATATCTTTGTCAGTAGTTGTCTGGTTCATATATATCTATGCCAGTAGTTGTCTGGTTCACATATATCTATGCCAGTAGTTGTCTGATTCACAGATAGTTATGCCAGTAGTTGTCCAGTTCACAAATATCTGTGCCAGTAGTTGTCAGGTTCACAGATATCTGTGCAAGTCGTTGTCATGTGCAAGTCGTTGTCATGTTCACAAATATCTATGCCAGTATTTGTCAGGTTCACAGATATCTGTGCCAGTAGTTGTCAAGTTCACAGATATATATTCCAGTAGTTGTCAGGTTTACAGATATCTATGCCAGAAGTTGTCAGGTTCACAGATATATGTGCCAGTAGCTGTCAGGTTCACAGATATCTGTGCTAGTAGCTATATATATATAGTTGTCAGGTTCACACATATCTGTGCAAGTAGTTGTCCAGTTGTCAGATATCTGTGCCAGTAGTTGTCAGGTTCACAGGTAGCTATGCCAGTAGTTGTCAGGTTCTCAGATATCTGTGCAAGTAGTTGTCCAGTTCACAGATATCTGTGCCAGTAGTTGTCAGGTTCACAGGTAGCTATGCCAGTAATTGTCCGATTCACAGATAGCTATGCCAGTAGTTATCCAGCTCACAGATATCTGTGCCAGTAGTTGTCAGGTTCTCAGATATCTGTGCAAGTTGTTGTCCAGTTCACAGATAGTTGTGCAAATAGTTGTCTGGTTCACAGATACTTATGCTGGCAGTTGTCGGGTTCACAGATATTTATGCAAATAGATGTCCGGTTCACAGAAAGTTATGCCAGGAGTTGTCAGGTTCACTAAATATCTGTGCCAGTAGTTGTCCAGTTCACAGAAAGTTATGCCAGTAGTTGTCCAGTTCACAGATAGTTATGCAAATAGATGTCCGCTTCACTGAAAGTTAAGCCACTAGTTGTCCAGTTCACAGATAGTTTTGCAAATAGATGTCCGGTTCACAGAAAGTTATGCCAGGAGTTGTCAGGTTCACTAATATCTATGCCAGTAGTTGTCCGGTTCACAGAAAGTTATGCCAGTAGTTGTCCAGTTCACAGATAGTTTTGCCAGTAGTTGTCCGGTTCAGAGATAGTTATGCCAGTAATTGTCCGGTTTACAGATATCAGTGCCAGTAGTTGTCAGGTTCACAGATATCTGTGCGAGTTGTTGTCAGATTCGCAGATTTCTATTCCATTAGTTGTCAGGTTCACAAATATCTATGTGAGTTGTTTTCAGGTTTACATATATCTATGCCAGTATTTGTCAGGTTCACAGATATCAGCTGTGTCAATATTTGTTAGGTTCACAGAAATCTATGCCAGTACTTATCAAGTTCACAGATATCTGTACCAGTAGTTGTCTTGTTCACAGATATCTGTTCTAGAAGTTATCTGGTTCACAGATATCTATGTCAGTATATAGTTGTCAGGTTCACAGATATCTGTGCCAGTAGTTGTTGGGTTCACAGATATCTATGCCAGTAGTTGTCAGGTTCACAGATATCTGTGTCAGTAGTTGTATTGTTCACAGATATCTGTGCGAGTTGTTGTCCATTTCACAGATAGTTATGCAAATAGTTGTCCGATTCACAGAAAGTTTTGCCAGCAGTTGTCCAGTTCACAGATAGATATGCAAGTAGATGTCCGGTTCACAGAAAGTTATGCCAGTAGTTGTCCAGTTCACAGATAGTTATGCCAGTAGTTGTCCGGTTCACAGAAAGTTATGCAAATAGATGTCCGGTTCACAGATAGTTATACAAATATATGTCTGGTTCACAGATAGATTTGCCAGTAGTTGTCCGGTTCACAGAAAGTTATGCCAGTAGTTGTCCAGTTCACAGATAGTTATGCCAGTAGTTGTCCGGTTCACAGAAAGTTATGCAAATAGATGTCCGGTTCACAGATAGTTATACAAATAGATGTCTGGTTCACAGATAGATTTGCCAGTAGTTGTCCGGTTCACAGATAGTTATGCCAGTAATTGTCCGGTTTACAGATATCTGTGCCAGTAGTTGTCAGGTTCACAGATACCTGTGTGAGTTGTTTTCAGATTCACAGATATCTATTTCATTAGTTGTCAGGTTCACAAATATCTGTGTTAGTTGTTGTCAGGTTCACATATATCTATGCCAGTATTTGTCAGGTTCACGGATATCAGCTGTGTCAATATTTGTCAGGTTCACAGATATCTATGCCAGTATTTATCAAGTTCACAGATATCTGTGCCAGTAGTTGTCAGGTTCACAAATGTCTATGCCAGTATTTGTCAGGTTCACAGATATCTGTGCCAGTATTTGTCAGGTTCACAGATATCTGTGCCAGTATTTGTCAGGGTTACAGATATCTATGCCAGTATTTATCAAGTTCACAGATATCTGTGCCAGTAGTTGTCTGGTTCACATATATCTGTGCTAGTAGTTGTCTGGTTCACAGATATCTGTGCTAGTAGTTGTCTGGTTCACTGATATCTGTGCCAGGTTCATGTGTTTCTATGCCCTCAGTTTTTATACGCCCGTCGAAGACGGGGACGTATNTGTCCGCTCGATATCTCGAGTAATTATTAACGGATTAACTTCAAACTTCACAACAAGGTTAATTACCATTAATGCTCGGACAAGTTCGATAACCGCCATCATTGGACGATAATTTGTGGAGTTATGCTCCTTTATGGACTTGTCGAAACAGTGTCCGCTCGATATCTCAAGTAATTATTAACGGATTAACTTCAAACTTCACAACAAGGTTAATTACCATGAAAGCTCGGACAAGTTCGATAACCGCCATTATCCGACCGTAATTATTGGAGTTATTCCCCTTGGTTTCATTAATGCGATGCATGTGTTCCATGATGTTGAATTGCACTCATTGATCTACCAGTTATGTTGAATGATTTCTCTTTCAATATCAATTACTCACAAATACTTCATATATTTCAATCATACAAACAACTGCTCATTCAATGTGTGACGGGCGTATTATATACCGCTTGCGGTAACCTTGTTCAAGTTTATAGATATCTGTGTCGGAAGTTTGCCTGGTTCATATTTGTTTGTATGGCATTGGTTTGTCTTGTTTAAGCGTTTCTATGTCAGAAGTTTGTATGGTTCATATATGTGTGTGTGGTTTGTGTGGTTTGTGTGTTTTTATGTCAGAAGATGGGTAGAAGTGCCTGTCAACATCTTATTCAAGGTCGAAGTTTCTTAATGCATTAATTAATTCACTAGAGAATGTCAATTTGTAAATCAAGGTCATTGTGAGGTTGGATCTCTAACACCCTGTTAAGATTAATTACGGTATGTAGTTAACGTGGTTGATGGGGCATTGCACAAGGTAGCATGTTCTGGTGACCGATTGGGTAACAATTAGCTCGAAGTCTCTACAATTCCCGGCATGTCAGCATTTGGCGTACAAGGGGATACGATAACAGCTTACTATGAGCTTTACATTTCTCTTTCCATTTATTAGTATTATTGAATTTTCATGGGGTACCTCCTTGAAATTTTAATGGTAATGTCCATTCCACATAGCCTGATTAAAGCAAGGAATCTGGGAATTCCGACACCACACACTCATTTCTCTTTAAATATTTATGACCTTTTTACTTCTTGTAATTTTAAATTTAGGAAATGTACACTCTATAAATTTCTGGAATATTTTGTTTCTGCTGGCTAAGGTCTCTATTGGGAGGTGGATACAGATTAGCTGCGACCAGCCATTTGTTTTAGGTGATCAAGGTAGTGTTACACCTGAGCTTTGTCGCTGCTGACCTGACAAACAGCAGGCACACCTGACACACCTGAAAGTGGAATGCATCAAGGCATTCAAATTGGCAGGTGCCAATGGAAGAGCATAGAGTTCCTTCCCTTGGTTATATTTGTTTGTCCATTTTTAGGTCACCTGAGCTTTGCTCAAGTGACCTATTCCAATCGCTTTTCGTCCGTCGTCGTCCGTCGTCCGTCGTGCGTCGTGCGTAAACTTTTACATTTTCAACTTCTTCTCAAGAACCAGTGGATGGATTTTTTTCAAACTTGGTCAGAATCATCCTTGGTAGATGAGGCTTCAAAATTGTAAAATTGGGATTCCTACCCCAACCCCTGGGGCCAGGGCGGGGCCCCAAAGGGAAAATTA
>NW_018404500.1:64068-64834 GCF_002113885.1 Mizuhopecten yessoensis
ATTTTCAGCAGAAAATTGCTCAAACTTAGTCAGAATCATCTTGGGTAAATGAGAGTTTTACTTTGTAAAATTAGGATTCCTGCCCCATCCCCAGGGGCTAGGGCGGGGCCCCAAAGGGAACATTTACCAATATTTTCAAATTCTTATCCATTGATGACATGACAAGTATTGTATTTCACTTAGTTTACATGCTGATTTCCACATCACATCTAAACAATAAAATAAAGCTACCCGTATCTATGATATAACTCAGGTGACCGCTAAGGCCCTTGGGCCTCTTGTCTTGTTAAGGGTTCACATTCCTAAAACAGCTAGTTAAAGGTCATAAGAAGACTGTCAACAGATGACTGGGCCAGTCAAGGTTGACTTTAAGTTGCTATTACATTGAGTATTGAAATGACTAGGACAAAGTTAAGACATCTTACAGTCAGGTTATTCTGCTATTTTGTAATAAGCTATTTACCCAGAAATACTTCTGGATTCGCTGTACAAGCTCCATCCCCTCCTCCCCTAATAGAACATATAGCAGACTTGGTCATGTTGGTACTGTAGTCATTCTAAAAACAATGACCATTTCCCACTTTTTAGGTCACCTGAGACAAAGTCTCAAGTGACCTATTGCGATCGCCTTTTGTCCGTCGTCGTCCGTCGTGCGTCCGTAAACAATTTACATTTTCGACTTCTTCTCCAAAACCCCTGAACCAATTTCAATGAAATTTTGCAGGGACCTTCCATGGACAAAGTTTCACAAAAATAGTTGCCGGTT
>NW_018404500.1:64865-65282 GCF_002113885.1 Mizuhopecten yessoensis
TCCGTCGTGCGTCCGTAAACAATTTACATTTTCGACTTCTTCTCCAAAACCCCTGAACCAATTTCAATGAAATTTTGCAGGGACCTTCCATGGACAAAGGTCAACAAAAATAGTTGCCGGTTTAGTCCTAAGCCCCCCGGGGCCTGAGGGGCGGGGCCAAAAAGGGTCAAATTGACTAAAATTTCAAAAATCTTCTTCTCAAGACCCAGATATGGTAGAATCAAATACTCTTCATAGATGGAAGGGTCTTAAGGTGCTTTACCAAAATTGTGAAATTCATCACCTTGGGGTCTCACGTTTCCCCCTGGGGAGGGGGTAAACTTTACTATAGTTTATATAGGGAAATCACATTTTGGACCAACATTTGTTTAATTTCCATTGGAAGTAATTCAATTTGGGTTAGCATTATCAGTATTA
>NW_018404500.1:66266-71086 GCF_002113885.1 Mizuhopecten yessoensis
TGATACTTTGAATATTACATGTTAATAACTTGATTGGAATTATAACCTTGAATTGACAGTTTGATACTTTGAAAATTTTGAGCCAGCCCTACCCCCAAGGGCTGGAGGTGCTAGTTTCAAATCCTTTTTAGTCTGAAATCTGTATGCTAGATATTGAGTAAGGTGGTTTTATTGTTTTTTGTCACTTTGAATAATATTTCTGTTCATGTTAAAAACAAAATCAACTCTCTGTATAAATATATCAGGTGACCGTTAAGGCCCATGGGCCTCTTGTTTAGTTACTGGGCCAACTGTCCTGTGAGGAATATATAAAAGTTACAATCAATCAGATTCATAGATGTCTATGTTAGAAGTCTGCTTAGTAGCAGTTGAATCAAGGTTGTGTGAAGGAACTGTCAAACATCAAACTGATCTAGACAAACATGATGGTAAGAAGAATCTGAGTAAAACATTATGGGAAAAAGACAAAAAAAAAATAACTGCAAGTCAGGAACGACCCTGATCACATGGCTGGATTTTAATTATGTTGGGTCAAAGTAAAAATATAATTAGATTATTGGTTTCAGAGTGAAAGCCTAGGCAACAATAAGAAATGAGACTGGTCTTAAAATGTTTAAAAATGTGAAGGTGGTTCATTCTACATAGAGCACTGTGCTACAATATTATGCCCGACATTTCTTTGTGACGTGATAATGGATTAATCTGTATGTATTGTGTGTGTCATCTTGGGTGAAAAGTCAAGGGCGAGGGGACTTTCGTCATTTAAATTCCATTTGAGAAATGATAACCAGTGTTAAGGGAGTAACCTGTATGAGGACAGAGCTGTTGTCTGTGATATGTGTTATAGAGGATAGACTTACTACTACATTTGTCTACTACAAACAACCTCAATAAATCACAGTTGATTATTAGAGCTATCAGTTTGTAAGTAATTAAAATTTCGCATGTGACTTTGGGACGGGTGATGAGCTGGACACACATCAACAAACATGTCAGGGCCACTTCATCCTAGGGGCCAGGCTTTATTGTATCCTGATTGACCGATCTCCACCCTGCTATCACTTTTTCCTATACATCAACAAACATGTCAGGGCCACTTCATCCTAGGGGCCAGGCTTTATTGTATCCTGATTGACCGATCTCCACCCTGCTATCACTTTTTCCTATACATCAACAAACATGTCAGGGCCACTTCATCCTAGGGGCCAGGCTTTATTGTATCCTGATTGACCGATCTCCACCCTGCTATCACTTTTTCCTATACATCAACAAACATGTCAGGGCCACTTCATCCTAGGGGCCAGGCTTTATTGTATCCTGATTGACCGATCTCCACCCTGCTATCACTTTTTCCTATACATCAACAAACATGTCAGGGCCACTTCATCCTAGGGGCCAGGCTTTTTGTATCCTGATTGACCGATCTCCACCCTGCTATCACTTTTTAGCTCACCTGGCACGAAGTGCCAAGTGAGCTTATGCCGTGGCGCGGCGTCCGTCGTCTGTCCGTCCGGCGTCCGGCGTCTGGCGTCTGGCGTCCGGCGTCCGGCGTCCGGCGTCAATATTTTACTTTAAACGACTTCTTCTTAATAACCGAAAGGCCTAGGGTGTCGATATTTGGCCAGAAGCAAACTTGGATGAAGGGCTACAAAGTTTGTTAAAATTAATGACCTTCACCTATTTTCAAGGTCACAGGGGTCAAATATGTCAAAAACTTTAAACATCTTCTTCTCAATAACCAAAATGCCCAGGGAGTTGATATTTGGCCAGTAGCATGCTTGGGTGAAGGGCTACCAAGTTTGTTCAAATGAATGACCTTCAATTATATTCAAGGTCACAGGGGTCAATTGTATTAAAAAACCTTTAAACAACTTCTTCTGAATAACCAAAATGCTCAGGGTGATGATATTTGGCCAGTAGCATGCTGAGATGAAGTGCTACAAAGTTTGTTCAAATGAATGACCTTCACCCATATTCAAGGTCACAGGGGTCAAATATGTTAAAAACTTTAAACAACTTCTTCTGAATAACCAAAATGCCCAGGGTAATGATATTTGGCCAGTAGCATGCTGGGATGAAGGGCTACAAAGTTTGTTGAAATGAATGACCTTCATCCATATTCAGGGTCACAGGGGTCAAATATGTTAAAAACTTTAAACAACTTCTTCTGAATAACCAAAATGCCCAGGGTAATGATATTTGGCCAGTAGCATGCTGGGATGAAGGGCTACAAAGTTTGTTGAAATGAATGACCTTCATCCATATTCAGGGTCACAGGGGTCAAATATGTTAAAAACTTTAAACAACTTCTTCTGAATAACCAAAATGCCCAGGGTAATGATATTTGGCCAGTAGCATGCTGAGATAAAGGGCTACACAGTTTATTCAAATAATTGACCTTCATCTATATTCAAGGTCACAGGGGTCAAATATGTGAAAAACAATCAACAATTTCTTCTGAATAACGAAAATGCACAGGGTGAAGATATTTGACCAGTAGCATGCTGAGATGAAGGGCTACAATGTTTGTTCAAATGCATGACCTTCACCCATATTCAAGGTCACAGGGGTCAAATATGTTAAAAACTTTAAAAACTTGTTCTGAATAACCAAAATGCCCAGGGTGATGATATTTGGCCAGTAGCATGCTGGGATGAAGGGCTACAAAGTTTGTTAAAATTAATGACCTTCACCTATTTTCAAGGTCACAGGGGTCAAATATGTCAAAAACTTTAAACATCTTCTCCTCAATAACCAAATTGCCCAGGGTGATGATATTTGGCCAGTAGCTAGAGCAAATGAAGTGCTACAAAGTTTGTTTAAATGAATGACCTTCACCCATATTCAAGGTCACAGGGGTCAAATATGTGAAAAACATTCAACAATTTCTTCTGAATAACGAAAATGCACAGGGTGAAGATATTTGGCCAGTAGCATGCTGAGATGAAGGGCTACAATGTTTGTTCAAATGCATGAC
This sequence comes from Mizuhopecten yessoensis, assembly GCF_002113885.1. Classification (NCBI taxonomy): domain Eukaryota; kingdom Metazoa; phylum Mollusca; class Bivalvia; order Pectinida; family Pectinidae; genus Mizuhopecten; species Mizuhopecten yessoensis. Next base: position 69,244 of record NW_018404500.1, read on the forward strand.
CTTCACCCATATTCAAGGTCACAGGGGTCAAATATGTTAAAAACTTTAAAAATTTCTTCTGAATAACCAAAATGCCCAGGGTTATGATATTTGGCCAGTAGCATGCTGGGATGAAGGGCTACGAAGTTTGTTCAAATGAATGACCTTGACCAACTTTCAAGGTCACAGGTGTCAAATGTCTTAAAATCTTCAATCAACTTCTTCTCAATTTTGGCCTGTAGCAATCAGGGCTACCAAATTTGTTTAAATGAATGACCTTGACCCACTTTTAACCTAATGTCATTGTTTGACATTCAAGGTCACACTGATATTCTGCCTGTAGCTGTATTTTAGTCCACTTTTAAGATTACAAGTGTGAGATTAATACCAGGTGTGCGATGCAGGCCCATTGGGCCTCTTGTTTACTGAACCCAAACCTTCCTACAATGTACACAACTTCCTTACAACAATATATATGCATAAACATATCCCACCCAAACTATAAATATAAAATCATTAATAACATTATATATGGTAAGACATGTACATTTGTTACTCTAAGAAATTGACTTGTTAAAAACAGTATCTTTGAATAGCATGAGCAAATTTGAGTTAACCTTTGTTAAGAAATATTATATATTTATGGTTGTAAACTAGCTATACCCAGTGGTATTCAATTATAATATTAAGATAGTTAGCCCATATGCAGATTTTGACAGATAATACTAGACCAGCCTATTTGTGATCGTATATTATGACAATTTTCACTAGCCCTTAATTACAATCTACTAGTCCTCGGAGTCAGCCTAGTAAGGTTTGACACCCTTGTACCTGTTACATGCGAACAACCGCTACTAGTGGGAAGTATTTTGATAAGTTAAAATTGCCGTCATAGCATGTTTGAATTTCGGGAAAAGGTGGCAACAGCTGAAAAATCCATTAGGTATTACTCATAAAACAGTTAATACTTTAGTACTGTTGTGGTCAAGGGACTTCAGCCACAAGAAGGCTGGCGTCGGTCAGTCAGAGACACAGATCTGAGTAAGTGGTGGTACACTGGGCTTGTGGTCACCTGGCCTGTTGGTGTATGGCGGGTTGCACATAGTGTCCTCTACTATCACGAGCTACTTTAGGAAACAAGAAGCCTATGTGACACAACAGGACAGAAAAGCTGACGCTTTAGGTGTGTCCAACAATTAAATCAGGCTTCTCACATAATTAGCAAATAGGCGCGGGTGATAACATCAGGCACAGTGGAGGACAATAGGAAGTCTGGCTTGGTCAATAAGTGTGGGAAGTGGGACAATGTCAAGTCTTTGTCACATATATTGGCCTATACTGACTTATGTAATGCCTAGTGTCCATATCCGTTGTAGCTATTTATTGGTAGAAAGTTGGAATTTGAACTATAAATAGGTCCTTTAAGTTCATCAACTCTGTATAAGAAATAGGGGTTCTTATATATATATATACCTAAGAGAGAAAGTTTTGCTAGCTGATGTCATGTTATGCTATTATCGTCTGTAGTTACTTTTTAGGTCACCTGAGACAAAGTCTCAAGTGACCTATTGCGATCGCCTTTTGTCCGTCATCGTCCGTCGTCCGTCGTCCGTCGTGCGTCCGTAAACAATTTACATTTTCGACTTCTTCTCCAAAACCCCTGAACCAATTTCAATGAAAATTTGCAGGGACCTTCCATGGACAAAGGTCAACAAAAATAGTTGCCGGTTTAGTCCTACGCCCCCAGGGGCCTGAGGGGCGGGGCCAAAAAGGGTCGAATTGACTAAAATTTCAAAAATCTTCTTCTCAAGACCCAGATATGGTAGAATCAAATACTCTTCATAGATGGAAGGGTCTTAAGGTG
>NW_018404500.1:72115-81628 GCF_002113885.1 Mizuhopecten yessoensis
TTTGAATATTACATGTTAATAACTTGATTGGAATTATAACCTTGAGTTGACAGTTTGATACTTTGAAAATTTTGAGCCAGCCCTACCCCCAAGGGCTGTAGGGTGGGGCTCAAGGGAGTCAGTGTGCTAAAATTTCTTCATTTTCCTTGTTTAGAATCAGAGGTGCTAGTTTCAAATCCTTTTTAGTCTGAAATCTGTATGCTTGATATTGAATAAGGTGGTTTTATTGTTTTTTGTCACTTTGAATAATATTTCTGTTCATGTTAAAAACGAAATCAACTCTCTGTATAAATATATCAGGTGACCGTTAAGGCCCATGGGCCTCTTGTTTCTCTAAACGACCTTTCGTCAAGTCTTGCCGTTCATATCTTTACACCAATTTCTTATTAGTAATAAGAGCCCCTGTATAGAAACAGGTGCTCTATAGTAACCAGTGTTTGTCTGCCAGGAGCACTTTCGCTTCTAGAGATCATCTTTGAATCTAGTTTGGTTGAAAATGGTAATTGGATGATATCCTACAAGGATTTGGAAATCAAAGTTAACCACTGGTCAAGTTTCAAGGTCAGTGTTATTAAAAATATAACCAAAATAATTCTGTAAACTGTACATTGTATGGCCTTTCCTAACTTGTTGTATGGATAGTCTCTGGTGGAAAAGGCCTTATTATCAGAATCCCCTAATCCAAAATGGCCACCGATGTTTCTCATTGGCAGAGATATTTTAGTTTATATCTGATTGTGTTTATGCTTGATGTTATGGTATTTGTAGGATAACATATATAAGGGACATGTAATGCCTTATTACCCATAATCTGAAACACGTAATGATAACTGTGGCTAATTCTGCTTAGTGATTATGGGGGATAATATTACCGCCAGGCACTTGGTTAGGCCCTTGATGATTTGGTGGCTTATGATTCTGAATACTCTGAGCAATTTGAAATATGATATTACTTGTTTGAACGGGCTTGTGAACAGAGGAAGAACTTTGATATAATATTTGAATTGAATATTCGTGCTTAAATTTCAGGTATTAAAACAAAAATTAATTATTATTTTTTTGTCTCACCGCCACAAAGTCGGGGCAAGATTTAGGTGTTGCTTTTCTGGCAACGGCGGCGTCAACATTAAGTTTTTTTGCATTTAAGTCAGTTTCTCTGAAAGTATAAGTGCTACACCAACCAAACTTGGACCATAGATGCATCTTAGATAGTACTTCTCAGCCCATGTTAAATCAAAGTTAACCACTGGTCAAGGTCAAGGTCAGTGTTACTAAAAATAGAACCAAAACAATTCTGTAAACTGTACACTGTATGGCCTTTTCTAACAAAGTCCTTTGACTTTGTCATCATTTTCCTCAACATTAAGTTTTTGTATATAACTTAGTTTCTCGGATATATGCATTGATGGTCAAAGCGGGGCATAGGCAAGACATATCAATCCAAATGGCTTGTGTATTCATATGATTCATATTTTTTATGCATTTGTTGAAAAGTCGGTCCAAAGTTATACTAAGTTACTGAGTTTGTCATATTTCAGATCTGCAAGACTGCGAAATGTAGACCGGAGTAGTGCACGGGATATATCTGTCACAGTGGGAACGGTTACGGTAACAATTACAGACTATCAGCCCAAACGTGAACGAAAAACATCTACAGAAACTTCCAGCAATGTGACATTGGATAGCTTTGACAATTCCTCTTCATCGTCAGGTGTGAGTAACGACCCACGGGAGGATGTGACAATGAACACAAACAACCACCATACCTGACATGTGGTGTTAGTGACGTCACTTCATTTCTCATTCTACACAGTGGTCAAGATGGACCACCCAAATTAGTGTGCCATGTGGACAGGCAATTCTACATGTGTGTTATTGACCTATTATTGCAAATCATTCAGTCTCAAAGCTGTGGAAATTCGTGGATAAAGAAGCAATTCCTTTTAAAATTTGATTTTCAAAAGGGAAAACATTATTGACCTAATGTTAAACTTCTTTAATGTGAATGGCATGTGGATAGTGAATTATGTGTGTTTGTGGGCGGTAATGGAAAATTTGTCAAGCTCATATATAGTGATATATATATATATATGTGTATACATTCATTATGGTATTTTCATTCTATTGAATCTTCAAAATGAGGTTCATTTTGTTTTTACTGTCAACATTCGGGTAATTTCCAGAGTTAAGCTTTTACTTTCAACATTCGGGTAATTTCTAGAGTTTTCCTTATCACTGTGTAACTAAATGACACAAGTTTGATTTAAAATGGCGGAATAACATATCAAAGCTTTTTTAGCCCACCATCATCTGATGATGGGGTATACAAATCGCCCTGCGTCCGTGGTCTGTCCGTGGTCCGTCCGTGGTCCGTCCTTAAACATTTCTTGTTATCGCTATTTCTCAAATTTTATATGTATGTTCCCCTTGTTACTTAGTTGTGCAGGGAAACTTTTGAGACTGATCAGATAAACAACATGGCCGAGAGGCAGCCATCTTGGCTATTGTTACTGAAGGTTTGTTATCGCTATTTCTCAGGAGGTACGACAGGGATCTTTCTCAACTTTGATATGTATGTTCCCCTTGTTACTTAGTTGTGCAGGGCAACTTTTGCAACTGATAAGATAAACAACATGGCCGACGGGCAGCCATCTTTGATTTTGACATTAAAGGTTTGTCATCACTATTTCTTAGAAAGTACTGGAAGGATCTTTTCCAAAATTGTTATGTAGGCTCCCCTATGTCTGTAGTTGTGCTTGCTTAATTTTGAGACTGATCAGATAAGCAAAATGTCCGACAGGTGGCCATCTTGGATTTTGAAAGTGAATGTTTGTTATCGCTGTGTCTCAATAAGTAGTGGAGGGATCTTTCTCAAATCTTATATGTAGGTTACCCTTGGTCCTTAGTTGTGCATATTAACTTTTGAGACTGATCAGATAAACAAAATGGCAGACAGGCTTCGATTTTTGACATCAAAGGTTTGTTAGTACTATTTCTCAGGAATAATTCGAGGGATCTTTCTCAAATTTGATATGTAGGTTCCCCTTGATGCCTCGTTGTGCATGATATATTTTGAGACTGATCATAAAAACGAAATGGCTAAAGGAAGAACTCAAAAGATCTTTCTCTTATTGCAATGATTGATTCTATTTCTTTCACATTAAGTACTGTACTAGTAAATATGTGAAATGACAAACTCACTTTCAAGGTTGTCTTTTATACACAGCAGTATTAGGTTTAGATCAAAAGTTACCTCAAGGTGCATTTACTGTTAACATGACTCGATCAAACCCAGATTAGAGAAAAGAAGAGAAAAGATCGAACTGACAAAGAACTTAGGAAGATGATACAATGGTGGGCGCCAAGATCCCTCTGGGATCTCTTGTTTAACTTGTTATGATGTAGCGGTAGGACATCCACTGTCAGTAAATTTTGTCAGTACGTTGTGATTACAAAGTCTTAAAGATAATAAATGATAATGTTTTAATCACATTATTGATACATTTATGATTACACTTATGAAGAACATAACTGTAAGAAACTAAAAATCGTTTTGTGGTTTAAGATTTCTTTCAGTGTATTTATTTCTGCTAACATGATCTCATTTGTGGGTAAAACATTTCTGCAGTTTTTTTGGGGGGAGCAAGTTTATCTTGGCAAGCAGTTATTTTAACATAGAGAACATCCAACAAAGATGATGAATTACAATTGATATTAATTCTAAAGTATAACCTGACAGCTTCAAGTAGGTTCTACTTCAGAGTGAACTTGTTAGAATGAATATAAATTACTACTGATCATCATGAGTTTGAGGTTTTGTTTCTCCGTTAGCACCAAAGTAAAATGAAATAATCTAAAAATAAACCATTGGGCAAAAATGACGAAGTCAGAGAAAATAACTGTTTTATTATTTAGGTTAAACACAAAACTTCATTTGGAGCAAGGTTTTCAGACTTTTAATTTCTCATTGTGAATAATTCCTGCATGGAATTCCTGCATGGAATTCAGCATACCCAACTAGCAATATGACACAGATTTATTCTGACAAAATTAGGATTTTACAATCCTTTGACAGTCAGCTCTAAAATAAAAATAAAAACACAGTTACAACATACTGCAAAAGTTGCAACGTTTAGATTTCATTTTTTTTTAGGTCCCCTGAGACAAAGTCTCAACTGACCTATTGCGATCGCCTTTTGTCAGGCGGCATCCGTCGTCCGTCGTGCGTCCGTAAACAATTACATTTTCGACTTCTTCTCCAAAACCCCTGAACCAATTTCAATGAAATTTTGCAGAAACCTTCCATGACCAAAGGTCAACAAAAAGAGTGGCCGGTTTGGTCCCCAGCCCCCAGGGGCCTGAGGGGGGGGGGCAAAATGGATCAAATTGACTAAAATTTCAAAAATCTTCTCCTCAAGACCCAGATATGGTAGAATCAAATACTCTTCATAGATGGAAGGGTATTAAGGTGCTTTACCAAAATTGTGAATTTCTTGACCCTGGGTTCTCACATTTCCCCCTGGGGAAGGGGTAAACTTTACTATAGTTTATAAAGGGAAATCACATTTTTGACCAATATTTGTTTAATTTCCATTGGAAGTAAAATTAATTTAGGTTAGCATTATCAGTATTGAGTAGCAGTTTGATGGTATGCACATATGAGCCCTGACTGAACCCCAGGGGCTGATGGGTGGGGCGAAAAAGGGTTGAATTGACTGATATTTCAAAAATCTTCTCAAGACAAGACCCAGATATGGTAAAATCAAACACTCTTCATAGATGGAAGGGTCTTAAGGTGCAAAATTTATTACTGTTTATAATGGCAAATGATACTTTGAATATTACATGTTAATAACTTGATTGGAATTATAACCCTGAGTTGACAGTTTGATACTATGAAAATTTTGAGCCAGCCCTACCCCCAAGGGCTGTAGGGTGGGGCCCAAAGGAGTCTGTGTACTAAAATTTCTTCATTTTCCTTGTTTAGAATCAGAGGTGCTAGTTTCAAATACTTTTTAGTCTTAAATCTGTATGCTAGATATTGATAAAGGTGGTTTTAATGTTTTTTGTCACTTTGAATAATATTTCTGTTTGTGTTAAAAACAAAACCAACTCTCTGTATACATATATCAGGTGACCGTTAAGGCCCATGGGCCTCTTGTTTCTTTAAAAGTGTGTTTCAGCACTTGGTTTTGCCAGTGTTCATCTAATTTATTTTCAAATTGTTTCACTGTGCTTGAATTCACAACAGTTGACCGTAGATTGTTCCATAAATCTACAGTTTACTGCGTAAACGAAAATTTTCTAATATTTAATCTTGAATGCGAATTGTAAATAAAAAAAATCACAATGGATCTCATGCTGTTCTGTGGGTTTAAGTAAAATGGGAGTAACAGATTTTTTGTAGAAGAACATTACATTTACGGTACTTTATTATCACTGTGATGTACTTTATAATTGTGTTTGTGCTTTTATGGTCCCAAGCATTTAAAGAATGAAAAAAAATGTGCTACTGTCACAATTTGAAAAAAAAAAGACATGAAAAATTATTGTTGCTCATTAATTACAAATTGTCTATTTTACTGACAGGTCATTATATAATGGGAGGAGCAGTATATGGAGTTCCTTGTTCTCATGTTAGAAATAGATAGGATCCTTAATTAGGTTACGGAGAAATGAAAATCAGCATGACACTCTTTATGCAAGTTGGAATTCATTATAAATTTTTGCTATCAAACAAAATTTGTTTGTCTTTTATGTGACCTCAGTAATTACTTGTGAAATTATTGCAACTGTACACTTAAAAGTAACAAAGTTTTGTTATACAAGATGTTTTATTTGCCTCCATAAATCCTGTGTGAACACCACACGTTATAATAAAACCTGTGTTTATACAATTTTGAAAGTAATTGTATTTTAAATGTTGTACATAGCTACTGAAAGTTTATCTATCTTTTAAATAACGTCATTTAACATATTATGATGGAGCTTAGTTTAAAAGCACAAAAACTTTGCCTTTCTCTGGATTTTTTTCTTTGATAATTTTATAGGTTTATAAATTTCCTGAAAGGGGTTAGAGCGTAAGGACTAGATACTGTCATGTCAATGGCTTACTGGTAACTTAACTTCTGTTATATCTCGAGCTCCTGTGGTTTGATAAATGGTTAAATAGCTTCCTAGTCTCAGTTGCTCGATGTTGGTTGATAGTCAACCAGTGGTTTGGTGAAAATTTTAAAATTCAAATATGAAAAAAATCAAGGACTGTTGATATCACATCACTGCTATAGACTGGTCGAGACAAAAAAGATTGATGAGTTTTGAGGATTGATTTCGATTTGAAAGCCCCTGTATTTAAGTGGCAACAATTTGAATTTTTCAGTAGCCACTAGTTTAAGTTAACTAACCTTTGAGTAACTGGGGCCAGGTTTCTGATCATCCTTTTCGAAAAAACAAACAAATCTGTCGTAAAATTTGCATTCAAAATTGATAAATTGACATGATATTATGACGATGATAAGAATCAAAGATCACAGCATTAACAATAATGAGGTTTTAGGAAATTCATGTTTGGTATAGTTTTATCATGGACTTTGTATTACAGCAAACGGGGGGAGGGGGACTTAAGTTAAATATAAAAAATATAAAGATGCTTTGTCACATTGAGAGACCAAACAATTGAGATAAACTTTAAACTCTTGTTATATTTAATATGACTCTGTGATTGTGATTGACTGTGTTTGTGGTTATGTTAACTGTCGATACTTCCACTAACTGCAGTAGAGAGAGAGGGGATCAGACCTCTGTTGTGTAAAACACATTCTTTTTATTATTTTAGCTTTAAGTTTCATGAATACACCATGAATTAAAATAAGCCATGTATTGATTGTTGAACTGACTCTAAATTTCTGATGGACTTTATATTTGATGAAGAAATTTAAAGTTTTTCTAGATTTAAGTGAATGTGAACATGTAATTATCTGTCTGACTGATGATGCTGGTCTGTGGAAATTAATGTCATTTGTTCCTGGTTTTATATCTAATATAGGGAAACACCTAGGACAAATTGATCAAAGGAAACTTTGAAACTTTCAGTAGACTCTGTTTGATAGTGACCTTACCCTTCGTTAAGGACAGGTATCGGTGACGGAACTCTAGGTGTGAAGCTGTCACCTCTCACCGTGACTCATCCCTCAATATAACAGGGAAGTGGACTACAATTTATGCAAATAAGAACCTTTGTTTATGTTGGGATGAAGTGTACTTGCATCATCATTGTACGATAAAAAAATACCTCGCTATACTCTAGGAGTGTCTTAGGAGGAAGCAATGTGTCTCCTTTCCTGCTGTGCAGCCTGGAAAGTGGTGTTCTACAGCTCCTGAACATCTGCGGGAATTGCAGGATATGAAATAGCTTGTTTCATCAATGCTTGAACATAAATTGCCATGTATTAAGCAACGTCCTTTGTCTGCAAAATTGACGTAACTAATTATACAACTATTAAGCTGTGTTTTTTTAAGCTACCAACGTGTATAGGACCCCAGTTCTATAAGGTATGTTTTTATACATATAACATGTTCGTATGATGTTGGAGAAAGATATGGATTTTTTTTAAAACGTGAAACTATGAGTCAAAAGATGTAGTGTTTGCTGAACAAGTTTGTAGCTACAAATGTGGCTAATACAGAAAACAGATAAACATACTTCAAAACTTATGTTTTTGTCATGTTTGTTTCAGATGTGTATTTATGTAGGTTATCAGGCCGAAGTCTCCACTCCACCTGCACTGTTCTGTCATTGTATATGCTGACAATTGATGACCCTTTGCAAGGTTATTTTAATGTCCCGCCCTATATTGTTATTACAAAACTGTTATTACAAAACTAGAGCAGCCTCCAAATTATTGCAAATGCACAAAAACTGGGTCTGATTATAGGGTATTTACATTAAAGTTCAGAGTTCAAGATCAAACAGCTTCAGATATGTATGTCGGCTTGCAACTTTAAAGATGATGAGCTGTCAATAATTACAGATCACATTGCAATTTATAACTTAAAACTGGCACAGTGATAGCAGCTAGTAGTCATGCTTGACTGATGTGGGTTTAAACAGTATTGTATTGTATTACAATTTCATTTAACATGCAGTTTGCGAACTCTCTTGGTTGATAGGTGAACAGAGGCGTGTTGATTAATGCGGTCACAATTGTCTCCTCCACATCTGTAACAAATTTGGCCGATACAGTGATTTTTATTGGACTCGCAGAATTTCTGTATTTCCAGAAATTTAACAGAGTGGGAGTCCTAGTTTTTATAACACAGTTGGAAAAGACTTTTAAAAACTATTTGTAGACTTATCACTGCCTGTAACAAACTCATTTCCTGGGGGATGCATGGGATTTGTGGTAAACTTGCTACTCTATACAAAATAGCAATATCTAAGATTTGGTGACGAGTTAGAGGAAACCTTAAGCTTGTATTAGACCATCTCTGTTGACTGGTACACAATAAAAGTTGGAACTTTACCAATATTTTCACTGTTACATTATTTGGATTTTGACAGTGGGATGTTGCATTGTGAACAAAAATCCTGTGTAAACTAAACATCCAGGTTTTAGATTACACAGGTTCACAGAAATGTAGACCGTGTCAGCTATGATATTGTTATACAAGGCTCAGTTTAGACAAATAAAAAAATGAAGTTTATTCATATGATGTATTACATTCCTCGAGAGATTTTTTTGCATTGTCCAATTTTTAGCTCACCTGGCACGAAGTGCCAAGTGAGCTTATGCCGTGGCACGGCGTCCGTCCGTCCGTCCGTCGGTCCGTCCGGCCTAGGGTGTCGATATTTGGCCAGAAGCAAACTTGGATGAAGGGCTACAAAGTTTGTTAAAATTAATGACCTTCAACTATTTTCAAGGTCACAGGGGTCAAATATGTCAAAAACTTTAAACATCTTCTTCTCAATAACCAAAATGCCCAGGGAGTTGATATTTGGCCAGTAGCATGCTTAGGTGAAGGGCTCCCAAGTTTGTTCAAATGAATGACCTTCAATTATATTCAAGGTCACATGGGTCAATTGTATTAAAAAACCTTTAAACAACTTCTTTTGAATAACCAAAATGCTCAGGGTGATGATATTTGGCCAGTAGCATGCTGAGATGAAGTGCTACAAAGTTTGTTCAAATGAATGACCTTCACCCATATTCAAGGTCACAGGGGTCAAATATGACAAAAACTTTAAACAACCTCTTCTAAATAACCAAAATGCACAGGGTGATGATATTTGGCCAGTAGCATGCTGGGATGAAGGGCTACAAAGTTTGTTCAAATGAATGACCTTCACCCATATTCAGGGTCACAGCGGTCAAATATGTTTAAATCTTGAAACAACTTCTTCTGAATAACCAAAATGCCCAGGGTGATATTTGGCCAGTAGCTAGCTGAGATGAAGGGCTTAAAAGTTTGTTCTAATGAATGACCTTCACCCATATTCAAGGTCACAGGGGTCAA
>NW_018404500.1:83937-108659 GCF_002113885.1 Mizuhopecten yessoensis
CAGGATGTTGATATTTAGTCAGTAGCATATGCTGGGATCAAAGACTACTTTGTTTGTTAAAGTGAATGACTTTGACTTATATTCAAGGTCACAGGGGTCAAATTTGTTTAAAATCTTTAAACAACCTCTTCTGAATAACCATGGGTCCCAGGATGTTTATACTTTGCAAGTTGCATCCTAAGATGAAAGGCTATACAATGTGTTCAACATAATGACTTTGTTCGACTTAAAATCACAGGGGTGAAATGTTCAAAAAAAAAATAACGGTCTTTTGAATGAATTTTAATCATAAATACTGATATTTTGCCTGTAGCTTTATTTTAGATCACTTTTAAGGTTACAAGTGTGAGTTTTATACCAGGTGAGCGATGCAGGCCCATTGGGCCTCCTGTTCACATTTTACTTGAAAGAAACCGACCACATCAAGGGATACCAAATTAAAACCATGTAGCCTTAGTTACGCTTTCTACTACATTTGCAGGTTTGGGAAACAACAACTACAATAATCTCATTATATATATGATTAATTAGACTCTGTCCACAAGTTAACTTCAGGAAAATTGTAAAATCTAACATGGTCCAGACATAAATATGATAAAAGAATGTTGTACTGTCATGTGAGATATAATGTAGTTTAATTCGTTAATTAATTTGTGATGTTTATCTTCAATGTTGTGCATATAGTTAAAAGGATTTCCGAAGCCTTAAAAATGAAGTATCTTTCCTCTCGCTATTTTTACTGCTTTTATCAATCATTTCATCTAAATTTAGTCAAATTTTCTTTCAAATTACTGGATCTTCCTAAAGGTGCATATACATGGTAATCGTCTGGATGAAAATAGCTCACTTATTATTCAGGCTGTGTTGTGACCTTGATTTTTTTTTGAACTCTACAGATTGGCAGGCTGTACTAAAAGCATTATATACTTAATTAAAGTGCTTTGATTACAATCACAATCTCATCTACTACATCTGCTTGCTTTCCAGGGTCACTGTACTTTGCGACGAAAGCATATTTGGAACGTGAATAATGAATCATAACCATATTTACCTTAAGTAGTGCCCCTGCCGCAATAAAAAAAACTTCCCATAATTTTTGGCAGTTATGGAAATAAAGCTCACATATTCATCCTAGCTGACTGTGGTTTACAAAACAGGACTAAATACACTTAGTTGACACATTTCATTCACATATTCAGGAGCGTTTTCCAGTGTTTAGACAAATAGCAACCAGTTTTGGAATTTGCCCTCAGAATGTGTTTAGCTGTCATGTGGTCTTTGCACACACCAATTGCCGTAACTTACCATAATAAGCGCCAACTTGAGCCAGTCTTTCAAGCCCTCTAGGTGCTTATTTAGGCAATTACAGTGAAGATTCTATACTGAAAGGCAGGACAAATCTTTCAGGAACCTATGTTTTGTAAAGTAAGTGAAATTTAGAAAGAACGATACTGTCACTGTCTTTCTGGTACATGTACTACATTTATAACTTTTTCTCCTGAAATTTATTAATTAAGCGACACAGGCCCTGATCACATTTTATAAATGATGAATTAGTTGGTATGTATAAATGGTGAGTATTCCTAACAGATTCAGTAATAATTTAATTTTAATTTAGTGTCTCTTGGTAAGGAACTTCTGGAGGTGAAACAAAAGAACATTCTTGCTAGAGGTGACCTCCAGAATGTTTTCAATCACATGTACATGTCATATCATACATTGATTGCCAGGGACATCCAGTAGAATGTTCTGTATATCCACTGGTAGCCATGCCACTTTTCCAGGGGCTGCCAGCATCCTGGCACCCAACATTCATAGTTATTTTCACCAAGGTGTGTCACTTTACCGACAACCTTGTCATTGCCATGAAGAGATGCCACCTCCCTGTTATCTTGCACCTATTCACTTCATGAAACCTTCAGTAATTGTTTGCAGGTACTGCCATTCTTTATTAGCTCAGCGGGTTCAAAGGACCAAGGTGAGCTTATGCCATACCTGGTGTCCGTCGTCCGTCCGTCAACAATTTCTTTTAACGACTTCTTCTTAACCACTGATTGGAATTTAACTGAATTTGACTGAAAGCATCCCTAGGTGGTGGGGATTCCAAATTGTACAAATGGTGGGTCTCACCCCCCAGGGGGCTGAGTGTGGGGTCAAAAGGGGGGCAATTTAGCTATATATGTATATAGCTATTAACGACTTCTTTTCTAGAACTGTGCCATGGATATCGATCATATTTGGTCGGAAGCATTCATGGGAGGCAGGGATTCAAAATTGTACAAATGGTGGGGCTGACCCCCCGGGCTAAGGGGTGGGGCCAAAAGAATTTATTACTTGGAAATGGTTGAGACCCCCTCCATATAACCATATATACAATTGCTGAGTACAAGGAGAAAAATGCACATTTACTTCCAGGATGGCCCTAGGGTCTGGCCTCACCCTTGGAGACATAGTCCCTGGGCCATAACTTTAAAACCGTTTGGATCCCCACCCCAAAACTATATATACAGATGCTGGGCATAAAGAGACGAATGCAGTCATGATATTAGAATAGACCCTTGGGTCTGACCGAACCCCTAAGGACCTGGTTTCTTAGTCACAGCTTGGAAACAGTTGCGATCCCCACCCTATTACCATGTATACAATTGCTGAGTATAAAGAGATGAATGCACACATGCTTCCAGGATGGCCTTGGGGACTGCCCTACCCTTGGAGACTTAACCCCTGGGTCATATAACTTCAAAATGGTTGAGATCTCCTCCCCAAAACTATATAAACAAATGCTGGGCAAAAAGAGACAAATGCAGTCATGATATTAGAATTGATCCTGGGGTCTGGTCACAATCCTAGGGACCTAGTTTCTGAGTCATAGCTTTGAAACAGTTGAGATCCTCACCCCATAACCATACATGAAATTGCTGGGCATGAAAATCTAATACAATAATGCTAGAAGGATTGGCCTTAGGGTCTGGCATATTCCCTTGCACCTCATTTGGAGAATATCCAGGTGAGCGATGCAGGCCCACTGGGCCTCTTGTATCCTTTCAGTCTGATAAATGTTATGTTCCAAAATCTATGTCTCATTGTCAAATCACAACGATATTTTTCAGTTCTCTCTATTGCTGACCTTGCAATAAACATATCTAATCATAATGGTTCAAAGTATTGAAGTGGTGTCCAGACCCAGACCCAGACCTATACCTTCTGAAGAAATGATCTGATCTTAATGTCCTCATTGAACCCAAATTCAAGTCAAGCTAAGCATTACACATCTGATGCCTTGTCTTTGCTTGTATTTGTCAAGTCAAGTAATGTGACTGGTATACTTAATATCTCCCCCCCCCCCCCCCCCCCCCCCCAAAGGCCCAAGTGAGCTAATTGTATGGTGCGGTGTCGGTCTGTTGACCGTCCGGCGTCAACTTTTTTAGGTCACCTAGCTCAAGTGACCTATTGCTATCCGTCGTCGTCCGTCGTCGTGCGTCGTCCTTCAACATTTTACATTTTCAACTTAAACTGAAGTACTGGCAGTTTTGAAAACTATTTCAAACTTAAAATCAAGTTCTGCTGGGCCGATTGAACTGAAACTGAGCTTATGGCATGGTGCGGCATCCGTCGTCTGTCCGTCCGGCATCCCTCCGTCGTCAACTTTTTAGGTCACATGAGACAAAGTCTCAAGTGTCCTATTGCGATCGCCTTTTGTCCGGCGGCGTCCGTCGTGCGTCCGTAAACAATTTACATTTTTCGACTTCTTATCCAAAACCCCTATACCAATTTCAATGAAATTTTGCAGAAACCTTCCATGGCCAAAGGTCAACTAGGGGTGGGGCCAAAAAGGGTAAAATTGACTAAAATTTCAAAAATCTTCTTAAGATCCAGATATGGTAGAATAAAATACTCTGCATAGATAGAAGGGTCTTAAGGTGCTAAAATTGTGAATATTTTGACCCTGGGGTCTCACGTTTCCCCCTCGGGAGGGGGTAAACTTTACTTTAGTTTATGTAGGGAAATCACATTTTGGACCAACATTTGTTTGATTTCCATTGGAAGTAATTCAATTTGGGATAGCATTATCAGTATTGGGTAGCAGTTTGATAGTATGCACATATCAGCCCTGACTGACCCCCTGGGGCTGATGGGTGGGGCCAAAAAGGGTCAAATTGACTGAAATTTCAACAATCTTCTTCTCTAGACCCAGATATTGTAGAATCAAATACTCTTCATAGATGGAAGGGTCTTAAGGTGCTTTACCAAATTTGTGAATTTCATGACCCTGTGGTCTCACGTTTCCCCTGGGGAGGGGGTAAACTTTACTATAGTTTACAAAGGGAAATCACATTTTAGACTAACATTTGTTTAATTGCCATTGGAAGTAATTCAATTTGGGTTAGAATTATCAGTATTGGATAGCAGTTTGATGGTATGCACATATCAGCCCTGACTGACCCCCCGGGGCTGATGGGTGGGGCCAAAAAGGGTTGAATTGACTGAAATTTCAACAATCTTCTTCTCAAGACCCAGATATGGTAGAATCAAATACCTTCATAGATGGAAGGGTCTTAAGGTGCTTTACCAAATTTGTGAATTTCATGACCCTGTGGTCTCACGTTTCCCCTGGGGAGGGGGTAAACTTTACTATAGTTTACATAGGGAAATCACATTTTAGACTAACATTTGTTTAATTGCCATTGGAAGTAATTCAATTTGGGTTAGAATTATCAGTATTGGATAGCAGTTTGATGGTATGCACATATCAGCCCCGACTGATCCCCCGGGGCTGATGGGTGGGGCCAAAAAGGGTTGAATTGACTGAAATTTCAACAATCTTCTTCTCAAGACCCAGATATGGTAGAATCAAATACCTTCATAGATGGAAGGGTCTTAAGGTGCTTTACCAAATTTGTGAATTTCATGACCCTGTGGTCTCACGTTTCCCCTGGGGAGGGGGTAAACTTTACTATAGTTTACATAGGGAAATCACATTTTAGACTAACATTTGTTTAATTGCCATTGGAAGTAATTCAATTTGGGTTAGAATTATCAGTATTGGATAGCAGTTTGATGGTATGCACATATCAGCCCCGACTGATCCCCCGGGGCTGATGGGTGGGGCCAAAAAGGGTTGAATTGACTGAAATTTCAACAATCTTCTTCTCAAGACCCAGATATGGTAGAATCAAATACCTTCATAGATGGAAGGGTCTTAAGGTGCTTTACCAAATTTGTGAATTTCATGACCCTGTGGTCTCACGTTTCCCCTGGGGAGGGGGTAAACTTTACTATAGTTTACATAGGGAAATCACATTTTAGACTAACATTTGTTTAATTGCCATTGGAAGTAATTCAATTTGGGTTAGAATTATCAGTATTGGATAGCAGTTTGATGGTATGCACATATCAGCCCCGACTGATCCCCCGGGGCTGATGGGTGGGGCCAAAAAGGGTTGAATTGACTGAAATTTCAACAATCTTCTTCTCAAGACCCAGATATGGTAGAATCAAATACCTTCATAGATGGAAGGGTCTTAAGGTGCTTTACCAAATTTGTGAATTTCATGACCCTGTGGTCTCACGTTTCCCCTGGGGAGGGGGTAAACTTTACTATAGTTTACATAGGGAAATCACATTTTAGACTAACATTTGTTTAATTGCCATTGGAAGTAATTCAATTTGGGTTAGAATTATCAATATTGGATAGCAGTTTGATGGTATGCACATATACAATTTGTTATGGTTTATAATGGCAAATGATACTTTGAATGTTACATGTTGATAACTTGATTGGAATTATAACCTTAAGTTGACAGTTTGATACTTTGTAAATTTTGAGCCATCCCTTCCCCCAAGGGCTGTAGGGTGGGGCCCAATGGAGTCTGTGTGCTAAAACAAAATTTCTTCATTTTCCTTGTTTAGAATCAGAGGTGCTAGTTGCAAATACTTTTCAGTCTTAAATCTGCATACTAGATATTGAATAAGTTGGTTTTATTGTTTTTTGTCACTTTGAATAATATTTCTGTTCATGTTAAAAACAAAAATCAACTCTCTGTATAAATATATCAGGTGACTGTTAAGGCCCATGGGCCTCTTGTTACTTTAAACAACTTCTTCTCGGTAACCAAAAGGCCCAGGGTGATGATTTTTGGGCAGAAGCATGCTGGGATGAAGGGCTTCCAAGTTTGTTCAAATAAATGACTTTAAATCATATTCAAGGTCACAGGGGTCAAATACGTTAAAATCTTTAAGCAACTTCTTCTGAATAACCGAGAGGCCTAGGGTGATGATATTTAGCCAGTAACATGTTGGGATGAAGGGCTACCAAGTTTGATCAAATAAATGGCCTTTACTTATATTCAAGGGCACAGGGGTCAAATATGTTAAAAACATTTAAACAACTTCTTTTGAATAACCAAGAGGCCTAGGTTGATGATTTTTGGCCAGTAACATACTTGGATGAAGGGCTTCTAAGTTTGTTCAAATAAATGACCTTGACCGATATTCAAGGTCACAGGAGTCAACTATGTTAAAAACCTTTAAACAACTTCTGAATAACAGAGACAGCTAGGTTGATGATATTTGGCCATTAACATGCTGGGATGAAGGGCTACCAAGCTTGTTCAAATGAATGACCTTCGCCCATATTCAGGTCACTTTGGTCAATATATGTTTAAATCTTTAAATGATTTGTTCTGTCTAACCAAACGGTACAGGGTGATGATATTTTGTTAGAAGCATGCTGGGTTGGAAGACTATAAACTCTGTTCAACCTAATGTCCTTGTTCGACATTCAAGGTCACGGGAGTCAAATGTTTAAATCTTTTAATAGGTTCTTATGAATCAAACACTGATATTCTGCCTGTAGTATGAGATTGATACCAGGTGAGCGATTCAGGCCCATTGGGCCTCTTGTTTACTCATGGTACATATTTCAACAACAAAAATAAATACTGTAGGACTCATGTGACCTGATCAGGGCCTATGGGCCTCTTGTTATTTTAAACAACTTCTTCTCAGTAACCAAAAGGCCTAGGGTGATGATATTTGGCCAGAAGCATGCTGGAATGAAGGGCTACCAAGTTAGTGCAAATAAATGCCCTTCATTCATTTTCAAGGTCACAAGGGTCAAATATGTTAAAACCAAGAGGCCTAGCTAGGGTGATGATATTTGGGCAGTAACATGCTGGGATGAAGTGCTACCAAGTTTGTTCAAATCAATGACCTTCACTCATATTCGAGGTCACAGTGGTCAAATATGTTAATTTTTTTAAATGACTTCTGAATAATCAAAAGGCCCAGGGAAATAATATTTGGCCAGTAGCATGCAGGGATGAAGAGCTACCAAGTTTGTTCAAATGAATGACCTTTGCCCATATTCAAGGTCACAGGGGTCAATTGTCTTAAAAACTTCTTCTGAATAACCAAAAGCTTTAAGGTGATAATATTTGGCCAGTAGCATGCGGTGATGAAGAGCTACCAAGTTTGTTAAAATGAATGACCATCACCTATATTTAAGGTCACAGGAGGCAATTGTCTTAAAAACCTTTTAACCTTTTCTTCTGAATTAAAAAGTCCAGGTGATGATATTTGGCCAGAAAGATGTTGGCATGAATTAAGGGCTACCAATATTGTAAAAATGAATGACCTTCACTCGAATCGATGACCTTTTCCTATATTCAAGGTCACAGGGGTCTAATATGTTGCAATCTTTAAACGACTTCTTCTGAATAACTGAAGCGCACAGGATGATTGCTTGTTCATGTGAATGACCTTGACACACTTTCATTGTCACATCTGGTCCATATTGCATAAATCTTTAAAAGTCATCTTCTCAATAAACAAAAGGTATAGGGTGGTGTTATTTGGCAAGTTGCATTCTGGGATGAAGGGCTATACAGTTTGTTCAACTTCATGTCCATGTTTGACTTTCAAGGTCACAGTGGTCATATGTGTTTTAATTGTTTAACAGATTCTTCTGAATGACAGTGATATCTTGCCTGTAGTTTTATTTTAGTCCACTTTTAAGGTTGCAAAATTTTGAGATTAATACCAGGTGAGCGATGCAGGCCCATTGGGCCTGGTGGTCAGGTTGAAAAGATGTATTTCATAAATATAACTGATTGTCCTTACATAAGGCAGGAGGAAAATCATGTTAATGAGAACAAGGTTCTTTTGAATCTTGTATGTGTAGAAGATGGTATAAATGTATGTTAGTACGAGTGTTTGAGCAAGCGGAGAGTGGGAGTAATGGATAGATGCATTTACTATAGCAATGTTCATGATTTAATTTTAAATATATATATATTTCATGTAAATGTATGTGTCAGAACTATATTATGAATAAACATCAAAACTAATTGGGTTTTTGTGTCATGTATCCTCAGCAGAATGTCACTGCATCACCGTTCTCAGGATATTTTGAGAAATATAGACCAATTGATAATGTGAAATAAACTCTGTCATATTCAGTCGATTTCCTATGTTTTGTCAGAAGAGAAACAACTTAAATAGAAAATCAAGAAAATCAAGAGTACCGCCGGGCGGAACAATATACGTCCGTCGAATGCCATATAGTGTTATATACTATCTTGCATTAAAATAAGATTTGCATCACCGTAAGAGTGGCTAGCTAGCATGCTATAAATCTCATCTTTCACTACAAAATCAATGTTCGATTTTCTTTAATTTTCCGACAGTTTGAGGTAAACAAATTATCAAAAGATTAGTCTCCAACTCATTAGACACAACTTGATATCATGAATATAAAGCCTCAAAGAAATCGATAGAAAACTAGAAGGAGATTTCCAGACAAGATTCAAGTGCTAGAAATAAACAAAGGGCAATTCCTTCTGCAAAAATAGTTGAATCAAATTTTTTTTCCGAAGAAACATAACTATATTATCATGACTATAACGATTTCCAAGTTTCAAAGAAAGTTGGAGGAAATCTCCACACAAAAAATCAAATGCTGAAATGAACAAAGGGCAATAATGTTTGCAAAAATAATTGAATAAAAATTCTTTAAGTGCAAACACAACAACATATCATGATTATAAAGCCTACCAAGTTTCAAAGAAATCGATCAAAAATTGTAGATCTCCGGACAAAAAATGAAATACTGAAATAAACAAAGGGCAATTACTTTTGCAAAAATAGTCTAATCAAATTTATTTTTTGGGGAAACACAACTTCATATCATGATAATAATGTTTACCAAGTTTCAAAAAGATCGGTCGAAAAATGTAGGAGATTGCCTGACAAACAAAAGTTTACGCCGGACGGATGGACGACGCCATACCATAATACTCCCGTTTAAATAGAACAAATAACAAGAGGCCCAAGAGGGCCTGTATCGCTCACCTGAATATTTAAGCAGTCATAGCAAAATATTCTCATTAAATATTATATTGCACTAAAAATATTTCCCTCGTCATAAGATTCTATGCTTTTTGATTCTTCTTCAGAAGTTGCTGACATATTTTTCCCTGTGATCTTGTAAGTAGGTCAATGTCATTTTCCTTCACAAATTGGTTAGCTCTATTCCAAAAAGCTACCAGCCAAATCTTATGAATCCATTCCTTTTAGTTCTCAAGAACAAATCCATTAAAATGTTGTTGACCTCTGTGACCTCTAAAGTAGGTTGAGGTCATTTTCATTCGCAAACTTTGGTGAGCTCTATCCCGGGAAGTCACCAGCCAAATATTATAATTTTATGCCTTTTAATTCTTCAGAAGAAGCTGTTTGAACTGTTTGACATATTTGAACGCTGTGACCTTGAAAGTAGGTCAAGGTCATTTTCATTCGCAAACTTTGTTTGGCTCTTTCCCAGGAAGCCACCTGCCAAATATTAAGATTTTATAACTACCAGTTCTTCAGAAGAAGTCGTTTAAAGTGTTTGACATATCTGCCTCATGTGACCTTAAAAGAAGGTCAAGGTCATTTTCATTCTCAAACTTTGTTCGGCTCTTTCCTAGGAAGCTACAAGCCAAATATAGAGATTATATACCTTTCAGTTCTTCAGAAGAAGTCGTTTGAAGTGTCTGACACATTTGACTCCTGTGACCTTGAAAGAAGGTCAAGGTCATTTTCATTCTCAAACTTTGTCGGGCTCTATCCAAGGAAGCCATCAATCAAAAATAAAGATTCTATACCTTTCAGTTCTTCAGAAGAAGTCATTTGAAGCTTTTGACATATATGACCCCTGTGACCTTGAAAGTAGGTCAAACTAGTTTTCATTCTCAAACTTTGTTGGGCTCTATCCCAGGAAGCCACCAGCCAAATATAAAGATTATATACCTTTCAGTTCTTCAGAAGAAGTCGTTTGAAGTGTTTGACACATTTGACCCCTGTGACCTTGAAAGAAGGTCAAGGTAATTTTCATTCTCAAACTTTGTTGGGCTCCATCCAAGGAAGCCATCAGCCAAATATGAAGATTCTATACCTTTTAATTCTTCAGAAGAAGTCGTTTGAAGTTTTTGACATATTTGACCCCTGTGACCTTGAAAGTAGGTCAAACTAATTTTCATTCTCAAACTTTGTTGGTCTCTATCCCAGGAAGCCACCAGCCAAATATAAAGATTCTATACCTTTCAGTTCTTCAGAAGAAGTCGTTTGAAGTGTTTGACACATTTGACCCCTGTGACCTTGAAAGTAGGTCAAGGTCATTTTCATTCTCAAACTTTGTTGGGCTCTATCCCAGGAAGCCATCAGCCAAATATGAAGATTCTATACCTTTTAGTTCTTTAGAAGAAGTCGTTTGAAGTTTTTGACATATTTGACCCCTGTGACCTTGAAAACAGGTCAAGGTCATTTTCGTTCTCAAACTTTGTAGGGCTCCTACCAACGAAGCTTTCAGCCAAATATCATGACTCTAGGCCTGTCCGTTCTTCAGAAGAAGTTGTTTAAAGGAAAAGTTGACAGACGAGGACGGACGGACGACGGACGCCGCGCCACGGCATAAGCTCACTTGGCACTTCGTGCCAGGTGAGCTAACAACTAGATAGTTAATGTGCGACATTTAATTACTGTTGTATATATAACATATATAGAAAAGTCAAACTACATCACACATAATTGATATATCCATCATACAAAAGAATACATTGACATACAAACATAAAAAAATGGCATTTCTGGGGCAAACTCAGTGACGGTATAGAGTGTCGACGCTATTCCTCGACTAAGCTGGCAATTACATGATTCTCTATATGTGTGCAGGCTTTGCTGTTACATTAAATAGAGTGCGAGGATGTAATAAGTAGTGGTGGAGCCGTTTCCGCCTTATCTACTTCTTTGGGTGCATTGCAGGCCAGACCCGAAGAGGAATAGCGTCTTATATGTTTTAACTTTATATAGTCTTATGTTTTACCCAGACTGGCTGTAACTCTTTGGCTACATTGCTCCAGTCATTGCTCCAGTCTGACTGGCTGTAACTCTTTGGTTACATTGCTCCAGTCTGATGTTGGGGTAACTTATATAAAAGTTATAGCATTAAATGGGACAACTTAGACTGGCTGTAACTCTTTGGATACATTGCTCCTGCCTGTGTTGTTGTATCCCAATATTATGTAATAGAATAATTTCCATTAATATCTGAATATTGTGAAATAAATATATCATCACATTTTTGGGGAAAACAAGGCCAAAACTTAGTTGTATTATGTGAATAATGTAACTGAGTGCCCCAAAATTTCAATCAAATTTGACGGGCGTATAAAAAGGGCAATAACTCTTTTAGAATTAACTGGAAAAATATGTGACACGTCTGTACGTGTTATTATAAAAAAGATATTTGATGAGATCTTGTACAGGCATAGACAAATGGAAGACAACTATATCAAAAGACGACTAATAAAATACCTGGCCAGTGTGGACACCTGTTATACAATACCTGGTCAGTGTGGACACCTGTAATACAATACCTGGCCAGTGAGGACACCTGTAATACAATACCTGGCCAGTGTGGACACCTGTAATACAAAAGCCAGTCAGTGAGAACACCTGTAATACAATACCTGGCCAGTGTGGACACCTGTAATACAATACCTGGTCAGTGAGGACACCTGTAATACAATACCTGGCCAGTGTGGATACCTGTAATACGATACCTGGCCAGTGTGGACACCTGTAATACAATACCTTGTCAGTGTGGACACCTGTAATACAATACCTGGTCAGTGTGGACACCTGTAATAAAATACCTGGTCAGGGAGGACACCTGTAATACAATACCTGGTCAATGTGGACACCTGCAATACAATACCTGGCCAGTGTGGACACCTGTAATACAATACCTGGTCAGTGTGGACACCTGTAATACAATAGCCGGTCAGTGAGGACACCTGTAATACAATAGCCGGTTAGTGTGGACACCTGTAATACAACACCTGGTCAGTGAGGAGACCTTTAATACAATACCTGGTCAGTGTGGTCACCTTCAATACAATACCTGGCCAGTGTGGGCACCTGTAATACAATACCTGGCCAGTGTGGACACCTGTTATACAATACCTGGTCAGTGTGGACACCTGTAATACAATACCTGGCCAGTGTGGACACCTGTAATACAATACCTGGTCAGTGAGGACACCTGTTATACAATACCTGGCCAGTGTGGACACCTGTAATACAATAGCCGGTCAGTGAGGACACCTGTAATACAATACCTGGTCAATGTGGACACCTGCAATACAATACCTGGTCAGTGTGGACACCTGTAATACAATACCTGGTCAGTGAGGACACCTGTAATACAATAGCCGGTCAGTGAGGACACCTGTAATACAATACCCGGTCAGTGAGGACACCTGTAATACAATACCTGGGCAATGGGGACACCTGCAATACAATACCTGGTCAGTGTGGACACCAGTAATACAATACCTGGCCAGTGAGGACACCTGTAATACAATACCTGGTCAGCGTGGACACCTGTAATACAATACCTGGCCAGTGTGGACACCTGTTATACAATACCTGGTCAGTGTGGACACCTGTAATACAATACCTGGTCAGGGAGGACACCTGCTTTATTGTAATACATTCTATTACAGCACAGATCTGCTGTTAAACTACCTATTAGCACTGTAGCTTTGTTCGTTGTGACAGGTGTTCACCCCCACTGGCTGCTGGTTAATTAAGTGTATTTTAATTACCTCATAAACTGCAGTTTGATGATTTACCTACATGGTGTGTAATTTATGTGATTGATCTCAACTTTGGCTCAATAATTACAATGCTTATTGCGTAGGGTCTGTTAATATTTTACAAATTTGCACTAGATTTAGTATTGCCTCCCAAACATCTTAAATTTTAATACATTTTTCAGGTGTTCCTTTCTAAATGTGTATCCCCTTTAGAGGTCATCAAGATTAATGTAAATTAATCAGTTTTAAAATTACAAAGTTAATGATATATTTACAAGTAGAGTTTATTATGATAGATGCAGATTATTACCAAATTACAGTGCTAAGTCTCCCACATGATCTCAAAGACCTGTCCAGATTGTGGACTATTATGGAATTTCCTACATTTGATTTGCACTGCTTATTCTAAGACAGAAAATATTAAAATCACCCTTTTAAAGCTTTAAATATTACAGTATCCTTCGAAAAGAATACTAGTAAAAGACACTGCCAAAAACTTACCATGTACATGACCATAGTTTTGATCAATTATTTCTGAAAAGGAAAACCATACCTTACTGGACTTGTACGAAAAATAATAAAGATGAAATAAACAAAATATAATAAACAACAGTGTTCTGAGCAAAAAACTCTGCAGAGCTAGACCAGAATTTAAACCCTAAACTTCAGATTGTTATTCTTACATAACATCTGGATATATAGGCATATGCCTGCGTCCAGTACTATTATATTATATTATTATATTATATTATCGCCAGCACACACGCAGGCATACACACATAGGGAGATATTAGCCAGGTGGCATAGGACTAGTAGTTAGCACCTGATAAGGCAGGTGACCCCATACCTTTTCATGTCCGATCGGGGAATCAAACTCTGGCTGCCTGTGTGAAAGGCAAATGCGCTATCCACTGCCCCACCCGACCACCCTTAATTATTAATTGTATATTTATGTACTATAAAGCGCATTAGAGTGGCTTATGTTAGCTAGATAGGGCGCTTAATCAAATGTTGTATATTATTATTATTATTCTAATGCTCTACCTGATCATCAGAATTAAAGTGGTCAAACTGTGCTACAGGTAAATAACATACTACTAATTTTGATGACATTGAAAAGTTAACACTCTGATATGACTAGAATTTAGCAAACTTGATCTGAATTTTGACCACCTTTGACCCTCATTTCATTATTGAGAAATTGCAGGTATGAGTAATCTTAGAACAACATTTTTGTTCAAACTTGTTTAAATTTTTAAGCCCAAGGCTTATTAATTTATTTTCCTTCAAGTAGTTGAGAAAATAAGGTTATAGAAAATTGTTAAAATTTCATAAAAATGAAAAAATGCTTCACAACCAAAAAACAAGAGGCCCAGAAGTGCCTGAATCGCTCACCTGCATATCTAAGCAATCATGGCAAAATATTCTCCAAATGAGATCCAAGCAATTTAATGTATGGTTATGGGGTGGGGATCTCAACTGTTTCCAAGCTGTGACTCAGAAACCAGATCCCTAGGGTTGTGGCCAGACCCCAGGATCAATTCTAATATCATGACTGCATTCGTCTCTTTTTGTCCAGCAAAATGGTCCTGATGGTCGAAGAAGGATTTTAAATGTTTTAACTCTATTTCGCCTATTGGGCCCAGCCCTTCTGCCCCCTAGAAGACCACACCCACTGCTTATACAAAATTGAGCCACTTGGCCCAAGGATGCTCCCGACTAAATTAGGATAAAATCCCTTAATCCCTATGGTAGAAGAAGGATTTTAAACGTTGTACCTCTATTTCTCCTATTGGGCCCTGCCCTTCTGCCCCCTGAAAGACCAAACCCACTGCTTATACAAAGTTGAGTCATCTTGGAACAAGGATGCTCCAGACTAAATTAGGATAAAATCCCTTAATCCTTATGGTAGAAGAAGGATTTTAAAGGTTTAACCTCTAATTCCCCTATTGGGCCCCGCCTCTCTGCCTCCATGGGGTTAGACACACTGTTTATACAAAACTGGTTCCCCCNATCCTGTCATTCGTACAGAAGAAGGTATTTGAAGAATTTGCTATGTTTCCCTTATTGGGCCCCGCCCTCCTGCCCACACTCACTGTTTATACAAAATTGAGTCCCTTTTGCCCAAGATCCTCCAGACCAAATTGGGAAGAAATCCCTTCATCCCTATGGTAGAAGAAGGATTTTAAAGGTTTTACCTATATTTCCCCTATTGGGCCCCACCCCTCAGGTCCCAGGGGGGCCTCACCCACTGTTTATACAAAATTTGTTCTTTTTACGCAAGGATAGTTCACACCAAATATTGACCAAATCCCTTTATTCCTACAGAAAAAGAAGGATTTTAAAGAATAGTTTGCCAGACCCCTGGGCAATCCTTGAAACATATGTGTATTCTTCTCTTCTTTCTCAGCAATTGTATATATGGTTATAGGGCGGGGATCTCAACTATTTCAATGTAGTTAACTATTTTTGGCCCCACTATTTAGCCATGGGGGTCAGCCCCACTACTTGTACAATTTGAATCCCTGCCTCCCATGAATGCTTACAACCAAATATGATTGATATCCAGTACATAGTTCTACAGAATAAGTCATTTATAGCAATATAGCCAAACTACCCTTTTTGGCCACGCCCCTCAGCCCGCTGGGGGGTCAGTCCCACCATTTGTACACTTTTGACGTACATCCCTGTAGGTATATCCCAGGAAATAACCAGTCGAATATTAAGGTTCTATAACTTCCAGTTCTTCAAGAGAAGTCATTTGAAGTGTTTGACATATCTGCCTCATGTGACCTTAAAAGTAGGTCAAGGTCATTTTCATTCTCAAACTTTGTTGGGCTCTTTCCTAGGAAGCTACAAGCCAAATATAAAGATTCTATACCTTTCAGTTGTTCAGAAGAAGTCGTTTGAAGTGTCTGACACATTTGACCCCTGTGACCTTGAAAGAAGGTCAAGGTCATTTTCTTCCTCAATCTTTGTCTGGCTCTATCCCAGGAAGCCATCAATCAAATATAAAGATTCTATACCTTTCAATTCTTCAGGAGAAGTCATTTGAAGCTTTTGACACATTTGACCCCTGTGACCTTGAAAGTAGAACAAGGTAATTTTCATTCTCAAACTTTGTTGGGCTCCATCCCTGGAAGCCACCAGCCAAATATAAAGATACTATACCTTTCAGTTCTTCAGAAGAAGTCATTTGAAGCTTTTGACACCTTTGACCCCTGTGACCTTGAAAGTAGGTCAAGGTAATTTTCATTTTCAAACTTTGTTGGGTTATATCCAAGGAACCAATCGGCCAAATATGAAGATTCTATACCTTTTAGTTCTGATTCAGAAGTCATTTTGAGGTGTTTGACACATTTAACCCCTGTGACCTTGAAAGTAGGTCAAGGTCATTTTCATTCTCAAACTTTGTTGGGCTATATCCTAGGGACCAATCAGCCAAATATGAAGATTCTATACCTTTTAGTTCTTCAGAAGAAGTCGTTTGAAGTGTCTGACACATTTGACCCCTGTGACCTTGAAAGAAGGTCAAGGTCATTTTCTTCCTCTAACTTTGTGGGGCTCTATCCCAGGAAGCCATCAATCAAATATAAAGATTCTATACCTTTCAGTTCTTCAGAAGAAGTCATTTGAAGCTTTTGACACATTTGACCCCTGTGACCTTGAAAGTAGGTCAAGGTCATTTTCATTCTCAAACTTTGTTAAGCTCCATCCCAGGAAGCCATCAGCCAAATATGAAGATTCTATACCTTTTAGTTCTTCAGAAGAAGTTGTTTGAAGTTTTTGACATATTTGACCCCTGTGACCTTGAAAGTAGGTCAAACTAATTTTCATTCTCAAACTTTGTTGGGTTCTATCCCAGGAAGTCACCAGACAAATATAAAGTTTCTTTACCTTTCAGTTCTTCAGAAGAAGTCGTTTGAAGTTTTTGA
Source organism: Mizuhopecten yessoensis (assembly GCF_002113885.1). Classification (NCBI taxonomy): domain Eukaryota; kingdom Metazoa; phylum Mollusca; class Bivalvia; order Pectinida; family Pectinidae; genus Mizuhopecten; species Mizuhopecten yessoensis. Next base: position 101,009 of record NW_018404500.1, read on the forward strand.
CATATTTGACCCCTGTGACCTTTAAAGGGCAGGTGAGCTAAAAAACAACACTTTTGAAAGTTCCTTCTGCTTCTAGAATATTTTGAGTAACTCATTTTTATTTCTTTAAAACCAACAATGTCACATACACATTTTCAATTTTAAATCTTAATATTAGTTTACAAATCCAAATGAGTATCAAGGGAGACTACCCTGTAAAGGAGGATACAAGGGCACACTGAGAGGCAGCAGATCAGTAAATCCTACAGCCGTCATTGAGTTAATACCAGACTAGAGTTTACCACAAGGCTAATAGCCTGATTAGGTCAAAGCCAAACGTTGAATGGCACCTTCCACTATCTTGTCAATCGAACGTTATCATTTGACGTCTACACAATAAGAAATAAATATATAAAACTAGTAACATGTATCTAGTAATATCATCACTCCTGGTGATCATTAGAGAAAATTACGCTAATTATCAATAACAGATTGGAAATTAACACAGCATTTTTCAACAATCCATCAACTTTGAAATGGACATCAATAGAAAATTTAATCAAACAAATTTCATTAACGGACGCAATTATGTGATATAAAAATATTATGCTCTGTTAATAATAATCAACCAATCTTTGATAGAAAATTTGAATGAAGAGCTTACAAATGAAACTAGACCAGAAAAATAAAAAGTTGATTTCAATTAACAAAACTCATGATAAATACATAACTAATTGCACTGACAAGGCCAGTTGTGTATAGGTATCCCTTGGGCTGGGGCTTTGATCTCAGGCTAACCCTATTATCTAGTTGTAAGGTAAGTTAGGCTGGTGATTCAGTGGTTATAGTAGGAGCTCCGACCGTTTGGTCGTCTGCTGGATAGAGATTTTTAGTGATGTCTGCCTCTCCTCAAACTGACCACACAAAACCACCCAGACATCTCTCAATCTACACGAATTATACAACACAAAACCACCCAGACATCTCTCAATCTACGCAAATTATACAACACAAAAACACTGTCCTTCTTTGATATTTTTTTTCTTGATCTTCAATTGAAAAACATTTCAGTGTATAATGTATTCGTCTCAATTGTGTGTTTATACATTAGCTTACAACAATTAATTCTTTTGTAAATCTCTGAAATGATACTTGCTTTCATTAGTTGGAAAAATATAACTGTTTTCGTAATGTCAAGGAGAAATCTTTCCGTAATGACTTCTAAATATTTAGGGTTTATACTATTCTCGTGAAATGTCACTTTAAATCTTGTCTGAAACATAAAAAATCACTTGCATTTCCAACTGGTGCTCAGTGCTGAACCAATAACTTCTACCTTGCATATTTCATTAAAAAAGTAAAATATATACTGTAAAAGTAAAATATATACTGTAAAAGTAAAAGTAAAATATATACTGTAAAAGTAAAATATATACTGTAAAAGTAAAGCTGTTTCTAAGTTCATTCATAAGTGTGTATTGCTTATTTGAGATCAAACGTTTTTACCATTGTATTTTCTTAAAGGTGAAGAATACATAAAAATTTAAATATATTATTAGCATTGACACCGTTATGAAATACCAATTTAAGCTAATATCTATATGGATATATTTAATAGAAAACACATCTTGCTTGCAATACTTTTTACAAAATTACAGTTAAGTATTCGAAATAGAAAACATACAAGAAAGAAAAACAAACTTTTGGCATCAAACTTTGGACCTCCCTACTGCCATCCTTCATCTTACCAATATTGATGTGCGTAATTACAAATACAGAGGCTCACAGTATCAAAATGTGACATTACCATGGGAAGCTCCACTTAAAAAAAAAGAGAGTTGAAAATACAGCTCTGAACTAGACTTTTTTTAGTCCCCCACCGGTTCATATACAAACAGTTCCCACTTCATTCATTAACAACATAAATCATATACAAACAGTTCCCCCTTCATTCATTTACAACATAAATCATATACAAACAGTTCCCTCTTTATTCATTTACAACATAAATCATATACAAACAGTTTCCACTTCATTCATTTACAACATAAATCATATACAAACAGTTCCCACGTCATTCATTTACAACATAAATCATATACAAACAGTTCCCACTTCATTCATTAACAACATAAATCATATACAAACAGTTCCCACGTCATTCATTTACAACATAAATCATATACAAACAGTTCCCCCTTCATTCATTTACAACATAAATCATATACAAACAGTTCCCACTTCATTCATTTACTTTGATTTTTTTTAAATCAACCGTATTCTTAGGAGTCTCAGGCTAGAATGCCTTCTGTCCTATTCGAACCAACCACGTATTAATCCACCCTGCCACACGTAAATCTCGTGCACCTTACTTTTCGCGGACCAATTCAATCACTATGCTTTCCCCCTTTCGCCTGTATCATATCTGTCTGAAACCTATAACTATTAGGAAATGAAACATACAGACAATTATTAACTGCTATAATTCGTAACGCCGTAACATTTTATTACTGGTGGGGGACTTTGGATTGCCTTGCAAATCTCTTGTTTCTTCATGTATATCACTTGTGCAGTGTTAACATTAACCCGAATCTTGATATTCAATAAATGTTTTATATGTTTTGTTCAAAACACGTTTGTATTAAATGTAATAAATGTGTTGGCTAAACAGCACTTTGTTTTGTTGAATTTTGTGGTAAAAATTAAGAAAGTCATCCACATGACAATCACACCATTCTGAAAAATGTGTGATACACAAATAATTTCAGTGTTTCATTATTAAAAAAACACATTTTAATGATAGACTGCATTGTCACACTGAAATAGTAAACTTTATAGTGATAATTGCCCTATGACTACTAATTGATGCAGATATTCTCTCCTCTCAGCCAATCAGGTTGTGTAATTGATGCTGATATTCTCTCCTCTCAGCCAATCAGGTGGTGTAATTGATGCTGATATTCACTCCTCACAGCCAATCAGGTTGTGTAATTGATGCAGATATTCTCTCCTCTCAGCCAATCAGGTGGTGTAATTGATGCTGATATTCACTCCTCACAGCCAATCAGGTTGTGTAATTGATGCAGATATTCTCTCCTCTCAGCCAATCAGGTTATGTAATTGATGCTGATATTCTCTCCTCTCAGACAATCAGGTTGTGTAATTGATGCTGATATTCTCTCCTCTCAGCCAATCAGGTTATGTAATTGATGGATATTTGCTTTCTGTATCCTCACACCATTCATAAATAGCAGATAAGACATGTTTGCTTATTTGTCATCATAACCCTAAGGATTGACATATGCAACTTTATAATACATTATACCTGTGATAGGTGTTATATTTATCTCCCTTAAGGATATATGCTGCCTTACACATTTGACCTTTGATTTGTTTAAGAGTTATCTCCTTTAAGGATATATACTGCCTTACACATTTTACCGTTGATTTGTGTAAGAATTATCTCCCTTAAGGATATATACTGCCTTACACATTTTACCTTTGATTTGTGTAAGAATTATCTCCTTTAAGGATATTTACTGCCTTACACATTTTACCTTTGATTTGTGTAAGAGTTATCTCCCTTAAGGGTATATACTGCCTTACACATTTTACCTTTGATTTGTTTAAGAGTTATCTCCCTTAAGGATATATACTGCTTTACACATTTTACCTTTGATTTGTTTAAGAGTTATCTCCCTTAAGGAAATATATACTGCCTTACACATTCTACCTTTGATTTGTTTTAGAGTTATCTCCCTTAAGAATATATGCTGCCTTACACATTCTACTTTTGATTTGTGTAAGAGTTGTCTCCCTTAAGGATTTATGCTGCCTTACACATTATAACTGTAATATGTAAATGAGGTATCTCTGTTGGGTGTATATGAAACCTTACACATTGTACCTGTGATTTGTGTTAAGAGGTATTTCCCTTGAGGGTATATGATATATTACTACAACATATGCTACATTATGCATTTGATATGTGCTAGTTATCACCTTATACAATATACATGTATATCTACGATTTGTGATTGAGATATCTTTGATTTTTTTTTAATAAGTACCTAATCAGTCCAAATTCCATGTGCTTTTGATGTATTTTCTTTTGAAAATGTGTTAATTCCAAATGTGTCATCATCAGCTGATGTAGATATCCGTCACACGCATTGGTGTGGAACTCTTTTGGAAATGCATTGCATGCAAGGTAAAGAAGCATGTGCCCTTAAGTTATATGCTAAAACACAAACTTCGTTCCAGGGGACACAAATATGACTACCATCAGGTCAAGATAAAACCGGTGTCGAGTCTCATGTTTTCTATATACTTTGACTTTCAGGTATCATGAATATAACGCTGCTTACTTCAAACCTGTATTGCATTATGTTGACATATATGTCACACAATGCAATACAGGTTTGAAGTAAGCAGCGTTTTATTCATGTATTTGGAAGGAAAAGTTTCTTGCTTCAGTGACAAAAAGTGTATATTGTAAATAGTTTTTGGAGACATTACGACAGTCTATGATGATAAAATTAAAGTTTATTTTCAATTCATAGTCAACTATTCACAAATATTTACCTGGTCATGAACCTGTTGTCCAGTTAAATAATATTCAACTCAATATCCAGATTTCAAACATAAGCAGGAACCCTGACTTCTACTTCACAGGACCTTGTCATTATCCAGATTTCAAACATAAGCAGGAACCCTGACTTCTACTTCACAGGACCAAGTGTTTATATCTCCAATATATTGAGGTATGTATTGATATCCTGTTTAAAAAAATTAAATTTATGTGTCCTATCCTAGTCAATACCAATAGCAAGAAGTAGTTAAGACATCCATGAGATATTAAATACCACATATTTTGTTAAACCAATTTAACCTTAGTGTAAATATTTTTCTTTCTTAATAGCAGACCTACATTTCAATTACATCAGATTTTGCTTAGAAACAGAATGCTGAAACAAGCTACTGAATTAAGGAAGGTAAGGAATAAACAGCTGAATTTGAAACTGTAAAGTGTCCATGCATGTGGACATTTTTTTGATCTGTGAGTAAAACATACAATATAGAAATTGGTGACAGCCCAATTTGAGTTAATGATGTTTGTATTGGCTCCTTTTGATCAATCGAATAAGTTAATAAAACCCCAGCAGCTACAAACTACCAGTAGGTTTCCTCTAATTGGTCAACATGATTCTAAGGAGGGTTACATGTCAGCAATCATCTGTCACATAGCCCCAAATCATTACTGTCTACAACAGGGGCCTTTTCTACTTCAGAGTACCAAGTATTTCATGGAGGTCCTCAATTACGATTTGTTTTTTAATGTCTGGTGTCATGGTCATTCTCTATCTGTCATTGCTACCCTCCAGTTTTACCTGAAATCCTCATCAGCTATTGGCTTAGACTAATCCTTGTGGGTGGTGCTAGCATTTCTCCATAATCACTGCCTGTTTGTCAGATATTTAGAAATGATGGTTTTGTCACCCATTTTCTAATTGATATATTTAAAAAAAAAACAATTAATTCTGCTTTGTGTACAATCAGCAGATATGTGTATTTAATATGGACCTTGTACTTGCTTCAATGAGTTGTTCTTTGTTCAAATAAAAGTTTTTAATAGAATTCATATTACCTCCTTGATTTGTGTGGTCTTGAAAACCAATAATAATGAAGGTATTACAACAAAATACTCTATCTAAATTTGCATAAGAATGCATAATTTTACCAACACATGTTGTTATTGTCAATAATTATGTATTGCTATGATAATCAAAGTATTTATATAATCCACTGTATACAGATTTACAATAATTGAGCTTACCTCTTGGGACATTTTCACCCAAACTTTTGCCCTTTGTCCATGAACAAATTTTCGCCCAGAGTTAATTTCGCCCTTCACATTTAATAACAATGTTCATTATGCTGTTTACTTATATTCGCTGTAATGATATATTTGTCTTCAGTACAGAGGGTGAAAAGGGCAAAAAGGCGAACATTAAACTGCAGCAAACATTTCTCGGGATACAGTAGTGTGTTGTGACAGAGGTTTATACCTCATGATTTTGCTAAGTAAAAGAATTATATTGATTGTGATTAATGAAATCGATAATGGGTACTCCATTTATTGTGAATGACCAACACATTCAGATTCTGGATAATAACTTCCCAAAACATTTAATGAATTTAGCCACAAATGAGGTAGGCGTTCATATTTGCAATATACAAGTGCTGGTTTGGATGCTTTGGGTCCTTGTTCAGGTTTGAACTGCCCCTGGGACATTGAGTTTAGACGTTATGAGTTTCCCCTGGGACATTGAGTTTAGACGTTATGAGTTTATGCCTGTAGGTCACTATCAGGAATGACTGTCAGGAGAGTACTCTCCTCATCCCTCCTTTCAGCAGGGTTCTTACTAAGTGCGAAAAATCTGCAAAGTTTAACCATAGGTTATAGATTCTTTCACCATTCTGATTAGTTGATAGTTTCTGGACATATTTGACAGTTTATTGCATGTATGAATACATTTAACACGAAGTTGACTTATTTAGTTTGTTTTATGTGTTGCTAGTTAACATTTATTATGAAAAACTTCTTGTTACACAACTAACCAATGTTTCTATGTGACGTTTCGATCATTAGTATTGTATGTCTTGTCACCTTCATCAGACAAATGACCAGTGAAGCATATGTACACAAAGGTGTAAAATGTAAGGCGTTGGACAACCAAAACAAATCACCCAGAGGGTTGGATATTTCTCTGTCTCCTTCAAGGTATGGAATGATTATTTTTCTCCCATCCCATTATTTCAGTCACAACTCCACCAACAGAAGTCTGCCATGTTTTTAAACAAAAACACATGTGGGGTATGAATATCTTCATTCACTTTTGATGATGTCTCAATTACCAGTGACACATTTTTATGATGTAACAATTAAGCATGTGTTAATCGGCAACAGGCTAGCTTCCCCCTAGATCCTGTTGTTCGGTGCAAAATTTGGTCCATTCTGATGGCAGTGATATCCCACAGTATGAGCCATTACCTCCTTCAATTCTGATGGCAGTCTCACACAGTATGAGCCATTTCCTTCCTTCATTCCTACGGCAGCCTCTCACAGTATGAGCCATTACCTCCCTCCATTCTGATGGCATTATCTCACAGTATGAGCCATTACCTCCCTCCATTCTGATGGCATTCTCTCACAGTATGAGCCATTTCCTCCCTCCATTCCAACAGCAGTTTCTCACAGTATGAGCCATTACCTCCCTCCATTCTGATGGCATTATCTCACAGTATGAGCCATTACCTCCCTCCATTCTGATGGCATTCTCTCACAGTATGAGCCATTTCCTCCCTCCATTCCAACAGCAGTTTCTCACAGTATGAGCCATTACCTCCCTCCATTCTGATGGCATTATCTCACAGTATGAGCCATTACCTCCCTACATTCTGATGGCATTCTCTCACAGTATGAGCCATTTCCTCCCTCCATTCCAACAGCAGTCTCTCACAGTATGAGCCATTACCTCCCTCCATTCTGATGGCATTATCTCACAGTATGAGCCATTACCTCCCTCCATTCTGATGGCATTCTCTCACAGTATGAGCCATTTCCTCCCTCCATTCCAACAGCAGTTTCTCACAGTATGAGCCATTACCT
>NW_018404500.1:118634-132098 GCF_002113885.1 Mizuhopecten yessoensis
GCAGTCTCTCACAGTATGAGCCATTTCCTTCCTCCATTCCTACAGCAGTCTCTCACAGTATGAGCCATTTCCTCCCTTCATTCTTACAGCAGTCTCTCACAGTATGAGCCATTATAATTACCTCCCTCCATTCTGATGGCAGTCTCTCACAGTATGAGCCATTACCTCCCTCCATTTCTACAGCAGTCTCTCACAGTATGAGCCATTACCTCCCTCCATTCCTACGGCAGTCTCTCACAGTATGAGCCATTACCTCCCTCCAATCCTACGGCAGTCTCTCACAGTATGAGCCATTTCCTTCCTCCATTCCTTCGGCAGTCTCTCACAGTATGAGCAATTTCCTTCGATGCCGAATTGGCTGAAACAATTTTTTTATGGCGAAATTTAACATTTAGTTTGTGGGAAAGAGGTCAGAAGTAACAAATGCAATAGAAGCACTGAATAATTTTCTAGCTGTGTGTAATATTTTTTTTATTAAAATCGAACGTTAAACGAAGACAAGTGAATTAACAGAAAGTCTAATGGGAAAATAACATCTCATTAAATATTTATGGCATGCCACTGTATATATGGCACTGATAATAACTAAAAGGTGTATTTCCTTGACTCCTAATGATACCTGATGAGTGAGTGGGCAGTCATGGTTACTACCTGTGTAGCCACAGTCCGTGGGTCCACTACTGATGGTTTGGACAGTACTTATGACCTGTTCAGACAGTTATGGACACCAGTAGTGACAGGTGAGTTAACCAATTACCGGGGGTTAGTAGAAATTTACAGTCACCTGGTCATAACCACTACCTACAAGCTGAAAGGTATTTATCATCCATCAGTCATCATTATCATCGGCTTTATACCGTAAACAGTGATAGACTCTACAACAAGAGGCCCAATAGACCTGATCACTCACCTGGTATTAATCTCACACTTGTAATCTTAAAAGTGGGCTAAAATACAGCTACAGGCAGAATATTCATAATAACCTATACAAAGATTAAAACATATGACTCCTGTGACCTTGAATGTCAAACAAGGACATTAGATTGAACAGAGTTTATAGTCTTCCAACCAAGCATGCTTCTGGCAAAATATCATTACCCTGGACCTTTTGGTTATACAGAACAAGTCATTTAAAGATTTAAACATATATTGACCACTGTGATCTTGAATATGGGCGAAGGTCATTCATTTGAACAAACTTTGTAATCCTTCATCCCAGAATGTTAATGGCCAAATATCATCACCCTTGGCCTTTTGCTTATTGAGAAGAAGTCGTTTTAAAGGTTTTAAACATATTTGACCCCTGTGACCTTGAATATATGTCAAGGTCATTCATTTAAACAAACCTTGTAGACCTTTATCCGAGCATGTTACTGGCCAAATATCAATATCCTAGGCCTCTTGGTTATTCAGAAGAAGTTGTTTAAAGGTTTTAAACATATTTGACCACTGTGACGGTAATTATAAGTAAAGGTCATTTATTGGTACCTGTGTTCCACAGCATTATAAAACAAGAGGCCCATTGGCCTGTGTAACTGTCTTGTTTTTATACAGGTACATTTTTTTACCTGTATTACACAGCATTATAAAACAAGAGGCCCATTGTCTGATTTTTAGCTTATGCCTACCTCAGCATCCATCGTCTGTCTGTCAACATTTCCTTTGAAATATTACTAGTCCTGAAAAGCCCAGTAGATTTTGACTGAATTTCCTTAGGCCAAAGGCTCTTAGTTTTGTATAAATAGTGGGTGTGGCCCCCCTTGGGGCAGATAGTCGGGCCCAATAGGGGAAATAGAGGTAAACATTTAAAATCCTTCTTCTACCATAGGGATTAAGGGATTTTATCCCAATTTGGTCTGGAGCATCTTTGGTCCAAGGGGACTCAATTTTGTATAAACAGTGGGTGTGCCCCCCCCCCCCTCCCCCCAGGGGCAGAGAAGCAGGGCCCAAGATGGGAAATAGAGATAAAACCTTTGAAATCCCTCTTCTATCATAGGGATACAGGGATTTTATCCTGATTTAATCCCGAGCATCCTTTGGCCAAGGGCACTCAATTTTGTATAAACGCTGAGTGTGGCCCCCCTTGGGTCAGAGAGGCAGCCCCCTCCCCCCTTGGGTAAGAGAAGCGGGGCCAAATAAGGGAAATAGGGGTAATACATTTAAAATCCTTCTTCTACATGGTTGCTTTTTTATTTAAGTGAGCGATACAGGCCCTCTGGGCTTCTTGTTATACATTTTTCCTGTATTACAAAGCATTGAAAAACAAGAGGCTTATTGGCCTGTATAACTGTCTGATTTTTAGCTCACCAGGTTTATATGGCATGGTGCCGCGTCCGTCTTCCGTCCATCCAGCATCAACTTATATTCAAGGTCACAGGGGTCAAACATGTTTAAAAACCTTTAAACAACTTCTTTTGAATAACTAAGAGGCATAGGGTTACGATATTTGGCTAGTAGCATGCTGTGATTAAGGGCTACAAAGTTTGTTCAAACGAATGACCTTTACTTATTTTCAAGGTCACAGGGGTCAAATATGTTTAAAATCTTTAAACAACTTCTTCTCAATAACTGAAAGTCTTAGTATGATGATATTTGGCCAGTAGCATGCTGGGATAACGGGCAACCAAGTTTATTCAAATGAATGATCTTTACTTATATTCAAGGTCACTGCGGTCAAATATGTTTAAAACTTTTATACAAGTATCTTGATATTTTACAAAACATTATTTTTACAGAGTAAGTAGACTACATTTGTAAACACGATTTAATCGACAGAGCGAAACTACGTCAATATCAAAAATCTTGAGGTCGTCTGGTCTCATGTCAGACGTCTGGTCTCATGTCTTGTGAGTCTGTTTATGTCTATGAAAGCTTTATTCCTGAAGTACTTGTGATTATACATTTCCCGGTAAAATCTCAATATCAGGTGTTGACACATCATTGGCACGCACGTGTACTATTGTTTACCAGGGGCCTGCTTGTTTATGCGGAACAACCGGTTTGACCGTTTATAAATGTAACAATTTTGGGTATAAATCCTGGCGGACCTGCAAATGTGTATGTAGGCCTTGCAAGGCTTTCTCAAGGCTTGCCTGAAAGCAGCATCAGAATACTAGGTTCAACCTTACTTAATAAACGAACAACATTGGTCCAATCGGTTTGACCATTTAAACGAAAACGGCCCAGGTGTTATTATAATTTGCACTACGATACTGAATGCCCAATACGCAATACGGAAATGACAACACAGTGTACATGCACATTTCGATCAAGATAATTGAGTCCGAGCTGGTTGGTGTAGGTATGAGGTGATGATGTGTGATTGAAGGTGCGAGGGTGATGTTGTGTGGGTAAATGTGTTAGGGTGTAGGTATGTCAATGAGGTGATGGTGTGATGGTAAAGGTGTGTGGATGCAGGTATGAGTTAAGGTGTTTGGGTGTAGGTTTGTTAGATGGTGCAGTTTGTGGGTGTAGGAATGAGGTGATGGTGTGAGGGTGATGGTGTGAGGGTGATTGTGTGAGGGTGTAGGTGTGAGGGTTATGGTGTGATGTGCAGGCTTGATTGTGTAGCTGGTGTAGGTGTCAGGGTGTAGGTGTGGGCAAATGTATGAGGGTGAAGGTGTGTTGGTATAGGTGTGTGGGTGTAGGTGTGAGGGTGTATGTATGATAGTGTAGGTATGAGGGGTAGGTGTAAGGGTGATGATGTGAGGAGAAGGTATGATGGTGTAGCTGGTGTAGGTATCAGGGTGCAGGTATGGGTGAAGGTGTGTGGGTGTAGGTGTAAAGATTTAGGTATAAGGGTGATGGTGTTAGGGTGCAATATGAAGGTGTAGGTATGAAGTGATGGTGTGAGGGTGTAGGTATGAGGTGTTAGGGTGATGATGTGAGGTGCAGGTATGATGGTGTATCTGGTGTAGGTGTCAGGGTGTAGATATGGTTGAAGGTATGAGGGTGATGTTGTGTGGGTGCAATATGAGGGTGTAGTATGAAGTGATTGTGTGAGGGTGTAGGTGTGAAGATGATGGTGTGTGGGTGCAGGTATGAGGGTGAATATGTATGGGTGTAGATGTGATGCATAAGGGTGTAGGTGTGAAGGTGTAGATGTGAGGGTGTAGGTGTGAGGGTGTAGGTGTGGGAAAAGGTATGAGGGTAACGTGTGTGGGTGTAGGTGATGAGTTCTTAGGTATATGGGTGTAGGTATGAAGGTGATGATATGAGGTGCAAGTATGATGATGTAGTTGGTGTAGGTGTCAGGGTGTAGGTATTGGTGAAGTTATGAGGGTGAAGGTGTGGGTGCAATATGAGGGTGTATGTATAAAGTGATGGTATGAGGGTGTAGGTATGAGGGTGTAGGTATGAGGGTGATGATGTGAGGTGCAGGTATGATGGTGTATCTGGTGTAGGTGTCAGGGTGTAGATATGGGTGAAGGTATGACGGTGATGGTGTGTGGGTGCAATATGAAGGTGAAGTTATGAAGTGATGGTGTGAGGGTCTAGGTATGAGGGTGTAGGTATGAGGGTGTAAGTGTGAGGGTGATGATGTGAGGTGCAGGTATGATGGTGTATCTGGTGTAGGTGTCAGGGTGTAGATATGGGGGAGGGTATGAGGGTGATGGTGTGTGGGTGGAATATGAAGGTGAAGTTATGACGTGATGGTGTGAGGGTCTTGGTATGAGTGTGTAGGTATGAGGGTGATGATGTGAGGGGTCGGTATGATGGTGTATCTGGTGTAGGTGTCAGGGTGTAGATATGGGTGAGGGTATGAGGGTGATGGTGTGTGGGTGCAATATGAGGGTGTATGTATGAAGTGATTGTGTGAGGGTGTAGGTGTGAAGATGATGGTGTGTGGGTGCAGGTATGAGGGTGAATATGTGTGGGTGTAGATGTGATGTATAAGGGTGTAGGTGTGAAGGTGTAGATGTGAGGGTGTAGGAGTGAGGGTGTAGGTGTGGGAAAAGGTATGAGAGTAAAGTGTGTGGGTGTAGGTGATGAGTTCTTAGGTATATGGGTGTAGGTATGAAGGTGATGATATGAGGTGCAGGTATGATGATGTAGTTGGTGTAGGTGTCAGGGTGTAGGTATTGGTGAAGTTATGAGGGTGAAGGTGTGGGTGCAATATGAGGGTGTATGTATAAAGTGATGGTATGAGGGTGAAGGTGTGAGGGTGTAGGTATGAGGTAAATGGTATGAGGGTGTAGGTGTGAGGGTGTAGGTGTAAAGATTTAGGTATGAGGGTGTAGATGTCAGGGTGTAGGTGTGAGGGTGATGATGTGAGGTGCAGGTATGATGGTGTAACTGGTGTAGGTATAGGTGCAGGTATGATGGTGATGGTGTGTGGGTGTAGGTATAAGGATGAAGGTGTGTGGGTGGAATATGAGGGTGATGGTGTGTGGGTGCATGTGTGAGGTTGTAGGTGTGAGGGTGAAAGTGTTGGTGCAGGTATGAGGGTAAAGGTGTGTGGGTGCAGGTATGATGGTGAAGGTATATGTGTGTAGGTATGAGATGATGGTGTGAGGATGATGGTGTGAAGGTGTATGTGTGAGGATGATGGTGTGAGGTGCAGGTTTGATTGCTTAGCTGGTGTAGGTGTCAGGGTGTAGGTGTAGGCGAGGGTATGAGGATGAAGGTGTATGGGTGCATGTATGAGGGTGAGGGTGTGGTGGACAATATGATGGTGTAGATATGAGGTGATGGTGTGAGGTGCAGGTATGAGGGTGAAGGTGTATGGGTGCAGGTATGAGGATGGAGGTATGAGGGTGTAGGTATGAGGGTATAGGTGTGAGGTGCAGGTATGAGGGTGATGGTGTGTGGGTGCAGGTATAAGGGTGACAGTGTGTGGGTGCAGGTATGAAAGTGAAGGTGTGCAGTGCAGGCATGAGGGTGAATGTGTATGGGTGCAGGTATGAGGGTGAATGTGTGTGAGTGCAGTATGAGGGTGAAGGTGTGTGAGTGCAGGTATGAGGGTGAAGGTATGAGGGTGATGGTGTGTGGGTGATGGTGTGAAGTTGTGTGTGTGTAGGTGTGAGGGTGTAGGTGTGAGGTATGAGGGTGTAGTTGTGAAGGTGTAGATGTGAGTGTGTAGGTGTGAGGTATGAGTGTGTAAGTGTGAGGTGCCGGTATGATGGTGTAGGTGTGAGGGTGTAGGTATGAGGTGCAGGTATGATGATGTAGCTGGTGTAGGTGTGAGGTGATGGTGTGAGGGTTTAGGTAGGAGGGTGAAGTTGTGAGGTTTATTGCTGTCAAGATCGCATATTGGTAGAGGAATGTTGTATATATATATTTATGTTAGTATTGATAATGTATATTGTTTTATACTTATTTGTATGAATCTCGGTTTTTAAATATTCCCGCTTCGAGGTGAGTATGTGTTTGCGAGAGCGTCCGAGAGTGGTCAAAGTACTAAACGAGAGCCGATCTGTCCAAGATGGACGTGTATGTCAACGAGCCATAAAAAAACACCCGAACTTCAGACACATAACACCTGAGATGTGATTTCCATGAACGGGTTGGTAGGTGAGAGGAATGTGGACGAGACAACTGGCGCGACACACATTGGGTCAGTTCCACAAGGGCAGACAACTCATAGTTGTACTGACGTCATTCGTCAGTGAGGCAGCAGGCCTCGGGTCATCTGCGGAGCCGGAGGCCTGCATTATAGCACATCGGTGCTAGACCGTTCTCAGCACATCAGTGCTAGACCCTTCTTCGGTGGGGTATATATCCATGATTAGCGGACGTGGATTATATGGTGAAGCGGAACACAAGTTTGTGAGACTTGTTTAGTCCATCGGATCCTTTCCATATTGTATTGTGTATTGCCCACATGGACAGTGGAACTATTGGTATACAAGCGGCAACTGTGACTCCACCAACCGGAGTAATGACATTTAGTGTTGAATGTATGAATGTGTGTTTGTGAGTGTGAGTACATACTTGTGGGGGTTTTCTTCAATAATTATTGTAAATAAACTTGTGGATATTGTATAACAAATCGTTCTGTATTCTCTCAGCTACCGACCGGTCGTCCAACGTTACAATTGCCATCAATGTTTTAAGTTTATCGTACATTATATGCTGATAACATGCACTGATGTAGGGAACATGGAGTTTTTATGAAAAGAGGCATAACTAGTGCTTACAGATATTCAATCTGATATTTATATAACTCCCTTACTTCATTGTATAATAAATATTTAAATACAGGTGTTTGACAGTATCATTCTGTGTAGACAAACATAAGTGGTCATCAACATTTACTTATTTAGAAATCATCCACTGTCATTAATTCACACGTAACATGTCACACTGGTTACAAATCTTGACACCTTGTACATCAAGTCCTAATTATATATCAGATGTATCATCTGAGATCAGTGTCATATATCAATACGTAAAAAATAAAACACTAAACAATGCCGTTACTGTATCGTTCCGCAGACAGATCACTACCAGATTAATTCATAATGGTATGAAACCAAAATTGATCGAACTATTATTGAATAAAAACAATGGCTTGTCTGTAACCAACATTTGAATCATAACCTTCAAATGTGTCATAAACTGCAGAGTGAAACAAACAGTATTTGGTTACAGTAACACACGACACAATTGCTGGTCTGTGGGGAACTTGATAAATCAGACAAGGCCATATGATGCCTTGATTTTAAATCGCAATTTTTATTTTTAGGAAACAATTAACACATACAGTTCATTGTAAATATGGTTAATTAGGTAACGGTTATTGATTTTAAATAGTAGACATCCGTCAGTGTGACATTTATCTACTCATGACTGACACATTAATTTGTAACACTAATTTACAGGTTAAGTCTCAGCTCAGGTACAGTACATCATATCAGTGTAAACATGTACCTGTTGTACTGATCTTTTGTATCGTTTTCAACTTCTTTTATGGACTTCTTTCAAGTGAAAATATTTAAAAGGATTTAAGATTTATTACATGAACAGAAAATAAAGATTAATAAGTTGTATGTGTATTTACTGTGAATTCTGTCTGAACCAGATATAACAAATTCAATATTTCATTTTAAAAATAGACAGATCTGGTTAATTTATAAATTTACAGGTTAATGGTTTAAAGAGGTTTTATGTTCATGCAGGTTTCTATTTTATACAGATATCTGGTTTATCAGGTGTCTGGCTCATACATGTTTCTGGTTAATACAAGTGTCTGGTTCATACAGGTTTCCAGTTAATACAATTTTCTAGTTGAGATATGTTTCTGATCCATACATGTTTCTGGTTAATACAGGTGTCTGGTGCATACAAGTTTCCAGTTCATACAGGTTTCCAGTTCATACATGTTTATGGTTAATACAGGTGTCTGGTGCATACAGGTTTCCAGTACATACAGTTTTCTAGTTTATTAGGTCACCTGAGACAAGGTCTCAAGTGACCTCTTGCGATCGCCTTTTGTCCGGCGGCGTCCAGCGTCCGTCGCGCGTCCGTAAACAATTTACATTTGTGACTTCTTCTCCAAAACCTCTGAAACAATTTTGATGAAATTTTGCAGAAACCTTCCATGGCCAAAGGTCAACTACAAGTGTGAATTATATGGTCCCCAGCCCCCAGGGGCCTGAGGGGCGGGGCCAAAAAGGGTAAAATTGACTAAAATTTCAAAAATCTTCTTCTCAAGATCCAGCTATATGGTAGAATCAAATACTCTTCATAGATGGAAGGGTCTTAAGGTGCTTTACCAAAATTGTGAATTTCATGAACCTGGGGTCTCACGTTTCCCCCTGGGGAGGGGGTAAACTTTACTATAGTTTATATAGGGAAATCACATTTTGGACCAACATTTGTTTAATTGCCATTGGAAGTAATNGGGGGGGGGGGGGGGGGGGGGGGGGGGGGGGGGGCGCAAAATTTACTACCGAACCACGGGAATAGTTGATTATTGAGAAGTCATTTGAAAATTTTAAGACATTTGACCCCTGTCACCTTGAAAGATGGTCAAGGTCATTCATTTGAACAAATTTGGTAGCCCTTTATCCCAGCATGCTACATGCCTAATATCAGTACCCTGGGCCTTTTGGTTATTGAGAAGACTATGAAGATTTTAACATATTTGACCCCTGTAACCTTGAAAGTGGGTCAAGATCATTCATTTGAATAAACTTGGTAGCCCTTCTTCCCAGCAGTCTTCCAACCCAGCATGCTTTTGGCAAAATATTTTAAAGTACTTTAAAGATTTAAACATATAAAGACCACTGTGACCTTTGTTTCAAACATATTTGACCCCTGTTACCTTGAATATATGTCAAGATCATTCATTTGAACAAACATGGTAGCCCTTTATTCCAGCACGTAACAGGCTAGATATCATTATCCTAGGCCTCTTGGGTATTCAGAAGAAGTTGTTTAAAGATTTCAACATATTTGACCCCTGTGACTTTGAATATGGGTGAAGGTCATTCATTTGAACAAACTTGGTAGCCCTTTATCCAAGCATGTTCCTGCCAAATATCATCATCCTAGGCCTTTATTGTTATTGAGAAGAAGTTGTTTAAAGGTTTGAAATATGTTTGACCCCTGTGACCTTGAAAATTGGTGAAGGTCTTTTGTTTGAACAAACATGGTAGCCCTTCTTATGAGCATGATACTGGTCAAATATCATTATTCTAGGCCTCTTGGGTTTTCAGTAGAAGTTGTTTAAAGGTTTTAAACATATTTGACCCCTGTGACCTTGAAAATGGGTCAAGAAATTCACAATTTTGGTTAAGCACGTTAAGACCCTTCCATCTATGTAGAGTATATGATTCTACCATATCTGGGTCTTTAGAAGAAGATTTTTGAAATTTTAGTCAATTTGACCCCTAAGGCCCCTTGTGACTGGGGACCATATAATTAACAGTTGTGGTTGACCTTTGGCCATGGAAGGTTTCTGCAAAATTTCATTGAAATTGGTTCAGGGGTTTTGGAGGAGATGTCGAAAATGTAAATTATTTACGGTCGCACAAAGACGAACAAACGCGATCACAATAGGTCACTTGAGACTTTGTGAAAAAACTTAAACACAGATAATGAGCAAACCATGATGACATGAACAGTGGCTAATTTCAGCCTTCAGTTCAGGCAAGATAGAAAATTCATAAATCAATAAAAAAAAATGTTATTTTTTATTAATTACTCAAATGTTGTTTATAATACTTGTAAGAGATATGAAGAAATGATGATGATTTTGGAGTAATCATAACAATGAGAAATTCTGGTGTTTATAGTTGAGTTGTCATCCCTGGATGGGATGCTGATGTTATACTTTGTTAAATAGTGACATAACCACAGAACTGATTGTACAAGTGACCTTTGTCTCGGTCACCTAGGGGACCAATCAACACAGAAACATCAATGTTGTCTGGTTGTACCTGTGTAGGAGTGAAACCAGACAAAACAGTATACTCCTCACTCCCCAATAAACAAAGCAATAACATCACCCGGATCAGTATCCAAGTGACACTTCACACTCTTATTTCCTTCAAGTTGACATTTTCGTATTTAAGGGAATACTATTAAAGAGGTACTCCGTAATTTCATTTTACTAATGATGTAATCCCGGCCTTTCAGAAAGTGTCTTTATGTCATATAGCTTCGTAAATATGGTGCATTTACATTTCAAGTAAGTTGACAAAAAAATAAACAAGAATTCCACGGGAGTGGATGTGTCGCCTGCTCAGATGCGCTTTGAGTAAGAAAAGTGTTTTGGCTTGAGTTATCACGTAAACAAAACACGGAAAGTTGAAACTCGTTAGAAAAACCCGTAATATATGTTAAACATTATTGCTTCTAGTTATAGCATTACTGTACAAAATTTGAAAGGAATTGACAAGAAAATAAACAAGAGTACAACTTCATATCATGATTATTAAGTATACCAAGTTTCAAAGAGATTGGTCGAAAAATGTAGGAGAAGATCTCCGGACAAAAATCAAATACCGAAATGAACAAAGGGTAATAACTTTTGGAAAAATCGTCGCATCACAATTCTTTTAAGGGAGACATAACTTCATATCATGATTATAATGTATACCAAGTTTCAAATAGATCGATCGAAAAATGTAGGAGAAGATTGCCGGACAAACAAAGTTTACGCCGGACGGACGGACAACGCCATACCATAATACTCCCGTCAAATTTGAGGGGCGTATAAAAAAGGTTCTTGCATTTACTACATAATGCCCTTATTTGGCAACAAGCAAGACCAGCATCGCCTCATTGGCATCCATAAAAAAAATCTTGAAAATGCAAGTATGCTTAGCACTGCATGAAGTTTGAGTTTGATCGGCCCAAGAATACTCAAGTTATCGCACGAAAACAGATTTTCTTTTTATAGTAACAGGGACCCTGACCTTTGACCTTCGGACCTGAAAAGCAATCCCAAGCAAGCAATTTTGGTAAGGAAGCACTGCATGAAGTTTGAGTTTGATCGGCCCAAGAATACTCAAGTTATCGCACGAAAACAGATTTTCTTTTTATAGAAACAGGGACCCTGACCTTTGACCTGGGTACCTCAAAAGCAATCCCAAGCAAGCAATATCCTAGGCCTTTATTGTTATTGAGAAGAAGTTGTTTAAAGTGGTTAGTAACAGGGACCCTGACCTTTGACCTGGGTACCTCAAAAGCAATCCCAAGCAAGCAATTTTGGTAAGGAAACACTGCATGAAGTTTGAGTTTGATCGGCCCAAGGAAACTCAAAAAAGTTATCACACGAAAACCTCTGTGCGGACAACGCCGCTGACGCCGACGCCGACATAGCAATACTTATGTGTCACCAGCTTTTTGCAGGCGACACAAAAAATATCTATTCAAATTTTCTCAAACTTTTGTATCAAGAAATGTCAACTTCCTGAATTTTTGGGAGAATATAAAGAAATCCTCTCCTGTTTTATCATATGTTACAAGTCCATTGCGAGGGCAGATTTAACATTTTTTAGCAAGGGCAGATAATTCTTTATTCTTCTTGGAGGAGGCATTGTAATCTGATCCAATAAAACCACCTTTCTGTCAGTAAATTATCAACATTGAGATTTTTCTTGGAAGGTTGCTCTTCAACAAAATATATGTCCAGTCAAATACACTCAAAACATTATTCAATTTGATAAAAAAGAATTTCAAATTTATCTGCAAAAAATTCAAGCAAACTAAAGAAGATCTGCATAAAGTTAGCAAAATATTAAACATATAACTGCACTAACTTCTATATTGGCTGCTGATAGATCAAACAAATCTTTTATTATTATGTACACGTTTGTTTTTGTTAAATACAATCCATTTAACATTTTATTTCATTGCTGTATTTCTTTGATATTATACTTTAATTGATTTTCTGGAATTTTACCAGGTATTTTCAATTATTTAATGACTGTAAAAGCCTTTTTTTGGAAGTTCCTAATTTTTCACAGATTTGCTCAATCTTTTCGTAGTGGAATCTGTTTTTCGCAGAGTTCAGGTCTAGTGGCCAATTGACTTGTAGTGGTACATTAAGGATGGATTAATTTTCTATTAATTTTGTAGGTTGCATTTATTTCTTCACAAAAAGTGTGAAAATAGAACCCTAAGAAGAAACAACCTCAGCAGTAAATAATTTCAAAATGATTCCCCTAAAATCTTAAAATTATTCTGTGGCTTATTTTAATTTTTAGAAAGGAATCTCAGGTTTATATTTGAGGCATATGTGGGGCAGTTGCCATGTACTGGTCACAGGACATTAGTTTCGCTATGGGTAATCCAGCTTTCCTCCACAACAAAAATCTGGCACATTCTTAAATGACTATAGCTGTTTATAAGACATAGAACACAAATAAACAATCACATTGTTACAATACTAAACGAGAGGCCAAGAAGGCCTGTATCGCTCACCTGGATATTATTAGTTATCTCTGGGTTAGGAGGGGTCTACGGGCTCATAGACCCTGTCTGGTCTATAAAAACCAAATGGGTCTATGAGTTATATAAGAAGTCGCTTGAAAATTTCAAGACATTTGACCCCTGTGACCTTGAAAATTGGTCAAGGTCATCCATTTGAACAAACTTGGTAGCCCTTTATCCCAGCATGCTACTGGCCAAATATCAGTACCCTGGACCTTTTGGTTATTAAGGAGAAGTCGTTTGAAGGTTTTAAGACATCTGACCCCATTGACCTTCAAAGTTGGTCAAGGTCATTCATTTGAAACAAGAGGCCCAATGGGCCTGCATCGCTCACCTGGTATTAAACTCACACTTGTAACCTTAAAAGTGATCTAAAATAAAGCTACAGGAAAAATATCAGTATTTATGATTAAAATTCATTCAAAAGACCCTGTTATTTTTTTTTTGGACATTTCACCCCTGTGATTAAAAGTCGAACAAAGTCATTATGTTGAACACATTGTATAGCCTTTCATCTCAGGATGCAACTTGCAAAGTATAAACATCCTGGGACCCATGGTTATTCAGAAGAGGTTGTTT
>NW_018404500.1:132236-135750 GCF_002113885.1 Mizuhopecten yessoensis
TTGACCCCTGTGACCTTGAATATAAGTCAAAGTCATTCACTTTAACAAACAAAGTAGTCCTCGATCCCAGCATATGCTACTGACTAAATATCAACATCCTGAGCCTTTTGGTTATTCAGAACAAGTTGTTGAAATATTTTGAACAAATTTGCTCCTTGTGACCTTGAAAATGATTCAAGGTCATACATTTATACAAACTTTGTAGCCCTTGATCCTAGTATGCTACTGACCAAATATCATCACCCAGGGCATTTTGGTTATTCAGAAGAAGTTGTTTAAAGTTTTAAACATATTTGACCCCTGTGACCTTGAATATGGGTAAAGGTCATTCATTTGAACAAACTTTGTAGCCCTTTATCTCAGCATGCTACTGGCCAAATATCATTACCCTGGGCATTTTGATTATTCAGGAGAAGTTGTTTAAAGTTTTAAACATATTTAACCCATGTGACCCTGAATATGGGTGAAGGTCATTCATTTGAACAAACTTTGTAGCACTTCATCCCAGCATGCTACTGGCCAAATATCATCACCCTGAGCATTTTGTTTATTCAGAAGAATTTGTTTAAAGGTTTTTTAATACAATTGACCCCTGTGACCTTGAATATAATTGAAGGTCATTCATTTGAACAAACTTGGTAGCCCTTCACCCAAGCATGCTACTGGCCGAATATCAACTCCCTGGGCATTTTGGTTATTGAGAAGAAGATGTTTAAAGTAAAATATTGACGCCGGATGCAGGCCGGCCGGATGGACGGATGGACGGACGGACGACGGACGGACGGACGACGGACGCCGCGCCATGGCATAAGCTCACTTGGCAATTTGTGCCAGGTGAGCTAAAAACTTGGTAGTCCTTCATCCCAGCATGTGTTAGACCTATCTCCCTTAAGGATATATGTTGCCTTACACATAATATACAATGATTTGTGCTAGACATATCTCCCTCAAGGATATATGCTGCCTTACACATTATATACCATGATTTGTGTTATACCCATCTCCCTCAAGGATATATGCTGCCTTACACATATTATAACATGATTTGTGTTAGACCTATCTCCCTGAAGGATATATGCTGTCTTACACATAATATACCATGATTTGTGTTAGACCAATCTCCCTTAAGGATATATGCTGCCTTACACATTATATACCATGATTTGTGTTAGACCAATCTCCCTCAAGGATATATGCTGCCTTACACATATTATAACATGATTTGTGTTAGACCTATCTCCCTGAAGGATATATGCTGTTTTACACATAATATACCATGATTTGTGTTAGACCTATCTCCCTTAAGGATATATGCTGCCTTACACATAATATACCAGGATTTGTGTTAGACCTATCTCCCTTAAGGATACATGTTGCCTTACACATTATATACAATGATGTGTGCTAGACCTATCTCCCTCAAGGATATATGCTGTCTTACACATAACATACCATGATTTGTGTTAGACCTATCTTCCTAAAGGATATATGTTGCCTTACACATAATATACCATGATTTGTGCTAGACCTATCTCCCTTAAGGATATATGCTGCCTTACACATTATATACCATGATTTGTGTTAGACCTATGTTCCTTAAGGAAATATGCTGCCTTACACATTATATACCATGATTTGTGTTAGACCTATCTTCCTTAAGAATATATGCTGCCTTACAAATTATATACCATGAGTTGTGTTAGACCCATCTCCCTCAAGGATATATGCTGCCTTACACATTATATACCATGAGTTGTGTTAGACCCATCTCCCTCAAGGATATAAGCTGCCTTATACATTATATACCATGAGTTGTGTTAAACCTATCTCCCTCAAGGATATATGCTGCCTTACACATAATATACGATGATTTGTGTTAGACCTCTCTCCCTTAAGGATATATGCTGCCTTATACATTATATACCATGATTTGTGTTGGACCTATCTCCCTCAAGGATATATGCTGCCTTTTACATAATATACCATGATTTGTGTTAGACCTCTCTCCCTTAAGGATATATGCTGCCTTACACATTATTTACCATAATTTGTGTTAGACCAATCTCCCTCAAGGATATATGCTGCCTTACACATTATTTACCATAATTTGTGTTAGACCAATCTCCCTCAAGGATATATGCTGCCTTACACATTATATACCATGATTTGTGTTAGACCTATGTTCCTTAAGGAAATATGCTGCCTTACACATTATATACCATGAGTTGTGTTAGACCCATCTCCCTCAAGGATATAAGCTGCCTTATACATTATATACCATGATTTGTGTTAGACCTATCTTCCTTAAGAATATATGCTGCCTTACAAATTATATACCATGAGTTGTGTTAGACCCATCTCCCTCAAGGATATATGCTGCCTTACACATAATATACGATGATTTGTGTTAGACCTCTCTCCCTTAAGGATATATGCTGCCTTACACATTATATACCATGAGTTGTGTTAGACCCATCTCCCTCAAGGATATATGCTGCCTTATACATTATTTACCATAATTTGTGTTAGACCAATCTCCCTCAAGGATATATGCTGCCTTACACATAATATACCATGATTTGTGTTAGACCTATGTTCCTTAAGGAAATACACTGCCTTACACATTATATATCATGAGTTGTGTTAGACCTATCTCCCTCAAGGATATATGCTGCCTTATACATTATATACCATGATTTGTGTTGGACCTATCTCCCTTAAGGATATATGCTGCCTTACACATAATATACGATGATTTGTGTTAGACCTCTCTCCCTTAAGGATATATGCTGCCTTATACATTATATACCATGATTATTGTTAGACCTATCTCCCTCAAGGATATAAGCTGTCTTATACATTATATACCACGATTTGTGTTAGACCTATCTTCCTTCAGAATATATGCTGCCTTACAAATTTTATACCATGAGTTGTGTTAGACCCATCTCCCTCAAGGATATACGCTGCCTTATACATTATATACCATGATTTGTGTTAGACCTATCTTCCTTAGGGATATATGCTGCCTTATACATTATAAACCATGAGTTATGTTAGACCCATCTCCCTCAAGGATATAAGCTGCCTTATACATTATATACCATGAGTTGTGTTAGTTAAATCCCCTTAAGGATATATGCTGCCTTTTACATAATATACCATGATCTGTGTTAAACCTATCTCCTTTAAGGAAATATGCTGCCTTACACATTATATACCATGAGAAGTGTTAGACCCATCTCCCTCAAGGAAATATGCTGCCTTTTACATTATATTCCATGATTTGTGTTAGACCTATCTCCCTCAAGGATATATGCTGCCTTATATATTATATACCATGAGTTGTGTTAGACCCATCTCCCTCAAGGATATATGTTGCCTTACACATAATATACCATGATTTGTGCTAGACCTATCTCCCTCAAGGATATATGCTGCCTTATACATCATATACAATGATTTGTGCTAGACCTATCTCCCTCAAGGATATATGCTGCCTTACACATAATAT
>NW_018404500.1:139406-139659 GCF_002113885.1 Mizuhopecten yessoensis
AACCATAATTTGTGTTAGACCTATGTTCCTTAAGGAAATATGCTGCCTTACACATTATATACCATGAGTTGTGTTAGACCCATCTCCCTAAAGGAAATATGCTGCCTTATACATTATATATCATGAGTTGTGTTAGACCTATCTCCCTCAAGGATATATGCTGCCTTATACATTATATACCATGATTTGTGTTGGACCTATCTCCCACAAGGATATATGCTGCCTTACACATAATATAATATGATTTGTGTTA
>NW_018404501.1:0-127 GCF_002113885.1 Mizuhopecten yessoensis
ATAGTAAGGTTGTCTGTCGTTACGTTGTTTGTATTTTGGGTCACGCTGTCTTTAGTAAGGTTGTCTGTCGTTAGGTTGTGTATTAGGGTCACGTTGTCTATAGTAAGGTTGTCTGTGGTTACGTTGT
>NW_018404501.1:3337-134873 GCF_002113885.1 Mizuhopecten yessoensis
TATTACGTTGTTTGTAGTTAGGGTCACGTTGTGTATAGCAAGGTTGTCTGTCGTTACGTTGTTTGTATTTAGGGTCACGTTGTCTATAGTAAGGTTGTCTGTCGTTACGTTGTTTGTATTTTGGGTCACGTTGTCTAAAGTAAGGTTGTCTGTCGTTACGTTGTTTGTATTTTTGGTCACGTTGTCTATTGTAAGGATGTCTGTGGTTACGTTGCTTGTATTTAGGGTCATGTTGTCTATCGTTACGTTGTTTGTATTTAAGGTCACGTTGTCTATAGTAAGGTTTTCCGTCGTTACGTTGTTTGTATTTAAGGTCACGTTATCTATAGTAAGGTTGTCTGTCGTTACGTTGTTTGTTTTTTTGGTCTCGTTGTCTATTTTAAGGATGTCTGTGGTTACGTTGTTTGTATTTAAGGTCACGTTATCTATAGTAATGTTGTCTGTCGTTACGTTGTTTGTGTTTTTGGTCACGTTGTCTATTGTAAGGTTGTCTGTGGTTACGTTGCTTTTATTTAGGGTCATGTTGTCTATCGTTACGTTGTTTGTGTCTGGGTCACGTTGTGTATAGGAAGGTTGTCTGTCGTTACGCTGTTTGTATTTAGGGTCACGTTGTCTATCGTTACGTTGTTTGTGTTTGGGTCACGTTGTGTATAGTAAGGTTGTCTGTCGTTACGTTGTTTGTAGTTAGGGTCACGTTGTGTATAGCAAGGTTGTCTCTCGTTACGTTGTTTGTATTTAGGGTCACGTTGTCTATAGTAAGGTTGTCTGTCGTTACGTTGTTTGTATTTAGGGTCAAGTTGTCTATAGTAAGGTTGTCTGTCGTTACGCTGTTTGTAGTTAGGGTCACGTTGTCTATAGTAAGGTTGTCTGTCGTTACGCTGTTTGTAGTTAGGGTCACGTTGTTTATAGTAAGGTTGTCTGTCGTTACGCTGTTTGTATTTAGGGTCACGTTGTCTATAGTAGGGTTGTCTGTCGTTACGTTGTTTGTATTTAGGGTCACGTTGTCTATAGTAGGGTTGTCTGTCGTAAAGTTGTTTGTATTTAGGGTCACGTTTTCTATAGTAAGGTTGTCTGTCGTTACGTTGTTTGTAGTTAGGGTCACGTTGTCTATAGTAAGGTTGTCTGTTGTTACGTTGTTTGTATTTAGGGTCACGTTGTCTATAGTAGGGTTGTCTGTCGTTACGTTGTTTGTATTTAGGGTCGCGTTGTCTATAGTAGGGTTGTCTGTCGTAAAGTTGTTTGTATTTAGGGACACGTTTTCTATAGTAAGGTTGTCTGTCGTTACGTTGTTTGTATTTTGGGTCACGTTGTCTATAGTAAGGTTGTCTGTCGTTACGTTGTCTGTAATTACATCATCTGTTGTTATGCTACATAAAATATATCAGATGCTTAAGACATACAGTTGACGTAAGAAATATCAGTTTACGGTAGATTTAAACTTGTACTTTATTCATTTACTTCGACTTTATCTATTTGAACGACAGAAGTGTAATGATGATAGTAATTACATGTGACGTCACACTGAAGACAATAATCAAAACAGTGAAAAGATGGCGTTAACATAAATCTCTAGAAAGACAAAAATAAATGTTCGTAAATATTCATATACATTCTTGGTAATTTGATACAACTGTTTCTAATTGATATGAGGTCGTTAAAAAATCGTCGATAAAAGATTTCTACCTACTTAGGCAGAACCTCCGTAACATTAGAACACGGCAAACTTCTAGAATCGTTTTAAAATTTTCATATGAAATGGAAGCTCAACTAAAATGCTGTATATCTAAATCAATTTAATATTTCATTTGTTATATATTTGATCCCCCGGGACCGATATTCTCGACATCAAAACGGCGGACTACTTTTTGTCGTATTTGATGGATGTTAAGTCAATTCTTTTTTGCGAGACGCTAAACAAATTTACCTTACCAAAGACAGTTTTAACTCGATACCATATGAACCTTTTATATTTTGCAAGTATAAATCCTATTTTGACGATAAAAAAATTCGCCGCAGTTTTGGCTTCGAAAGCCAGTCTACGTGTTACGAAGGATAACAGTACAAATTCATATCACTGCCGACCACCAGGCAATGGAAACTTTGTTGATTTGCAATAAAATTTGAATAAATGATCTCCATACAGACGCTGTGACGTATGTTACTATGACAGACTGTTGGCCAGCGTTCAGTTAGCATGGCTACGCACTATATTAAACGGCAATATACCTATGGCCATACAATTAAAAAATAAATAAAAAAAAGTTGAGAGAAAATTTATGTTCCTTACTCGATATCAGAATGAAGTTTAGCCAAATTGGAAATAAATCACGCGATTGTACCGTTTAAATTATTAGATATTTTTATATATTTATATTCTATCTCATTTATCGGTAACGGCTTCAAGCGTTCTGAAGCAAAGATACACTTTACGGTGAACTGAACCCTATTATAGACCCACAGACGTTAATGCTCTGAGAAAGCAGCAAACTTTTCTACAATTGTATTGATATATGATGTCCTTTGGATTCCCATATAACAAATGTCAGAAAATAACGACAAAACTTATACGCAGTGATAGCAGACTAATACAAATACAGACAGCCTAAATAATCCGATTTCTACAATTGTGTCTTCGTGTTTGCAAAGGTCAGAAAAGCTAATGATGACTCAATGTGCGCACGGCAGAACAATGACATTGGTCACCCTTCCCAAATAACCCTTGTCTGAAATCTTCAATCTCAACCGACGTTATGCAATCAGGTCAGTCACGAGAGAGTGTCTTCTCGGAATTGTCCATGCCTGCTTGTTGTCTTGAAGGTCAATCCGACGCCACAGCCCCAATAACTCTCCGACACCCATTCCGAAAGTTCAAACAACGAAGAATCCCATCAACGTGGTAAAATAGTACTTGTGTCGGGCAAGGGACGGTATAACATGTCCAGTACAGCAACAACCAATTGGATTACCCTTTCTTAAACAGCCCAAATAGACCAGAGAGTAATTCTCTATTTTCATATGATTGAAAGCCAATTTGATCCGTACAAAGCTAATGCCGATAGCCGCGATGTGCCAATATTGCTCCAAAGCTAGCGAAATTGAATTTACTGTAGTTTGGTTGGCAAATGACAAACCAAGACAGCCCTAACTGAAGGAATACTGCATCTAGAGAGAGCTCAGCTCGTGTGATGGATGGGGGTATGCCAAGCAAGCGTTCTAACGACGACTTGATGGCGTATGTAAATACCCCTGGAAACAAATAGATACATTTCCTGGGAAGACTGGATGATTTGGTAGCACGATCCACGAGACACAGAGCCACGTTTATGTCCATGAAAACACGAGTTACACAACATTTTCTTATTTTTTTATCGCAGTCTTTCAGAAAATAGATTATGTGAGGTTTCAATGAATGTTTACTGACAACTTGGAGCATTTTTAAGAAGAAGCTACGGATTATTTCCATATTGGAAGTGACACCTCATTAAAATTTCATTCCTAGGAGCCGCTCATGCAGGATGAAAACGGCAGTTCGGATCACTGTTCTGATTACACGATTACACCCTAATCTTTTACACAATCAAACTTTTTTTAATTGAAAAACCCGAAAACGAAGCAAACCCTAAGCTGTTACGGCGGCAATACATTTATTTCGGGTTTACATGTAAGACAGTGCGATTAAACTACACCATTTTCTCATTTGTTTTTATTTAGATCGATAAATGTGTAAATGAATAGGTACTCTACGATATACATGGTATAGTTAATGTCTTTGTCATAAGGTTAAATGTATTTAGGAAGAATGGAGGGTTAAACATGTAAACTAATTTGAGTTTAAAAAATACGCTTTAAAACAACTAAACAAGCTATTTAGCTACGTAAAATGAAAAGATATATGTTTGATATACTTGTACTGTGTAGAGCTGATGACGTTTCATTCCTTCAATGCCATGCCCCTAACAGTGGAAACGGAAGAAAAATATAAATGTACTTCCACTTTAGTCTCATAATAATACCATGCAGGTTTATACGGAGGGGCAATTTTTTTTAAACATCAGATCTGTGGCAGGATCTGAAGTGTAAACACGTGCACGAGGGCAGTATTTGTTGTGTTAAATTCGACACTATTTGTGTGGCTATTAAGCCATACTGTAAACGTTTACTGATAGCAGTATTTATACAACTTATGTAAAATCTTACCTCCAAACCCAGGACGAACCTCTTTGTGATAATTCATCAGCAGTTGGTTTAACAAGCGAGTTACGTTCTCCATCGGCGACAGTGACGTCATCACACTGTAAAAGACATACAATTTTATTAATTAAAAAGCTCTCTTAGTTTAAAAAGCTTAAACGCACTCTCCAAAAAGAGATAAAGTGTTTGTTATGTTGTCTACTTGCAGAAATTCTTCTTAAGCAAACAAACTATTTACTATAACTTATAATTGCCATGACTTTTCAACTTCTTGGAAATTCACTACGCGGGAGAATTGTCAGTTAAAACACAGTGTTAAGCAACCTACTTTGATTAGATAGAATAATGAACTCTGAGATATGGAGTCTCGGTTAAGACGATATTTGACTTAGCGCTCCTCCATTTAGGTCATTCACCCACGATGCAGTACCATACACGTTGGTTACACTTAACTGGTGGCAAGCTTTAAGAACACTCAAAATTGAACAATACCAACAAATTAACGGTGTGTATGATGAGTGTTGGTGCTGCAGTACATTTTGTCCTTGTGTGACGGTTGTGGAATTACTGCTTGTCCTTGTGTGATGATACTGTATTATCACTTGTCACTGTGTGATAGTGCTGTATTATTACGTATCCTTGTGTTATGGTGCTGTAATATTGTTTGTCCTTGTGTGATGGTGCTGTATTATTACTTGTCCCTGTGTGATGGTGCTGTATTATAACTTGTCCCTGTGTGATGGTGCTGTATTAATGTTTGTCCTTGTGTGATGGTGCTGTATTATTACTTGTCCTTGTGTGATGGTGCTGTATTATTGTTTGTCCTTGTGGGATGGTGCTCTTTATTGTTTGTCCTTGGTGGATGGTGCTGTATTATTGTATGTCCTTGTGTGATGGTGCTGTATTATTACGTGTCCTTGTGTGATGGTGCTGTATTATTACTTGTCCTTGTGTGATGGTGCTATATTATTACTTGTCCCTGTGTGGTGGTGCTGTATTATTGTTTGTCTTTGTGTGATGGTGCTGTATTATTGTTTGTCCCTGTGTGATGGTGCTGTATTATTACTTGTCACTGTGTGATGGTGCTGTATTATTGTTTGCCCTTGTGTGATGGTGCTGTATTATTATTTTTCCTTGTGTGATGGTGCTGTATTATTACTTTTCCTTGTGTGATGGTGCTGTATTATTGTTTGTCCCTGTGTGATGGTGCTGTATTATTACTTGTCCTTGTGTGATGGTGCTATATTATTACTTGTCCCTGTGTGGTGGTGCTGTATTATTGTTTGTCTTTGTGTGATGGTGCTGTAATATTGTTTGTCCCTGTGTGATTGTGCTGTATTATCACTTGTCCTTCTGTGATGGTGCTGTGATATTACGTGTCCCTGTGTGATGGTGCTATATTATTACTTGTCCTTGTGTGATGGTGCCGTATTATTACTTGTCCCTGTGTGATGGTGCTGTATTATTACTTGTCCTTGTGTGATCGTGCTGTATTATCACTTGTCCCGGTGTGATGGTGCTGTATTATTATTTGTCCTTGTGTGGGGGTGCTGTATTATTGTTTATCCTTGTGTAATGTTGCTGTATTATTGCTTGCCCTTGTGTGATGGTGCTGTATTATTGTTTGTCCTTGTGTGATGGTGCTGTATTATTACTTGTCCTTGTGTGATCGTGCTGTATTATCACTTGTCCCGGTGTGATGGTGCTGTATTATTATTTGTCCTTGTGTGGTGGTGCTGTATTATTGTTTATCCTTGTGTAATGTTGCTGTATTATTGCTTGTCCTTGTGTGATGGTGCTGTATTATCACTTGTCCCTGTGTGATGGTGCTGTATTATTCCTTGTCCTTGTGTGAGGGTGCTGTATTATTGTTTGTCCTCCTGTGATGGTGCTGTATTATTACTTTCCCCTGAGTTATGTTGCTGTATTATTGATTGTCCTTGTGCAATGTTGCTGTATTATTACTTGTCCATGTGTCTGTATTATTACTTGTCCTTGTGACATGTTGCTGTATTATTACTTGTGCATGTGTGATTGTGCTGTATTAATGTTTGTCCTTGTGTGATGTTGCTGTATTATTACTTGTCCTTGTGTAATGTTGCTGTATTATTACTTGTCCTTGTGTTATGGTGCTGTATTATTGTTTGTCCTTGTGTGATGTTGCTGTATTATTACTTGTCCTTGTGTTATGGTGCTGTATTATTGTTTGTCCTTGTGTAATGTTGCTGTATTATTACTTGTCCCTGTGTGATGGTGCTGTATTATTACATGTCCTTGTTTGATTGTGCTGTATTATTACTTGTCCTTGTGTGATGGTGTTGTATTATTGTTTGTCCCTGTGTGATGGTGCTGTATTATTCCTTGTCCTTGTTTGATGTTGTTGTATTATTACTTGTCCTTGTGTGATTGTGCTGTATTATTGTTTGTCCTTGTGTGATGTTGCTGTATTATTACTTGTCCTTGTGTGATGTTGCTGTATTTTTGTTTGTCCTTGTGTGATGTTGCTGCATTATTGTTTGTCTTTGGGTGATGGTGCTGGATTATTGTTTGGCCTTGTGTGATGTTGCTGTATTATTCCTTGTCCTTGTGTGATGTTGTTGTATTATTACTTGTCCTTGTTTGATGTTGTTGTATTATTACTTGTCCTTGTTTGATGTTGTTGTATATTACTTGTCCTTGTGTGATTGTGATGTATTATTGTTTGTCCTTGTGTGGTGTTGCTGTATTATTGTTTGTCTTTGTGTGATGGTGCTGTATTATTACTTGTCCCTGTGTGGTGGTGCTGTTTTATTGTTTGTCCTTGTGTGATGTTGCTGTATTTTTGTTTGTCCTTGTGTGATGGTGCTGTATTATCACTTGTCCCGGCGTGATGGTGCTGTATCATTACTTGTCCTTGTGTGATGGTGCTATATTATTACTTGTCCCTGTGTGGTGGTGCTGTTTTATTGTTTGTCCTAATGTTTGTCCTTGTGTGATGGTGCTGTATTATTGTTTGTCCCTGTGTGATGGTGCTGTATTATCACTTGTCCCGGCGTGATGATGCTGTATCATTACTTGTCCTTGTGTGATGGTGCTGTATTATCACTTGTCCCGGTGTGATGGTGCTGTATTATTACTTGTCCTTGAGTGGTGGTGCTGTATTATTATTTGTCCTTGTGTAATGTTGCTGTATTATTGTTTGTCCTTGTGTAATGTTGCTGTATTATTGTTTGTCCTTGTGTGATGTTGCTGTATTATTGTTTGTCCTTGTGTGATGTTGCTGTATTATTGTTTGTCCTTGTGTGATGGTGCTGTATTATTGTTTGTCCTTGTGTGATGTTGCTGTATTATTGTTTGTCTTTGGGTGATGGTGCTGTATTATTGTTTGTCCCTGTGTGATGGTGCTGTATTATTACTTGTCCCTGTGTGATGGTGCTGTATTATTGTTTGTCCTTGTGTGATGTTGCTGTATTATTGTTTGTCTTTGGGTGATGGTGCTGTATTATTGTTTGTCCCTGTGTGATGGTGCTGTATTATTACTTGTCCCTGTGTGGTGGTGCTGTATTATTGTTTGTCCTTGTGTGATGTTGCTGTATTATTGTTTGTCTTTGTGTGATGGTGCTGTATTATTGTTTGTCCCTGTGTGATGGTGCTGTATTATTACTTGTCACTGTGTGATGGTGCTTATTATTGTTTGCCCTTGTGTGATGGTGCTGTATTACTATTTTTCCTTTTGTGATGGTGCTGTATTATTACTTTTCCCTGTGTGATGGTGCTGTAATATTGTTTGTCCCTGTGTGATTGTGCTGTATTATCACTTGTCCTTGTGACATGTTGCTGCTGTATTATTACTTGTCCTTGAGTGGTGGTGCTGTATTATTATTTGTCCTTGTGTAATGTTGCTGTTTTATTACTTGTCCTTGTGACATCTGTATTATTGTTTGTCCTTGTGTAATGTTGCTGTTTTATTACTTGTCCTTGTGACATCTGTATTATTGTTTGTCCTTGTGTAATGTTGCTGTTTTATTACTAGTCCTTGTGACATGTTGCTGTATGTCCTTGTGTAATGTTGCTGTTTTATTACTTGTCCTTGTGACATGTTGCTGCTGTATTATTACTTGTCCTTGTGTGATGGTGCCGTATTATTACTTCTGTATTATTACTTGTCCTTGTGTGAGGGTGCTGTATTATTACTTGTCCCTTGTGACATGTTGCTGTATTATTACTTGTCCATGTGTGCTGTTGCTGTCTTATTGTTTGTCCTTGTGTAATGTTGCTGTTTTATTACTTGTCCTTGTGAAATGTTGCTGTATTATTACTTGTACTTGTGACATGTTGCTGTATTATTACTTGTCCTTGTGACATATTGCTGTAATATTACTTGCCTTGTGTGATGGTGCTGTATAATTGTTTGTCCTCGTGTGATGGTGCTGTATTATTACTTGTCCCCTGTGTGATGTTGCTGTATTATTGTTTGTCCTTGTGTTATGGTGCTGCATTATTGTTTGTCCTTGTGTGATGTTGCTGTATTATTGTTTGTCTTTTTAGGACGGTGCTGTATTATTGTTTGTCCTCGTGTGATGGTGCTGTATTATTACTTGTCCCCTGTGTGATGTTGCTGTATTATTGTTTGTCCTGGTGTAATGTTGCTGTATTATTACTTTTACTTGTGACATGTTGCTGTATTATTACTTGTTCTTGTGACATGTTGCTGTATTATTACTTGTCCATGTGTGATGTTGCTGTATAATTGTTGGTCCCTGTGTGATGGTGCTGTATTATTGTTTGCCCTTGTGTGATGGTGCTGTATTATTATTTTTTCCTTGTGTGATGGTGCTGTATTATTACTTTTCCTTGTGTGATGGTGCTGTATTATGATGTTGCTGTATTTTTGTTTGTCCTTGTGTTATGGTGCTGTAATATTGTTTGTCCGTGTGTGATGGTGCTGAATTATTACTTATCCTTGTGTGATGCTTGTCCTTGAGTAATGTTGCTGTGTTATTGTTTGTCCTTGAGGGATGGTGCTTTATTATTGTTTGTCCTCCTGTGATGGTGCTGTGTTATTACGTGTCCCTGTGTGATGGTGCTGTATTATTACTTATCCTTGTGTGATGGTGCCGTATTATTACTTGTCCTTGTGTGATGGTGCTGTATTATTGTTTGTCCTTGAGGGATGGTGCTGTATTATCACTTGTCCTTGTGGGATGGTGCTGTATTATTACTTGTCCTTGTTGGATGGTGCTGTATTATCACCTGTCACTGTGTGATGGTGCTGTATTATTACTTGTCCTTGTGTGATGGTGCTGTATTATCACTTGTCCCGGTGTGATGGTGCTGTATTATTACTTGTCCTTGTGTGGTGGTGCTGTATTATTGTTTGTCCTTGTGTAATGTTGCTGTATTATTTTTTGTCCTTGTGTGATGGTGCTGTATTATTGTTTGTCCTTGTGTGATGGTGCTGTATTATTACTTGTCCCTGTGTGATGGTGATGTATTATTGTTTGTCCTCCTGTGATGGGGCTGTATTATTACTTTTCCCTGTGTGATGTTGCTGTATTATTGTTTGTCCTTGTGTAATGTTGCTGTATTATTACTTGTCCTTGTGACATGTTGCTGTATTATTACTTGTCCATGTGTGCTGTTGTTGTATTATTGTTTGTCCTTGTGTAATGTTGCTGTTTTATTACTTGTCCTTATGTGATGGTGCTGTATTAATGTTGCTGTATAATTGTTTGTTCTCGTGTGATGCTGCTGTATTATTACTTTTCCCTGTGTGACGTTGCTGTATTATTGTTTGGTATTATTGTTTGTCCTTTTTTGATGTTGATGTATTATTGTTTGTCCCTCTGTGATGTTGCTGAATTATTGTTTGTCCTTGGGTGATGGTGCTGTATTACTATTTTTCCTTTTGTGATGGCGCTGTATTATTGTTTGTCCCTGTGTGATTGTGCTGTATTAATGTTTGTCCTTGTGTAATGTTACTGTTTTATTACTTGTCCTTGTTGGATGGTGCTGTATTATTGTTTGTGTCCTTGTGTGATGGTTCTGTGTTATTGTTTGTCCTTGTTTGATGTATTGTTTGTCCTTGTGGGATGATGCTGTATTATTGTTTGCCCTCCTGTGATGGTGCTGTATTCTGTTTTATTACTTGTCCTTGTGTAATATTGTTTGTCCTTGTGGGATGTTGCTTTATTATTATGTTGCTGTATTATTGCTTGTCCCTGTGTGGTGGTGCTCTATTATTGTTTGTCCTCCTGTGATGGGGCTGTATTATTACTTTTCCTTGTGTAATGGTGCTGTATTTTTACTTGTCCTTGTGTGACTTATTACTTGTCATTGTGTGATGGGGTGCCGTATTATTACTTGTCATTGTGTGATGGGGTGCCGTATTATTACTTGTCCCTTGTGTGATGTTGCTGAATTATTGTTTGTCCTTGTGGGATGTTGCTTTATTATTACGTGTCCTTGTGTGATGTTGCGGAATTATTACTTGTCCTTGAGAAATGTTGCTGTATTATTTTTTGTCCTTGTGTTATGGTGCTGCATTATTGTTTGTCCTTGTGGGATGTTGCTTTATTATTACGTGTCCTTGTGTGATGTTGCGGAATTATTACTTGTCCTTGTTGGATGGTGCTGTATTATCACCTGTCACTGTGTGATGGTGCTGTATCATTACTTGTCCTTGTGTCATGTTGCTGTATTATTATTTGTCCTTGTGGGATGTTGCTTTATTATTACGTGTCCTTGTGTGATGTTCTTGTATTATTACTTGTCCATGTGCGATGTTGCTGTATAATTGTTGGTCCTTGTGTGATGGGGCTGTATTATTACTTGTCATTGTGTGATGGGGTGCGGTATTATTACTTGTCCCTTGTGTGATGTTGCTGCTTGGCCCGGTGTGATGGTGCTGTATTGTTACTTATCCTTGTGTGATGTTGCTGCTTGTCCCGGTGTGATGGCGCTGTATTATCACTTGTCCTTGTGGGATGGTGCTGCATTATCACTTGTCCCTGTGTGACGGTGCTGTGTTATTGTTTGTCCTTGTTTGATGTATTGTTTGTCCTTGTGTGAATGTGCTGTATTATTGTTTTTCCTTGTTTGATGTTGGTGTATTATTACTTGTCCATGTGTGATGTTGCTGTATATTATTGTTTGTCCTCCTGTGATGGGGCTGTATTATTTCTTGTCCTTGTGTGATGTTGTTGGATTATTTCTTGTCCGCGTTTGATGCTTCTGTTTTATTGTTTGTCCTTGTTTGATGTATTGTTTGTCCTTGTGGGATGGTGCTGCATTATCACTTGTCCCTGTGTGACGGTGCTGTATTATTGTTTATCCTTGTGTAATGTTGCTGTACTATTACTTGTCCTTGTGTCATGTTGCTGTATTATTATTTGTCCTTGTGTGGTGGTGCTGTATTATTGTCACTGTGTGATGGTGCTGTAATATTGTTTGTCTTTGAAGGACGTTGTAGTATATTTTGTCCTTGTGTGTTGCTGTTTTATTGTTTTTCCTTGTTTGATGTTGGTGTATTATTACTTGTCCCTCTTGTAAAATGGTGCTGTATTATTATTTGTCCATGTGTGATGTTCCTGTATTATTGTTTGTCCCTCTGTGATGTTGCTGAATTATTACTTGTCCTTGAGAAATGTTGCTGTATTATTATTTGTCCATGTGTGATGTTGCTGTATATTATTGTTTGTCCTTTTTTGATGTTGATGTATTATTGTTTGTCCTGGTGTGACGGGGCTGTATTATTGTTTGTGTCCTTGTGTGATGGTTCTGTGTTATTGTTTGTCCTTGTGGGATGTTGCTTTATTATTACTTGTTCTTGTGACATCTTGCTGTATTATTACTCTTACTTGTGAAATGTTGCTTTATTATTACTTGTCCTTGAGTAATGTTGCTATATTATTGTTTGTCCTTATGTGATGTTGCTGTATTAGTATTATTACTTGTCCCTTGTGTGATGTTGCTGAATTATTGTTTGTCTTTGAAGGACGTTGTAGTATATTTTGTCCTTGTGTGTTGCTGTTTTATTGTTTTTCCTTGTTTGATGTTGGTGTATTATTACTTGTCCCCGTGTGATGTTGCTGTATCATTACTTGTCCTTGTGTTATGGTGCTGTATTATTATTTGTCCTTGTGTGGTGGTGCTGTATTATTGTTTTTCCTTGTTTGATGTTGGTGTATTATTACTTGTCCATGGGTGCTGTTGTTGTATTATTTTTTGTCCTTGTGTTATGGTGCTGTCTTATTGTTTGTCCTAGTGTAATGTTGCTGTTTTATTACTTGTCCTTGTGACATACTGCTGTAATATTACTTGCCTTGATGTGTGCTGTTGTTGTATTATTGTTTGTCCCTCTGTGATGGTGCTGTATTGTTACTTATCCTTGTGTGATGTTGCTGCTTGGCCCGGTGTGATGGTGCTGTATAATTGTTTGTCCTCGTGTGATGCTGCTGTAATATTGTTTGTCCTTGTGTCATGGTGCTGTATTATTAGTTGTCCTTGTGTGATGTCGCTGTATTATTGTTTGTTCTTGTGTGATGTTGCTGAATTATTGTTTGTCCTTGTTTGATGTTGCGGTATTATTACTTGTTCCTGTGTGATGGTGCTGTATTCTTGTTTGTCCTTGTGTGTTGCTGTTTTATTGTTTTTCCTTGTGTTATGGTGCTGAATAATTGTTTGTCCTCGTGTGATGCTGCTGTAATATTGTTTGTCTTTGTGTGATGGTGTTGTATTATTGTTTGTCCTTGTGTGATGTTGCGGTATTATTACTTGTCCTTGTGTAATGGTGCTGTATGATTACTTGTCCTTGTGTGATGTTGCTGTATTATTGTTTGTCTTTGAAGGACGGTGCTGTATTATTGTTTGTCCTCGTGTGATGGTGCTGTATTATTACTTGTCCTTGTGTGATGTTGCTGTATTATTACTTGTCCATGTTTATTGTTTGTCCCTGTGTGATGGTGCTGTATTATTGTTTGTCCTCGTGTGATGCTGCTGTAATATTGTTTGTCTTTGAAGGATGGTGCTGTATTATTGTTTGTCCTTGTGTGATCTTGCTGTATTATTACTTGTCCTTGAGTAATGTTGCTGTATTATTGTTTGTCCTTGTGTGATGGTGCTGTATTATTAATTGTCCTTGTGGGATAGTGCTGTATTATTACTTGTCCTTGTAGGAGGGTGCTGTATTATTACTTGTCCTTGTGTGATGGTGCTGTATTATTGTTTGTCCTTGTGTGATGGTGCTGTATTATTAATTGTCCTTGTGGGATAGTGCTGTATTATTACTCGTCCTTGTAGGAGGGTGCTGTATTATTACTTGTCCTTGTGTGGTGGTGCTGTATTATCACTTGTCCCGGTGTGATGGTGCTGTATTATTACTTGTCCTTGTAAAATGGTGCTGTATTATTGTTTGTCTTTGTGGGATGGTGCTGTATTATCACTTGTCCCTGTGTGACGGTGCTGTATTATTGTTTGTCCTCCTGTGCTGGTGCTGTATTATTGTTTGTTCTTGTGTAATGTTTCTGTATTATTGTTTGTCCTTGTGTAATGTTGCTGTATTATTGTTTGTCCTTGTATGATGGTGCTGTATTATTGTTTTTCCTTGTTTGATGTTGGTGTATTATTACTTGTCCTTGTGTGATGTTGCTGTATTATTGTTTGTTCTTGTGTAATGTTGCTGTATTATTCTTTGTCCTTGTGTAATGTTGCTGTATTATTGTTTGTCCTTGTGTGACGGTGCTGTATTATTGTTTGTCCTCGTGTGATGGTGCTGTATTATTACTTGTCCTTGTGACATGTTGCTGTATTATTACTTGTCCTTGTGTGACGGTGTTGTATTATTGTTTGTCCCTGTGTGATGTAGCTGTATTATTGTTTGTCCTTGTGTGACGGTGCTGTATTATTGTTTGCCCTCCTGTGATGGTGCTGTATTATTACTTGTCCTTGCGTGATGTTGCTGTATTATTGTTTGTTCTTGTGTGATGTTGCTGTATTATTACTTGTCCTTGAGTAATGTTGCTGTATTATTGTTTGTCCTTGTGTGATGTTGCTGTATTATTACTTGTCCTTTGGTGATTGTGCTGTATTATTGTTTGTCCCTGTGTGATGTAGCTGTATTATTGTTTGTCCTTGTGTGATGTTGCGGTATTATTATTTGTCCTTGTGTAATGTTGCTGTATTATTACTTGTCCTTGTGACATGTTGCTGTATTATTACTTGTCCTTGTGACATGTTGCTGTATTATTACTTGTCCTTGTGACATGATGCTGTATTATTACCTGTCCTTGTGAAATGTTGCTGTATTATTGTTTGTCCTTGTGTAATGTTGCTGTATTATTACTTGTCCTTGTGTGATGTTGTTGGATTATTTCTTGTCCTCGTTTGATGCTTCTGTTTTATTGTTTGTCCTTGTGTAATGTTGCTGTATTATTGTTTGTCCTTGTTTGATGATTCTGTATTATTGTTTGTCCTTGTGTGATGTTGCTGTATTATTATTTGTCCATGTGTGATGTTCCTGTATTATTGTTTGTCCTTGTGTGATGGTTCTGTATTATTGTTTGTCCCTGTGTGATGTAGCTGTATTATTACTTTTCCTTGTGTGATTTTGCTGCATTATTAGCTGTCACTGTGTGATGTTGCTGTATTATTGTTTGTCCCTCTGTGATGGTGCTGTATTATTAGTTGTCACTGTGTTATGGTGCTGTATTATTGTTTGTCCTCGTGTGATGCTGCTGTAATATTGTTTGTCTTTGAAGGATGGTGCTGTATTATTGTTTGTCCTTGTGTGATGGTGCTGTATTATTACTTTTCCCTGTGTGATGTTGCTGTATTAATGTTTGTCCTTGTGTAATGTTGCTGTATTATTACTTGTACTTGTGACATGTTCCTGTATTATTACTTGTCCTTGTGACATGTTGCTGTATTATTACTTGTATTTGTGACATGTTCCTGTATTATTACTTGTCCTTGTGACATGTTGCTGTATTAATGTTTGTCCTTGTGTAATGTTGCTGTATTATTACTTGTCCTTGTGATATATTGCTGTATTATTACTTGCCTTATGTGATGGTGCTCTATTATTGTTTGTCCTCGTGTGATGCTGCTGTATTATTACTTGTCCTTGTGTAATGGTGCTGTATTATTACTTGTCCTTGTGTGATGTTGCTGTATTATTGTTTGTCTTTGTAGGACGGTGCTGTATTATTGTTTGTCCTCGTGTGATGGTGCTGTATTATTACTTTTCCCTGTGTGATGTTGCTGTTTTATTGTTTGTCCTTGTGTAATATTGCTGTAATATTACTTGTACTTGTGACATGTTGCTGTATTATTACTTGTCCTTGTGTGATGGTGCTGTATTTGGTGCTGTATTATTACTTTTCCCTATGTGATGTTGCTGTTTTATTGTTTGTCCTTGTGTGATGGTGCTGTATTATTACTTGTCCTTGTGGGATGGTGCGGTATTATTACTTGTCCTTGTTTTAGGTTGCTGTATTAATACTTGTCCTTGTATGATTGTGCTGTATTATCACCTGTCCCGGTGTGATGGTGCTGTATTATTACTTGTCCTTGTGTGATGGTGCTGTATTATTACTTATCCCTGTGTGATGTAGCTGTATTATTACTTGTCCTTGTGTAATGTGGCTGTATTATTACTTGTCCTTTTTTGATGTTGATGTATTATTGTTTGTCCTTGTGTTATGGTGCTGTCTTATTGTTTGTCCATGTGTGATGTTGCTGTATTATTGTTTGTCCTTGTGTGATGGTGCTGTATTATTGTTTGTCCCTCTGTGATGGTGCTGTATTATTAGTTGTCACTGTGTGATGATGCTATAGTATTACTTGTCCCTGTGTGGTGGTGCTGTATTATTGTTTGTCCATGTGTGATGTTGCTGTATTATTGTTTGTCCTTGTGTGATGGTGCTGTATTATTACTTGTCCTTGTGTGATGGTTGATGATGCTATAGTATTACTTGTCCCTGTGTGGTGGTGCTGTATTATTGTTTGTCCATGTGTGATGTTGCTGTATTATTGCTTGTCCTTGTGTGATGGTGCTGTATTATTACTTGTCCTTGTTTGATGGTGCTGTATTATTACTTGTTCCTGTGTGATTGTGCCGTAGTATTACTTGTCCATGTGTGATGGTGCTGTATTATTGTTTGTCCTTGAGGAATGGTGCTGTATTATCACTTGTCCTTGTGGGATGGTGCTGTATTATTGTTTGTCTTTGTGTGATGGTGCTGTATTATTACTTGTCCTTGTTTGATGGTGCTGTATTATTACTTGTCCTTGTGTGATGGTGTTGTATTATTGTTTGTCCCTGTGTGATGGTGCTGAATTATTACTTGTCCCTGTGTGATGGTGCTGTATTATTGTTTGTCCTTGAGGGATGGTGCTGTATTATCACTTGTCCCTGTGTGATGGTGCTGGATTATTGTTTGTCCTTGTGTAATGTTGCTGTATTATTGCTTGTCCTTGTGTGATGGTGCTGTATTATTACTAGTCCTTGTGTGATGGTGCTGTATTATTACTTGTCCCTGTAAGACGGTGCTGTATTATTGTTTGTCCTTGTGGGATGGTGCTGTATTATCACTTGTCCCTGTGTGACGGTGCTGTGTTATTGTTTGTCCTCCTGTGATGGTACTGTATAATTGCTTGTCCTTGTGTGATGTTGCTGTATTATTACTTGTCCTTGTGTAATGTTGCTGTATTATTGTTTGTCCTCCTGTGATGGTACTGTATTATTGCTTGTCCTTGTGGGATGGTGCTGTATTATTACTTGTCCTTGTGTGATGGTGCTGTATTCTTGTTTGTCCTTGTGTGATGTTCTTGTATTATTACTTGTCCTTGTGTAATGTTGCTGTATTATTGTTTGTCCTTGTGTGACGGTGCTCTATTATTGTTTGGCCTCCTGTGATGGTGCTGTATTATTACTTGTCCTTGTGTGATGTTGATGTATTATTGTTTTTCATTGTGTGATGGTGCTGTATTATTACTTGTCCCTGTGTGATGGTGCTGTATTATCAGTTGCCACTGTGTGATGGTGCTGTATTATTACTTGTCCCTGTGTGATAGTGCTGTATTATCACTTGTCACTGTGTGATGGTGCTGTATTATTACTTGTCCCTGTGTGATTGTGCTGTATTATTGTTTGTCCTTGTGTGATGGTGCTGTATTATTACTTGTTCCTCTGGGATGGTGCTGTATTATTGCTTGTCCTCCTGTGATGGTGCTGTATTATTGTTTGTCCTTGTGTAATGTTGCTGTATTATTGTTTGTCCTTGTGTGA
Organism: Mizuhopecten yessoensis; assembly: GCF_002113885.1. Taxonomy (NCBI): domain Eukaryota; kingdom Metazoa; phylum Mollusca; class Bivalvia; order Pectinida; family Pectinidae; genus Mizuhopecten; species Mizuhopecten yessoensis. The sequence goes on from NW_018404501.1 coordinate 20,796, forward strand.
TGTAGCTGTATTATTAGTTGTCCTTGTGTGATGTTGCTGTATTATTACTTGTCATTGTGTAATGTTGCTGTATTATTGTTTGTCCTTTTTTGATGTTGCTGTATTATTGTTTTTCCCTGTGTGATGGTGCTGTATTATTACTTGTACTTGTGTGATTGTGCTGTATTATTGTTTGTCCTTGTCTGATGTTGCCGTATTATTGTTCGTCCCTGTGTGATGTTGCTGTATTATTGTTTGTCCTTGTGTGATGTTGCTGTATTATTACTTGTCCTTGTGTGATGTTGCTGTATTATTGTTTGTCCTTGTGTGATGTTGCTGTATTATTACTTGTCCTTGTGCAATGCTGCTGTATTATTGTTTGTCCTTTTGTGATGTAGCTGTATTATTAGTTGTCCTTGTGTGATGTTGCTGTATTATTACTTGTCATTGTGTAATGTTGCTGTATTATTGTTTGTCCTTGTGGGATGTTGCTGTATTATTGTTTGTCCTTGTGTGATGTTGCTGTATTATTACTTGTCCCTGTGTGATGGTGCTGTATTATTGTATGTCCTTGTGGGATTGTGCTGTATTATTGTTTGTCCCTGTGTGATGTTGCTGTATTATTGTTTGTCCTTGTGGGATGTTGCTTTATTATTACGTGTCCTTGTGTGATGTTGCTGTATTATTACTTGTCATTGTGTAATGTTGCTGTATTATTGTTTGTCCTTGTGTGATGTTGCTGTATTATTGTTTGTCCTTGTGGGATGTTGCTTTATTATTACGTGTCCTTGTGTGATGTTGCTGTATTATTACTTGTCCTTGTTTGATGGTGCTGTATTATTACTTGTCCTTGTGTGATGGTGCTGTATTATTGTTTGTCCTCGTGTGATTTTGCTGTATTATTGTTTGTCCCTGTGTGATGTATCTGTATTATTGTTTGTCCCTCTGTGATGTTGCTGTATTATTGTTTGTCCTTGTGTGATGGTTCTGTGTTATTGTTTGTCCTTGTTTGATGTTGCTGTATTATTGTTTGTCCATGTGTGATGTTGCTGTATCATTACACGTCCTTGTGTGATAGTTCTGTCATATTGTTTGTCTTTGTAGGACGGTGCTGTATTATTGTTTGTCCTTGTGTGATGTTGCTGTATTATTGTTTGTCTGTGTGTGATGTTGCTGTATTTTTCTTTGTCCTTGTTTGATGTTGCTGTATTATTACTTGTCCTTTGGTGATGGTGCTGTATTATTGTTTTTCGCTGTGTGATGTTGCTGTATTATTGTTTGTCTGTGTGTGATGTTGCTGTATTTTTGTTTGTCCTTGTGTGATGTTGCTGTATTATTGTTTATCCTTGTGTGATGGTTCTGCGTTATTGTTTGTCCTTGTTTGATGTTGCTTTATTATTGTTTGTCCATGTGTGATGTTGCTTTATTATTTTTTGTCTTTGTGTGATAGTTCTGTATTATTGTTTGTCCTCGTGTGATGGTGCTGTATTATTACGTGTTCTTGTGTGATGTTGCTGTATTATTACTTGTCCTTGTGTGATGGTGGTGTATTATTGTTTGTCCTCGTGTGATGTTGCTGTATTATTGTTTGTCCCTGTGTGATGTTGCTGTATTATTGTTTGTCCCTCTGTGATGTTGCTGTATTATTGTTTGCTCTTGTGTGATGTGGCTGTATTATTGTTTGTCCTTGTGTGATGTTGCTGTATTATTGTTTGTCCTTGTGTGATGCTGCTGTATTATTACTTGTCATTGTGTGATGTTGCTGTATTATTACTTGTCCTAGTGTGATGGTGCTGTATTATTGTTTGTCCTCGTGTGATGTTGCTGTATTATTGTTTGTGCATGTGTGATGTTGCTGTATTATTGTTTGTCATTGTGTGATGTTGGTGTATTATAACTTGTCCTTGTGTGATGTTGGTGTATTATTGTTTGTCCTTTTGGGATGTTGCTGTATTATTACGTGTCCTTGTGTGATGTTGGTGTATTATTACTTGTCATTGTGTGATGGGGTGCTGTATTATTACTTGTCCCTGTGTGATGGTGCTGTATTATTGTTTGTCCTTTTTGATTGTGCTGTATTATTGTTTGTCCCTGTGTGATGTAGCTGTATTATTGTTTGTCCTTGTGTGATGTTGCTGTATTATCACTTGTCCTTGTGTGATGGTGCTGTATTATTGTTTGTCCTCTTGTGATTTTTCTGTATTATTGTTTGTCCCTGTGTGATGTTGCTGTATTATTGTTTGTCCCTCTGTGAGTTGCTGTATTATTGTTTGTCCTTGTGTGATGGTTCTGTGTTATTGTTTGACCTTGTTTGATGTTGCTGTATTATTGTTTGTCCATGTGTGTTGTTGCTGTATTATTTTTTGTCCTCGTGTGATAGTTCTGTATTATTGTTTGTCTTTGTAGGATGGTGCTGTATTATTGTTTGTCCTTGTGTTATGTTGCTGTATTATTGTTTGTCCTTGTGTGATGTTGCTGTATTATTGTTTGTCCTTGTGTGATGGTGCTGTATTATTGTTTGTCCTCGTGTGATGTTGCTGTATTATTGTTTGTCCCTCTGTGATGTTGCTGTATTATTGTTTGTCCGTGTGTGATGTTGCTGTATTTTTCTTTGTCCTTGTGTGATGTTGCTGTATTATTGTTTGTCCTTGTGTGATGTTGCTGTATTATTACTTGTCCTTTGGTGATGGTGCTGTATTATTGTTTGTCCCTGTGTGATGTTGCTGTATTATTGTTTGTCCGTGTGTGATGTTGCTGTATTTTTCTTTGTCCTTGTATGATGTTGCTGTATTATTGTTTTTTCCTTGTGTGATGGTTCTGTGTTATTGTTTGTCCATGTGTGATGTTGCTGTATTATTTTTTGTCCTTGTGTGATAGTTCTGTATTATTGTTTGTCCTCGTGTGATGGTGCTGTATTATTACGTGTTCTTGTGTGATGTTGCTGTATTATTACTTGTCCTTGTGTGATGTTGCTGTATTATTACTTGTCCCTGTGTGATGGTGCTGTATTATTGTTTGTCCTCGTGTGATGTTGCTGTATTATTGTTTGTCCCTGTGTGATGTTGCTGTATTATTGTTTGTCCCTCTGTGATGTTGCTATATTATTGTTTGTCCTTGTGTGATGTTGCTGTATTATTGTTTGTCCTTGTGTGATGTTGCTGTATTATTACTTGTCATTGTGTGATGGGGTGCTGTATTATTACTTGTTCCTGTGTGATGGTGCTGTATTATTGTTTGTCCTTGTGTGATTGTGCTGTATTATTGTTTGTCCCTGTGTGATGTTGCTGCATCATTGTTTGTCCATGTGTGATGTTGCTGTATTATTGTTTGTCCTTGTGTGATGTTGGTGTATTATTGTTTGTCATTGTGTGATGGTTCTGTGTTATTGTTTGTCCTTGTTTGATGTTGCTGTAGTATTGTTTGTCCATGTGTGATGTTGCTGTATTAATTTTTTGTCCTTTTGTGATAGTTCTGTATTATTGTTTGTCCGCGTGTGATGGTGCTGTATTATTACGTGTCCTTCTGTGATGTTGCTGTATTATTACTTGTCCTTGTGTGATGTTGCTGTATTATTACTTGTCCTTGTGTGATGGTGCTGTATTATTGTTTGTCCTCGTGTGATGTTGCTGTATTATTGTTTGTCCCTGTGTGATGTTGCTGTATTATTGTTTGTCCTTGTGTGATGTTGCTGTATTATTACTTGTCCTTGTGTGATGGTGCTGTATTATTGTTTGTCCTCGTGTGATGTTGCTGTATTATTGTTTGTCCCTGTGTGATGTTGCTGTATTATTGTTTGTCCTTGTGTGATGTTGCTGTATTATTACTTGTCCTTGTGTGATGGTGCTGTATTATTGTTTGTCCTCGTGTGATGTTGCTGTATTATTGTTTGTCCCTGTGTGATGTTGCTGTATTATTGTTTGTCCTTGTGTGATGTTGCTGTATTATTACTTGTCCTTGTGTGATGGTGCTGTATTATTGTTTGTCCTCGTGTGATGTTGCTGTATTATTGTTTGTCCCTGTGTGATGTTGCTGTATTATTGTTTGTCCTTGTGTGATGTTGCTGTATTATTGTTTGTCCTTGTGTGATGTTGCTGTATTATTACTTGTCATTGTGTGATGGGGTGCTGTATTATTACTTGTCCCTGTGTGATGGTGCTGTATTATTGTTTGTCCTTGTGTGATTGTGCTGTATTATTGTTTGTCCCTGTGTGATTGTGCTGTATTATTGTTTGTCCCTGTGTGATGTGGCTGTATTATTGTTTGTCCTTGTGTGATGTTGCTGTATTATTACTTGTCCTTGTGTGATGGTGCTGTATTATTGTTTGTCCTCGTGTGATGTTGCTGTATTATTGTTTGTCCCTCTGTGATGTTGCTGTATTATTGTTTGTCCTTGTGTGATGTTGGTGTATTATTGTTTGTCCTTGTGTGATGGTTCTGTGTTATTGTTTGTCCTTGTTTGATGTTGCTGTAGTATTGTTTGTCCATGTGTGATGTTGCTGTATTATTTTTTGTCCTTGTGTGATAGTTCTGTATTATTGTTTGTCTTCGTGTGATTGTGCTGTATTATTACGTGTCCTTCTGTGATGTTGCTGTATTATTACTTGTCCCTGTGTGATGGTGCTGTATTATTGTTTGTCCTCGTGTGATGTTGCTATATTATTACTTGTCCTTGTGTGATGTTGCTGTATTATTGTTTGTCCTCGTGTGATGTTGCTGTATTATTACTTGTCCCTGTGTGATGTTGCTGTATTATTGTTTGTCCCTCTGTGATGTTGCTGTATTATTGTTTGCTCTTGTGTGATGTTGCTGTATTATTGTTTGTCCTTGTGTGATGTTGCTGTATTATTGTTTGTCCCTCTGTTATGTTGCTGTATTATTGTTTGTCCCTCTGTTATGTTGCTGTATTATTGTTTGTCCTCGTGGGATGTTGCTGTATTATTACTTGTTCTTGTGTGATGTTGCTGTATTATTGGTTGTCCTCGTGTGATGTTGCTGTATTATTGCTTGTCCTTGTGTGATGTTGCTGTTTTATTTTTTGTCCTTGTGTGATGGTTCTGTTTTATTGGTTGTCCTTGTGTGATGTTGCTGTTTTATTGTTTGTCCTTTTGTGTTGTTGCTGTATTATTGTTTGTCCTTGTGTGATGGTGCTGTTTTATTACTTGTCCTTGTACGTTGATGCGTTGGTACATTTTGTGTGCCAGCGATTGTAAAATGTTCTTGTATGTTTTTGTTATGGTACATTTTATGTGTTGATGCAGCGGTTTACTTTTGTCCCCCTGTGTTTGTACTGTTTGCTATTGTTGTAGTACCGTATTATTTTGAATAAGAAAATGCATGTGTAGCCATACAAAGTTACATCATATTACTCTTCCTAATATTAATTATGTCATTTCCAATTAATTTGATTTAATTTTTCCCCTCTTTTTATTGACAACAACGAAGCTTCCAAGAGACTTTTCCGAGACGACCAGTAATTTTTCATAATTAAGGTCTGTTGTCGACAGAATTTACAGGCAAACAACGCCGATATTACGTAACAACTGCCGCTACTCAACAGATGGCTAGCTGAATACCACGTGCCACGCTGGTGAACATATTGTGAAGCTGATATGACACATTGATTCCTTTTTGACAACAATTCTCACACTGTCTGCCAGTCAGCCGGACTTCTGTTGGTGTTTTATTCAGCCCAGTGATGTTGTCTATCGCTGTTCGGTTTGATGAGCCACTGTTCTTAGTTTATTGTAAAATGATGGGCAAGAGGTTTTTTGTGCAAAGGCAATAAATAAATTTAAAATATTACAGCAGAAAATGTTAGTGAAAATGATTGAGAAAACTTCCAATACATTATTTCTCTGACAGGTAAATCAGAATGTTATTGACAAAACATTTCCCCTTCAACTTGACAGTTGTTGCCAAATTGTCTAAACATAGAACTAATCTACTTCTAATTCTGACACTAAACAGATGCTTTTCTTCTATTAATTTATTTCTACCTCTTGTAATATTTTGAATGTCACGATATCTATAATGTATTTTCACCGATTAACTACTTTTCAAAACAACGCATGTTTTGAGGTTTACGTTGCAGTCGAAAATTGGGTAATATTCGACAATTTTGGCATTTTCTTTTTCACTTATTAGTTTCGTACGGCTATTAAAGTAAGACATTTTGAAACAAACATAATTAGAACGCAAACTCATTTTCCGGAGAACGCTTTATGCAAATGCAAACACTACTCATTCATCAACATTAGAAAATAATTATCTTCGGGTAAAAATTAATGAAAAATGTTTAAAAAAAATAATACATGATCAAATAAAGCTTTCCTGTTTTTCAACTGAAAGTTTTTCAGATAATCCATTTAGAATAGTGTGTAAAATCAATATCAATACACTTGCTAATTTCCTTTTTTCTAGTAGTCTCGCGTGGAAACAGAATATCGTTGTGTTCATTTGACTGTATATTGACACTGTTGCGTTTCACAGTGTTATATGCTTAGGAAAAATGTGACAGCAGACCGTTCATATTTCCATCATCAGGGTACATCTACCTGGATTATACATACGAGTGTATATATATGTGTGTACATATAATAAATATTAGCGTGTATTTTTAGTAGCCATCTATTTGAACTGTGAATATTTATTAAAAAAGTACTATTTAATGTTTCAAGCCAGTGCTAATATGTTAAAATGTCTAAATTATAATTCTGTTAGTGATTTAAATGTAGGTAACCCAAGGGAGATGGCTTGTATAGGCATAGCCTGTTGCCGAATTCCCATTAAATCACTTCATTTAATAAAATATTTTGAAATGAAAAAAAAACCATATACCTTACGTTATTTATCTTTGTAATGGACACAACTGCTGCAACAATGTATCCTGTATAAGACATGAATACAACTGAAATGGTAATCACTGTGAACCACTTTATCCAAGGCAGAGCTCGATTAACTAGACCTCGGTAATCATGTGCCTAGCCGTAGCTGTTTTTGTTTGATGCCATTGAGTATTCCCGTCAGACTACAGAAGACATCCTTCAAAATATATTGAGAAATTATAACAAAGCTGTGATATTTATGTCTGATTTTTTTTCATGACAAATTATTGCAGCTGCAAAAATGTGATACAGCCCCGAATTAGGTTTCGTGCCTTTTCTTGTCCTTTCCGATCTGTTCCATGCAATGTATTTCTGCATCCTAATTCTGTTAGTGAAAATATAAACATCACGTGACCATGATCTCTCGATGTGGTTTTTTCCGTGAGTTAATTGTTAATTAGCCTAGATACCGACATGAAAACATCCTTTTTGACGTGAGCAGAACATACTTACATACACTTGGACCGGTTAAACCACAGTTATTCGTTTATGAAATAAGTTCGGACTAATTAATCTGATGCTGCTTTTAGGCGAGCCTTGACAAAGCCTTGCAGGCCTGCATAAACATTTGGAGCTCCGTTAGGATTTATTACCGAAAATGATGCATTTAAAAACAGACAAACCAGTTGTTCTGCATTAACAAACAGGCACTTGGCATCACATGTGCATGTTCAACCAGCTAAACATAGGTTTGTTCTAGTAATAATGGGATTTCACAGCCTAATTCATATTAAAAGGATTCAGAAAATGAAGGGATGATATAAAATGTGTACAAATGATGACATTATCAAAATACCACTGGCAAAGAAAAATATGAAAGCATTCGTAAAATTTAAGCGATTCAGATTTCTTTTACGATATAACAATATTATTCCGGTTAAACCAATGCATACAAATCGTTATTGATATGAAGTTATGATGTAATTCATTACAGATCAATGCTGGAGGTATTCAGGTTCAGTCAGCGGAAGAATCGTCTTTCAAACAAACATGACATCAGCTGTGAAAAGCCCGTAAGCGACAACAGTAAATCTCTCTCAAGTATTAATCAAGCCTGGCATGTTTTTTCATGATATTTCCGGCACTACATGTTGTCCGACGTCACTTTTACGAGAGCAGGGAGAAAATCTTAATTAAAATTTACAATGTATGAGATAGTATGGCATACCTAATAGCCAATAGGTGATTAGATGTCGCATAGAAACGGTCGTCAGAACTGAGGTGTCATGTGTACTTAGGCATTTCCTTATTATATTCCGTAAAATTGTTTTTTTTTGACAAAAATGACAAAATATACCACAGCATCTACATACAACGACAAAATATCCCACAGCATCAACACACAACGACGAAATATATCACAGCATCAACACACATCGACGAAATATAGCACAGCGTCAACACCCAACGACATACACCACAGCATCAACACACATCGACAACATATATCACAGCATCAACACACAACGACAACATATACCACAGCATCAACACACAACGACGAAATATAACACAGATTCAACACACAATGACCATATATACCACAGCATCATCACACAACGACAACATATACCACATCATCAAAACACAACGACAAAATATACCACAGCATCAACACACAACGACGAAATATACTACAGCATCAACACACAACGACAACATATACCACAGCATCAACACACAAAGACAAAATATACCACAGCATCAACACACAACGACAACATATACCACAGCATCAAAACACATCGACATATACCACAGCATCAACACACAACGACAACATATACCACAGCATCAACACACAACGACAACATATACCACATTATCAAAACACAACGACAAAATATACCACAGCATCAACACACAACGACAACATATACCACATTATCAAAACACCACGACAAAATATACCACAACGTCAACACATAACGACAACATATACCACAGCATCAACACACAAAGACAAAATATACCACAGCATCAACACACAACGACAAAATATACCACAACGTCAACACACAACGACATATACCACAGCATCATCACACAACGACAAAATATACCACAGCATCAACACACAACGACAACATGAACCACAGCATCAAGACACAACGACAACATATACCACAGCATCAACACACAAAGACAAAATATACCACAGCATCATCACACAACGACAACATATCCCACAGCATCAACACACAATGACAACATATACCACAGCATCAACACACAACGACAAATATACCACAACGTCAACACACAACGACAACATATACCACAGCAACAACACACAACGACAAAATATACCACAGCATCACCACACAACGACAAAATACACCACAGCATCAACACACAACGACATATACCACAGCATCATCACACAAAGACAAAATATACCACAGCATCAAAACACAACGACAAAATATACCACAACGTCAACGCACAACGACATATACCACAGCATCAACACACAACGACAACATGAACCACAGCATCAAGACACAACGACAACATATACCACAGCATCGACACACAACGACAAAATATACCACAGCATCATCACACAACGACAACATATAGCACAGCATCAACACACAACGACAAAATATACCACAACATCAACACACAACGACGAAATATACCACAGCGTCAACAAACAATGACAAAATATACCACAACATCAACACACAACGACGAAATATACCACAGCGTCAACAAACAATGACAAAATATACCACAGCATCAACACACAACGACAACATGTACCACAGCATCAAGACACAACGACAACATATACCACAGCATCAACACACAACGACAAAATATACCACAGCATCAACACACAACGACAGAATATACCACAACATCAACACACAACGACATAAACCACAGCATCATCACACAATGACAAAATATACCACAGCATCAACACACAACGAATTAATATACCACAGCATCAACACACAACGACAGAATATACCACAACATCAACACACAACGACTAACATACCACAGCATCAACACACAACGACAAAATATACCACAGCATCAACACACAACGACAAATACCACAGCATCAACACACACCGACAGAATATACCACAACATCAACACACATCGACTAACATACCACAGCATCATCACACAATGAGAAAATATACCACAGCATCAACAAACAACGACGAAATATACCACAGCATTAACACACAACGACGAAATATAAGACAGCGTCAACAAACAATGACAAAATATACCACAGCATCAACACACAGCGACATATACCACAGCATCAACACACAACGACGAAATATACCACAGCATCAACACCCAACGACAACATATACCATATCATCATCACACAACGACAAAATATATCACAGCATCAACACACAACGACAACATATACCACAGCATCAACACACAACGACATATACCACAGCATCATCACAAAACGACAAAATATACCACAGCATCAACACACAACGACAAAATATACCACAGCATCAACAAACAGCGACATATACCACAGCATCAACACACAACGACAAAATATACCACAGCATCAACACACAACGACAAAATATAGCACAGCATCAACACACAACGACAACGTATACCACAGCATCAACACACAACAACAACATATACCACAGCATCAACACAGAACGACAAATATACCACAACGTCAACACACAACGACAACATATACCCCAGCATCAACACACAACGACAACATATACCCCAGCATCAACACACAACGACAACATATACTCAAAACACATCGACATATACCACAGCATCAACACACAACGGCGAAATATACCACAGCATCAACACCAAACGACAACATATACCATATCATCATCACACAACGACAAAATATATCACAGCATCAACACACAACGACAACGACAACATATACCACAGCATCACCACACAGCGACAACATATACCACAGCATCAACAAACAACGACATATACCACAGCATCAACACGCAACGACATATACCACAGCATCATCACACAACGACGAAATATACCACAGAATCAACACCCAACGACAACATATACCATATCATCAACACACAAGGACAAAATATAACACAGCGTCAACACACAACGACAACATATACCCCAGCATCAACACACAACGACAAAATATAACACAGCGTCAACACAAAACGACAAAATATACCACAGCATCATCACACAACGACGACAACATATACCACAGCATCAACCCACAACGACATATACCACAGCATCATCACAAACCGACAAAATATACCACAGCATCAACCCACAACGACATATGCCACAGCATCAACACACAACGACATCTACCACAGCATCAACACACAACGACTTAACATACCACAGCATCAACACACAACGACTAAACATTCCACAGCATCAACACACAACGACAACGTATACCACAGCATCAACACACAACGGCAAAATATACCACAGCATCAACACACAACAACAACATATACCACAGCATCAACACAACAGCATCAACACACAACGACATATACCCCAGCATCATCACAAAACGACAAAATATACCACAGCATCATCACACAACGACGACAACATATACCACAGCATCAACACACAGCGACAACATATACCACAGCATCAACAAACAACGACATATACCACAGCATCAACACACACCACAGCATCAACACACAACGACATATACCACAGCATCAACACACAACGGCAAAATATACCACAACGTCAACACACAACGACAACATATACCACAGCATCAACACACAACGACAAATATACCACAACGTCAACACACAACGACATATAACACAGCATCAACACACAACGACAAATTATCTTATCCAAAAGTTATCCAACGTTATCAGAGTGACGTAGGAAAATTAAGTGAGAAACGCAGGGTAACAAAGTATGCAACAATTATTTAACAGCTTTGCCTAAAGTTATGAAAATCCTTTCAGACTAGTATCTCAAACCGGTGTCTAAAAATACTCAACCGTGTAATGTACCGTGTCATATAGTGAAAGTGTTAAAATGCTAAAATCACGTCCAGCTAATTACTGTTGAATTTCTTGTAATCTTAGTACGGCTGACGGGAATTCAGAGGGGTCGGGCTTTTGCATTGCAAATACAAAGTCAAAGGCAAGAACCGGCTGCTATGTAGTTCTGGGTGAAAGTTTCCATCATAAAACGTCTTGTCCGTCATCTGAGAGACACCGGAAGGATTTCCGACTGAATGCGATAGGGACGTCCGCGCATAACAACACAATAATCAAGACAGGGCTATTCGTCTTGCCCACCTGCGTAATTGCCATGTTACTGCCACTGAAACCGCTATTAAAACGGTAGGCAATCATAATCGCCACGTTCACCCCAAAAACTGTAAGGAACCGATTGCGAGAGGTTGGTCTGCGAGGTCATCGTCAATATATAAGTCGCCTCTTACTTGTGCCCGTCGCGTCGTATGGGTTGGTTGGCGGCACATGCTTCAAGACGATTTCCAATGAGGCAATGGAGACAGGTCCTTTTCACAGATGATTCCCGGTTCACTCTATTTCGTCCGGACGATCGACGTTATGTATACCAACGTTGTGGAAAATTCTTCACTGACGCTTACGTTTTTGAGAGGGATAAGTTTGTGGTTGACTCGGGATATCTCACTGAATAAAGCCGCCACCGTCGGAATCCTCCGCCCGGTTGATGTTCCATTTGATCATGACCGGCCCCGTGTAGCAAGATTTAGTCAAGACTTTCTGACAAACAATTACATTAGCCCACTCGAATGGCCACCGTACAGTCCAGATTTGTCCACAGTCTTACATCTGTGGAACGACCAAAAAGGACTGCCTGTCTGTGGGACGAACTTGACAGGAGGGTAAGGGGGCGTCGGAATGCCCCCGCTACTCTCGACTCCCTAAGCACTGCCTTGTTGTACGAGTGGAACACTATCCCCATACATGCACTGATGGACTCAATAAGTGAATCAGGGCTGAGACAAATGACCCTGTGGAAAATCATAAGTTGGGGAACCAGAAACTTAATATATCGCCTAAGCAGTAACTTTTAATAAGGTGTACATGGGTCTTGTTTCGTGCCGCATAAACATATATCTTAGGTTCTGGTTCTGGTTCGAGTGTTTGGTATTAAAATCCTATTCAAATGTACAGGTAAATTATCTTAATTAGACACTCGTCTAAGATTCAGGTTTGCATAGTGAACGTACTCCCGGGCTTCTAACGTTTGCTAAAACATAAATAATAAACAGTTTTCACAAGAATGTGTTTAAACTCACAGAGTACAGATAATCTGTTCCGGCCTCGAATTTAAATCCATTTCTACTATCGGTAGTAGGTCACATGTACGCTGAAATATGGTTATTATATAAACGGTCGTTAGAGTGACATAGATATTGTACTGTGGGAGTCAACGAAAACACGTTCACATTTATACAAGTTGTGCATAATTGATATCGAATGCACGAGAATAACTGACAACTTGTAATTAAGAAATAATGAAAATAAATGGAACATAAATAAAAGTGCATTTCGATTGGTTGGTTTAGATTTGTTTGACCTATTTCTAACGTAGAGTAGTCAGAATGCCGCCTCAAGGCGATGTACAGATTTTCACCTCAATTTTACAGCAGCATCGATGGCTATTATAAGTGTTTACTATGCATGAAGGAAACAAATTGTTCGTCGTTCGATGACATATATTGATGCTAACATTTTTAAAAGTACTCTATGTTAAGCTGCACGTTAAGCATATTTTTGGATAATCTTGTTCAAAAATATATCAGAAACACCCGGACGAAATTTAATATTTTATAAGTATCGAGTAGATATCAACCCTATAAAACAACCCATTACAACTTATTGTTCTTCTGTGATAACCCACGTCACCTCCCCATTGTTTGAGAGCACCTATATATATCTGTGTGTGTTTATAGACTCATTAGAAACACTAGTATCTCAAATGAAACAAACGGCGCGTTATTGAATGTTCTGCCTGGAAACAGTCGATAGTAAAACCCAATTCTCATTAAGTTGGACTCGGTAAAAATTATCAAATGATGCCCGAATTATTTGTCCAAGAAATTAACTAAATTAACATGATATCTTTTGAGTGTATGAAAAATTCGTGTCTAATTCCTAACCGTTTACGTTTTTGACGACATTTATTGAAATAACAATACTCAAATATCAAAATCTACATCCTTAATTAAGCTATTGTGAAATAATGACAGAGTCCATGACAATAAACATATAAGGCCGCACTATATCTAAAGATCCGGGTTGTCTAGTAACGGTGAACTAGGCCGATATTGCATTGGATGATCCCATATGATAATATTTAGAGAGTTGGCCTGGAGACAAAATGAAAATGCAAACTTTGCAGTTATTTAAATTTGTCTCAAGAAAAAAATCAATCCATCAGCCCATGACATCGACAAAAACAGAATCAACCGTTAAATGACACCAACCGTATTAAATTAGTGTAATCATTTCTTCTTTTCCCCAAAACAGTAACAAGATGATACTTAAGAACAAGCCATATCAATATTATCAACGCTGTCAACTCAAAAAGAATGAAATATATTTTGTCAGCATAAAAGAATAGAAACACAATATGAATAACGAACCACAATAGTTTCCAACCTGTCAAAGATCAGCACAATGCATAAGCACGAGAGGAACAGTTATATGGGTGTTACAAGAATGGCAAAAGGGCTGATCCTGGAAGAGGATCATATGTCCTATTCGAAGTTCTGACGACATAAGAGTTTATTGCAAATATTATTTGACAACCTTTGTTGCTAGTTTGGTTTTATATAACTGGTTATATAAGTTTTGCAATTAGAACAAGGGTTCGTTTATTTATTTGGTACCGATTTAAACACTGTTTTGGTAGCTCCATCGAACAACTCGTATCATCGGAGTCCAACAAGACAATAGAACGTTATAACTATTATGTCACAGTACTCTGCAATGGCGTTTTTATGAAAGAAAAAAATGCTTGATGGGAATGATATCAAATTATATGATTTGACACTCAGAAGAACGGATAACGAATTATTCTAAACAATCACCGTAAAATGGAAATATTTGGCGATCATAAAATGTGGCCCTTTTTCTTTGACTGTGTTTCCGTAACATCATTATAGTCTATTTTTCTTTTACTTGAAGAGACTGATGCTATATATTTGGTTAATGTGCCTTGTATTGTGCTTTCATTTAAATTCGGAATCGCCTCCTACAACTTTTTAAAGTCGACGACCTGGTATAATATTTACATATATCTAGATGTGGACCCGCCAAACCAAACCTGCACAGAATTTTCCATTAATGCGGAATTTATATTTTCTGATCAGTTTATTTTCGATTACACTTCGGATAGCTGCATGAAACTAGTTGCACCATCAGGAAGCCGAAATGATGATGTTCTGCCGGCAGCAACCCAAGCCAATGCGACCTCCATGCCTCCCTTCGATCCATCCTCGTACGTTAGAGTGCATAACAGACACTGTGACATGTTCTCCCACTGAAGATGTCCCTATACATGGGGAAACGTGAAGGTTTTTTTGTTAATGATATAAGCATAGATTCACCAAATTTTGATGATTTGAATTGTCTTTAGAGAAATATCAGGTATGTCTATCAGAGGAAGCTTAAACAGTTTCCAATAATTTTTATGTCGAATGTTAAAAGGTGGGATCAGGTTTTCGTTTCTTTAAAAACTTGGTAGCCATGCAACTGTGAATACTACAGTATTTGTCATCACTATACACAACTGTTCTAGCACGCGGACATTCAGCATGTGTATGGAATAACAGCAATGTCTGACATACACATGTCAGTGCTGTGTCAAATTCCTCCTACCCTATGACCGGTTACGACTTTCATAGTTTTCATTGCCACTGTAATAATAACTTCAATGACAAGGTAAAAGGTCATACGAGGTCACGTAACCTGTCCCCAAAGGCTTAAATCCTGGACAGAAATGTTCAAAAAACAAATGGATAAAGGATATGGAAATAAACCGGCTTGATATCTTTATGTTTTATCAAAACAGGTGTGTTTTTTCTATTTAAAACGACCAAGTTTGAAGGTGATGTATAGCTCCGTCCCAGAGAAGTTCCACATTATTCCCATATCTCTTTGGAAAAATTGGTTACAGGTTCAGCCTCATTCATCAAATGTCGAATTAAATTTAAAAATCTGTCTTTGTAATGCTATGATTTGATTAAACTTGGAGCTGATTTTCTGATTTGGGGGATTACTCCGTCATGTGAACTGTCGTAGTTGAAGTATTGCCGCTCTGTAGAATCACGAGCTGACGCAGCATTGGAAGGGCGAAATAAAAAACCTACATATTTTATCTGCTGCTGCTGCAGATACAGTGTTTATAGTTCCTTTCTGAATACTACATTTTGTTGCCAATAATTGAAAAGCGAAAATAAAATAACTATCATCTGCCCTGGCAGTTTGCAAATTGGAAGGTTTCTCTATAATACTAGAGCCCCTACGATATGACACATGCACTTTTTACTGTAAATGTGGGATGTAAAATTGTACAGAGCTAGAGCGCGTAGTGTGTCTCGTGAGGGATGTGTGATAGACGTCATGTCACGAGGAAGTAGCACCGATCATATCCCGGCCCAAACTAAATATTTCGAACAGATTTACGATAATTACAATGGAGTCCAACTATCGCTTTTTTATGTGTTCGCAAAATACATTTCTTTTTTATTTCGCTTCCTTTTGCAACGAAACGTATTTAAATCACTCAATCATTGGACAGCAACTTTGTGCGTTCTTGTTATGGTTAAATACTTGTTCATACGTGAAGCTTACACTCTCATATCTAATGTTATACTTCAGATTCATGTTCGTCTTTGGACCTTCATAATATGACTTCCTCATGGTGCATTATATTTTGATAAAAAAAAAATAAAAAAATAACCACTTAAACTATTTTATATTTTGTTGAAGTTGTAGCACAAATTGGTAGCTCTCACACAAAAGTTGGGAATACCGTCTAAGATCAAATTTAATAACGGGTTTCAAAACTTTATGTTACAATACTTTAAAATTGACACATGGCAGTTTCTACAAAAATGATAGGAAAAGGATGTAAGAAAAACAGGTATTTTGTTTATAAAATATTTTTGCATTTCGTCCTTTTCATAGACATGCCAATGATATATACAACGCTGTGATGTATTATCTACCTGTCGTTTTCTGAGACAGCTTCTGCAGTTAAAAAAATGTTTTACGGATATAAGCATAACCGTAGCAAATACATCACATCATTTCTTATAACGTACAAGTGCGAAAGAGATATTTCACACGCGCCGAACATAATGATATATACTGGAACATTTTGACCCATTGTCTGCCAAACCTGTACTGATGAGCGAAGTATGCACTGCACCATGCGTCAGTTTGTATCCGTGGAGACCAAGCACGCCACATTTGTGTCCCGTTTGTATGACACGTCTACAGATGTAGTCGTCAGCAAAGTACTGAAAACCGTTATTATGGGTTTTTTCAAGCAACATGAAAAATGACCAGCCATTGCGTTTTTATTTTACGTTTTAAAAGGCTTGGTAGAAAGCAGTATCGAGGCTGCCAGTCCCTTACGATACAAACAGATGTAATGACATGCAAGCAATATGTACTGATGATGGATTTGTTACGCAAATGGTAAATAAATTGATCGCAACAATACGACATTTCAGATTTAAAAGCCGTGTCCACTCCGTATATATTGTACGTATCTTTCCGGTAAAAGAGTTTATCATCTATATACTACTTTATAACACCTACCGGTAACATGATCAATTCATTATCATTGGTTGTCAGTATGAGAACGAGACTTGAGAACAACATGCGAACAACTTGAGAAGAACTTAAGAATGGATTTTCCCATTCCCCAGCACTTGGAAAAGTATTTTCTCAAAAAAAAAAAAACTGCTCGACCCAGATAACGTCCGAAACCGGAAATAGTGTCCACACAAAATTCATCCGCGTAAGAAAATAGTCGGTCATAAACATATCAATACAAAGAAACGGGAAAACATTGTGAGAATAACAACACCATTTCAGGTGTAAATGTGCATATGGAAAAGCCAATGACAATAGGATTGTTTTCAAAAAAAAATATTCTACGTAGTTTTATGGTTCATTGTATTCCTTCGCGCAAAACTTCTATTTGTTTTCGTTTACCACAGGCGATGATTGACCATTGAGCTTAGACGTCATTTGGAAAACATGTTGTTTAGTTGAGGTTTTTTAATGAAGAAATATATAAGGTAGAAGTATATAGATGATAAATAGTTTACCATACAGTGCGGTGGACTAGAGATTTTCTCCACGTGCTCGCGATGAGAAAATTGTTCGAGCGACAAACACTGAAAATACAGTGTGATAATCTATAATTATCGAACTCACACTATGTAATAAGTGTTTTTTTCTCATATATTCCTGTTTGCATCATGCGCTTATTGTACCAGCATCACTATAAGTTGTGAAACATTTCAAATATAATATGATCTAAAAGTCTATATTTGCTACCGTTAGTTTTGCCTGGATAGCATTTTTTTTAAACTCTGTCTTTAATTCAAAGTTTATTTACTGACGCGTGACAGACAGGTCAGAGCTTATTTGGCGGTTCATAAATGTATCTTGTAATAAATCAACATTTTATTTTATCAAAATACCATTCAGTTTTATAAATAGAAATATTGTATGGTATAAGTTTTCCGACCAATACATGGTTATCATTATTTTTATGCTTGGCGGAAAATAATGTACTCATTTGTGTTTCATATTTTTAACAATATATTTTTAAAATATGTAATGGCAACCAAGATGCTCAAACTTTTACGATGAACATCACGAAATTGTTTTAAAAGAAAACGCATTTTTTCTCTAGAAACGTGCGACACATCAGATCCCATCAACCGCTAGACAGGCTTGTTACGCTGACATACCACAAGTGACATCTATTATGACGTCCTGCACCGCATACATGTTGTGGTCGCCGACGCTAGACAAACGCTATTGACAGATCGAAAACAATAGAAGCGGTTTACATCCTATAGTTGGATATCAGGTCAGGAGGTAGAGCGAATTGTTTCCTCAGAGTAAATTGAATGCTCTGAGATAGTAAACCCCTGTTGGCGAACCTATTGTGACATTAGGAATCATTAAGCCGAGATGACAGTTATGTAACTACTGAGAAAAGGATAATTAACGATCCCGATCATTCGGTTGTTAGATCATAAATGTATCAAACTGCAGAGAAATATCTGTCGTATCTTTGATTTTAAATTCTATAGGATAGAATTGATTGAATGAAATACAGTTTCGATATTAACTGACGAAATATAATCACTATATCGTCGTCTAAAATAAAATGACAGGAAAAGTATTTTATCCTACTTCTTTATGCTTTTTATTTATGTGAAATTAGTGTGCCTTGAGGTTTTTTGTCACTACCCGAGTTCCCTATGTGAGTACAGGACATTAAGAAGAAGACGCTTCCCATTCTGGAACGCCTGTTCTTATTGTACTTGTTCTCTTTCAACAGTCTTTTTGTAAATCTTTCTCTATTAATATTTGCCCTACTTTATCGATTTAAGTTCGAATCGTTGTTTGTTGACGCTTTGGTTTTTTCTTGTTGATTTTTCGAAGACTTTTGTAATTTACCCTTCCTATAAAATACAAATAAAACACCCAGGTGGACTAGATATGCTGTACAGCAAAAAAAATCTCTTATTGCTTTTATCGTGGTGTTTAAATCCGACACTTTGACGTTTCTGAGAATAAAGCAGGTATGTTACTGGTGTTATCATTCCGTCTGTGGCGGTAGTAGCCACACTTTATCCCCGCCTTGTCTCAGTACAGTACTTTACAGTACAAAGATATATATTTGTTATACAATCAATAGCATATGCATAAATCAATACAATTTGAGGAATTCGTAGGAGCTGTTTATCTGACATGGCTTATATCTCCCTGTGTGTGTATGATAGAGACGTATTGAGTTATGTTTGTGGTGGGACCGTGCTTCCAACGGGATCATTTATAGTGCCACC
Organism: Mizuhopecten yessoensis; assembly: GCF_002113885.1. NCBI lineage: Eukaryota > Metazoa > Mollusca > Bivalvia > Pectinida > Pectinidae > Mizuhopecten > Mizuhopecten yessoensis. The sequence goes on from NW_018404501.1 coordinate 40,785, forward strand.
TCACTTGAATGCTACAGCACAGGTACCTCAACATCCATCCCAGACTATTTTTACTCCACCTGGGTGAATGGAGTTGTGTGTGCAGGAGAAAAACACTTTCTCTGAATATCCATGCGTACGACGACTTTGGGGATTTTGGCCGCCTGCGTGTAAGGCCGGAGTGTTAACCACTCGACCAATTTTCCCATAACAAATTGATGTAGTTAAATCATTTTCAATTTAGCAACTTTGTTGAGATAAAAGTTATGACGGCTGTTCCCAAACAGGATCTCCACGGGAAACATGCTATTTGTTTGTGTGGTATGAAGGTCGATAGTCCCAAACAGAATCTCCACGGGACACATGCTATTTGTGTGTGTGGTATGAGGGTCGATAGTCCCAAACAGGATCTCAACGGTAGTCATGCTATTTGTTTGTGTGGTATGAGGGTCGATAGTCTCAAACAGGATCTCCACGGTAAACATGCTATTTGTTTGTGTGGTATGGGGGTCGATAGTCCCAAACAGGATCTCCACGGGACACATGCTATTTGTGTGTGTGGTATGAGGGTCGATAGTCCCAAACAGGATCTCAACGGTAAACATGCTATTTGTTTGTGTGGTATGGGGGTCGATAGTCCCAAACAGGATCTCAACGGTAGTCATGCTATTTGTTTGTGTGGTATGAGGGTCGATAGTCACAAACAGGATCTCCACGGTAAACATGCTATTTGTTTGTGTGGTATGGGGGTCGATAGTCCCAAACAGGATCTCCACGGGAAACATTCTATTGGTTTGTGTGGTATGAGGGTCGATAGTCCCAAACAGGATCTCAACGGTAACATGCTATTTGTTTGTGTGGTATGAAGGTCGATAGTCCCAAACAGGATCTCCACGGGAAACATGCTATTGGTTTGTGTGGTATGAGGGTCGATAGTCACAAACAGGATCTCCACGGTAAACATGCTATTTGTGTGTGTGGTATGAGGGTCGATAGTCCCAAACAGGATTTCAACGGGAAACATGCTTTTTGTTTGTGTGGTACGAGGGTCGATAGTCCCAAACAGGATCTCAACGGTAAACATGCTATTTGTTTGTGTGGTATGAGGGGCAATAGTGCCAAACAGGATCTCCACGGTAAACATGCTATTTGTTTGTGTGGTATGAGGGTCGATAGTGCCAAACAGGATCTCCCTGGTAAACATGCTATTTGTTTGTGTGGTATGAGGGTCGATAGTCACAAACAGGATCTCCACGGTAAACATGCTATTTGTGTGTGTGGTATGAGGGTCGATAGTCCCAAACAGGATCTCCATGGTGGTCATGCTATTTGTTTGTGTGGTATGAGGGTCGATAGTCCCAAACAGGATCTCAACGGTAAACATGCTATTTGTGTGTGTGGTATGAAGGTCGATAGTCCCAAACAGGATCTCCATGGTGGTCATGCTATTTGTTTGTGTGGTATGAGGGTCGATAGTGCCAAACAGGATCTCCATGGTAAACATGCTATTTGTTTGTGTGGTATGAGGGTCGATAGTCCCAAACAGGATCTCAACGGTAAACATGCTATTTGTTTGTGTGGCATGAAGGTCGATATGTTCAGTATGTTCACTATTGTACCTTGTTGTTTCAATGTAACTTCCCCGGTTCTTGCTATTGAGACGTAACATTATTGAAGTAAGAAACTTACCCTTTTCCAATGGTCTCCATGTAGACCCTTCCTTTGTCCCTATTCTACTATATTTTTGACGATTTAAAGTTCACGTTGTGGCTTTGTTGACTCTTTGGTATTGTCTTGATTTCAGAAAACGATGCAGATATTTCTGAGTTTAAAAGTGTGGATTCTTTCAACTTTTACTCCGGAAAGAATCCCAATCAAAAACACGCTATGTTACAGTGTTCAATACATACATGTCAAGTCTTTATATACACCAATGTCTAGCGATTTTAACGGTTTTTCATATTCATATATATGCAAAGGTTAAGAAAGTGATGGAGGAAAACAAATTTGGTTCAGTAACAGAAGAAAGCATAATTTAGCAAAGACGTAAGTAACATCAGGAATGAGACAGCGGAGAACGAGATAGATTACCTAGAATGGAATATAAAATATTTTTTCTACAAAGATCATTTTTGATACAGTGTTGGTTCCTGAAACGAATCAGAGCACACGCATCAACTGGTGAAATTCCTCATTTCAAAATATGTAATAACTGTTACGTAAGTTACGAACGTCAGCCTAATTAAACGTTTGCTGCGGACGACAAGTAGAGCCAGCGTGCTATTACGGGCTTAAGTGTTGTCGTAAATCACATATATTGGCTCCTTCTACCGAGATGTGTAATTAGCAGGGCTCCAATACTTCCAGTCACGACCAGAAGATGAGTGGCTTTTATAGAGGTATAACGCTGTCCGCTCGGAGTCTTTAGAACCAGTCATTACTTTTGTAATTATGATTTCGTATAATATTTCATGGTTAAGTCAAGGTGATATGTTCCGTATCCAATCTGGACAACCAGTTCTCTATCATATTTACACAACCTTATCCAAAACATATTTGTTATTAGCACAATCGATATTTTCTGTGATATACATGCCGGTATTTACACGACCGTTTTTGTGTATTACCGGCTCTGGCTCTGGCACCCGCACTCAGTTGCTAGTCTGTCCTTGTGTATCGACGCTCTGATACACTAGCGCCTGTTTCAATGTAATAAGGCTAATATTCGTTCTTTTCTTCTTCAAACAAATGGAGGTTTATCCTTTTCGTTATACCTTTCCTAGTTAATAATACTGGCTAACACTCTATCAGAAAGTTAGCAAATTAGATTTTTCTTCTTTTCACTGATAACAAATGTAGAAAAATAAAGCTACAAAATATAATCTTCGTACAGTTTCCTGTCTTATTTCTGAAAAAAAAAAGGTTTTATATAAAAATGCATTTGTTAGTTAATTATGAAAGAATGGTGTCATAGCAAGTAAATTTATTTGAATATAGCAACGTGACCAAAGGAAATCGTAACTTGTGAGTACTGGAAGTGGAAAGTAAATACTTTTATGTAGTGACAGATCACTTTTAACTGTAAAGAGAGATTCAACACCACTTTTCTATCAAAGCGAAAGCAACAGAAATAGCTAGGGAGATATCTTCCTCGATACTTTAGGAGTTAAGCACACCTTCTCTCTCTACACCCCTGGAATAAGTTATAGCAAAATCATTGTACAACACCTTGTGGGTGAAACGGGAAGACTTTCTTTATCCTTTTATAATCTATCGGTCGCGTTGAAATTGGGTGTCACTCCTCTGCAATCTTCAAAGAACAGGTATCGACCTTAGCGATTGGTCACGTTTTTTTTTACCTTTGACCAATCAAAAAACTAGTCGCGTGCCTTCAATTTTGCTTTGGCATATTCCAAGAGATCAGATAGCGTAGGTGAGCGTAACCCCTTAATATCGAGGATGGGAGTGTTAACTTCATATGTACGGTCGCAATCATCCCCTTCAAATGAATGATCAAATACTTCACTTCTAATTCGAACATTTTCAAGAAGACTGACTATATCACAACATCATAAATTGACATTTTCAATGCAACTAACGTCGATCCTCTCATCACATGTAACCACTGATTTGTAAATCTATCCCATGCTAACCTCCCACCCATTCCCCAGCCGAAACCAACATCCCTACTCCAATCGCATCCCATCCACACCACCACCACACACACATTCCACCACTACACCACACACATCCCACCCCACCACCACACACACATCCCACCCCACCACCCCCACCACCACACACACATCCCACCACCACCAAACCACCACCGCCACACACATCTAATCTCCACCCCATAACCGTATCACATGCTACCCCGGGTCATATTTTTTTCATATGTTGCACTGATTCATGTAAATGACCAGGATGGTTTATAACAAAGAGAAATGTTTGTTGTCATGGCGTTTAACATAATATGCTATCAAATCAGTAAAAAGTACCGTTGTAAATAGGCTTGGCGGCATCCTGATCACAACTGCGTTTAAACAGCTTTGATGGATTCGAAGCCGAGACATGAACGTTTTACGGCGTTCTGGCTATGGTCCAGTTCACAAATAGATAATATATTCCAAACAGAGGCGACATTCATGTCGCGGCGGTGGTGATGGAAATTCCGATACGGGCCTGATACAGTCTATACATAGGACTATAATTGTTTTAGGTAGGTCTCCAGGGCTTGAACTATTAAATTAACATGTCCTGCATTATTTGCTGTATTGATAGCTTCAGAAAAAGCTCAAGCCTAGGTTTAAATACGCTGTCTGGTTTTTTTTAATTATTGACGACTTTACCGGTTATTAGAACGGTTCTAACTTTCGTTACCTAACATTTTAATGAAAAAGGTGTGTTTTATGTGCTCCATATGATTTCTCAAAGCGGTTTAAGTAGAAAACAAGTCATGCTAACAGCCCATTAAAATCGCGCGTGCCTAGGACACGTTGTCATTAACGACGGAGACGCCGAACGGATTCATTATTTAGGAAAGAATCTGCATTTGATACAGCTTATTAGGTTTTCAAATTAACCTACTGAGGATACAAGGGGATAAGATGTTGAATCGAAATGACATAATACTCTGATGAAATGTTATCATGTAGACGACAATAGCATGTTTAAAGCTTGTTACGTCAAAGGACGTGGACATTCCAACGAATAAATGAGACGAATTGGAAGGAAAGTGTCTCCAATCGGCTAATTGTGCCGTGCTAGATATCGGCAATACGATATACATCCTGATAAAAATGGTGAAATGTGTATTGACGAATCTTAAACAACGATAATGTGTAATTTAAGTATGAGAACAATATCGCTTTAAACCACATTTGAATATTTTACTCTCAAGTACGCCATGGAGCATCTTTTGCCGCTTTGTAGAAATTATATAGCAGTTGATCGCGCGCTCGCAACTACGCTGTAAGGCATTTGAAGCGCTTTATAGAAAACTGCCTTTGAACATCTTACGCCTTGCATGCCACACATTTGTTATTATAACCGTTATATGCCGTGCATGACAGTGCAATTAACAAAAAGCTCACACGTACAAAGGAATGTAAAACAGATTTGTTTTTATCTTCCGTCTACTCAAAGGAGAGGAGGATATGGCACCAACGTCGATAAAAAATACGACAACGGCACCAAAAAGACATTCGATCACACAAGGAAAGGCGTGAAACCCCCTCTACATACACCCACACGCACACGTATGTCTCCAAGGTAAGCCACCACCAGTTGACAAAATCTTCTATTTGAAGACTTAGCTAAAGGTGGCTGGTATGTTCGAGCCTGGTGTAGGAACAGTTTGGCAGCAGCGACACGCAGCACCATCACAAGGATCGTGTTTGCTTGGAAAGCTACTTTTCAGACTGATGTTTACTTTTCATTTCGTTTGCAGGAGGATAGTGATATTCTAATATTGACTCTGTAATCTTAATGCTATTTAATCCCTGACTAGTTATGGCTGGTGTGCAGCAAAGATACCATTTCATTTAAATCATTTACATCTTCCTTATTTATTTGATTTATCAATTTGTTGTTGATTTTTTTCATCAACATCAGTGTTGAAATAAACCTGGCTCGTTGATGATTATATGAGGGATTTTTTCCATTGTTTTAAAAGTTTGTCCTGTTTGTCGTTAAGAGCTAAATAAGGGAAAACATAGCGGCTATAAGCCAGAACAAAACTGAAGACGACGAACGGAAAACGATAACCAAAGTCATACCCGCCAAACCAACGATATCATGAAAAGAGATAGCATCGTATTTAAGAGATTTAATAAATAGCAAATATCAATTCCATTTATATCGTTACAATAGTTGCTGCACAACAACAAAATTTAAAACGAAGTACATAGAGTTCAGTTGTGATCAGAATGCACATTCTAGTTCCGACACCTGATTTAACCAGCCACTCTAAAGTCTGGAACGTTTCTCTACGTGCACTTCTTAGTGACAGCACAGGAAACAGATGGCATTGGATTTGTATTTTTTAAATATTTTTGAGAGGACCACCGCAGTAAGAAACGGTTGAAAGTCTACCATGATAGATGAGTAGAACATGGAGATTACCGCCCCATTATATCCGCAGGAGTGATGTACAATCGATAGCTGCCGATTGACGTTCTAAAGTATATATAAAATGGATGCGATGCTCCCTGGCACGCTTGCCTCCTTACCGTTACATAGACGTAATTGAGTTACCAGCATAAAACGAGCTAATATGAATCGGCTAAGAGGTGCGATGATGAAGACTTCTGGGGTCAGAGTTCACGATTACCAGTCTATTATCACTAATATTCTTGTCTGGTCAAGTTAATAACCCGAACAAATGCAATTACCTTAGACTCACTTCACTCCCTCCCTTCAGCAAACCGGAAAACCCAATGTCGCTAGTGTTGTGTAAATGTCATTAACCACATATAGTGATTGGAATACAGTTCCATTTCGACACATACTATCTGGCGACGTGGTTTAGTCAAAATTGTAAATCGCAGCATGAAATGTCGTTTCAATACCAATAGAAATAATTGTGACCTATATATTTCTTCTGGCTTTATCTTCACCTGCGGGACTAGACATTGGAGGTGTCTGTTGGAGAAGCCAGTTCTATAACGGCCGAATCCCACTGGAAATAGAGACTATTATTCACGAAGCTAGCTCTACCGCAAAACCCCACGGGACGTTAGATTTGATTTCCGTTTGCGAAGACAAAAGATCTTGAGAAACGCTTTGAGATAGAGAGGTGGCGAGTGACCGCTGCGCTGTCACGGTTTTACAGTTCCAGCGTCAATGAGATATCCGAATCCTAGATAAAGATCAGTTCGATAACTGTCTAAGTACCACGCCGGTCGGATGTGTTGAGGGTCGTCTTTGTTGATTACCAAGCGAGCGGAGAAATGGCTTTTAAACAGGTCTTAGAGACACCTTCACGATTCATTTATCACAAGCTAGATTAAATCTTTCTCTGCATACATCTTGCGTTTAAAGTGAACCAATTGTTTGCTATATTCACTGGGTGCCGCTGGTCGATGTTACGTATGGCAGCCTTCAATCAGGCGTGCTGAGAGGTCTGTAAGTTTGGTATGACAGGACAAAGTGCCGTTCATAATGCATCTTAAACATGCTTAATATTGCTTATCGGATAATTTACAAAAAGTAGTGTCTATCATTATAGAAAAAGGTATTCCGATAATGTAATTACCATCATATCGTTCATAATCTAATGGTAGAAAGTGTGAGGAATAGTATTGCGCCTCAGTTGTAAAATAAATTTAATTTCCTTAGAGATTTGTACATAATATGATATATCAATGATCTGCACTGTCGGGTTCTTCTGAATGGCGGATCAGCACCTTTCATCTGGGTCTACGGTAGCTTTATACGACCATGCGGTCGTTATCGAAAATATGATAGGAATAATTCGATTAGCGATCATAAAATACCATTAAGGAACGGTGTCGCTATCAATACGATCATTGACATTGGCCGTCTCGTGCGTAATGATAGCATGTGGACTATTAACAGGAAATGAATCTGTATTTGCTGTAGCAATTTTCTGCGAATACTTGTTGAAAGCTTCTTTTCACAAGTTTGTAATGTTTTCCTTTAATTCGTATCCGATATTTAGTATTAAATAAAATAAAATTGTTAAAATGTTTTCATTTCATGCATAAATCAAGAGAAACCGTCATTTGATTAAGTTAACCCTTATCAGTGTCGATAACGATATCGTTTTCTAAAGTCGCCCGGGATTAACCTGACCTCGTAGGGAAGGGTTGCTGTTGAGGTGACGTCCCCCACAATTACCAATTTCGTATTACATTAACCATATTGGTGGGATATGTCTGGCCGCGCGCCAGCCGCGTGATGTATCACCTACAATTAGCAATCAACAGCTTATCGGCGTTACGTCAAGGCTAGACTCCGGCATCTCCACAGAGATTGGATTTTTATTCCGGGGAAAAGTTCAAATGGTGATCATCTTTATAAACGTTTGTTTTATCTTTTATGTTAATGTACGCGATTTTGTACAGTGTGTAGTTAAAGAAACCTGGTCTATGTTCGTGTGGTAGTAAACGCTGTTTTGCCTTATTTCGTCGTGAAGATACATACACAAACCGGGTTACCCACGTGATCCGTAACTCCATCTTTTGTTCCATATCTACCAGGATTTTTTTTTGTCTTTTGCTTATTGTTTGCTTTTTATCTATGACATAATTATATTCAATATCTGACAATCTGATCAACGCCTTCCTAACTTGTGATACGTTATAGGGTGAAATCACCAGAATATGATGGATACTTCACACTGAAAAATAAAACTGGTATCAAAGTTTTATTTCTACACAAACAATGTACTTATTGCTCATTTACTGGATATCTACTTCAAAGTAGTAATTCGGACGCGTGGTAATGCGAAGGTTCTTTTAAGGTCAAGGTGAAAGTAAAATATAATGAACAAACCGGGGGAAATGCCTTAAAAAATCAAAGAAACAAAAAAATTACCATTTTGTCAAAACGAAAGAAAAATGTACAACTTCCTCAACACACCAGAGCAAAATGTATCATTTCGTCAACAGATGACAACAGAATGCATACAACGACAATACATTCTACGGTGTCAATCCGTAGGGATAAAATCCCCATAGAAAATGAAAACTCAAGTAGAGCAAGAGGATTTTCGGAGACGCTAAAACAAACCGGAATTTATTGTAAGCCTTAATTAATTCCGGAGAGGAAGCAAGATGTTCCTGGACGGAAACCATTGTCTACACAAGGTTTGACACCCGCTACAAAAGGTTACCTTTACGCGCTCGGTATGATCAAATTGCTCACCTCTGAGTCAATCAAAATTGTATTGAAAACTGTTTGTTGTTTCGAATGTAATTAGTTACAGTCTTCAAAATATAAGTAAATGCTATAAAGCCTAGGTATTTAGATTGTGTGCTTAGTCATCGTTCTCACTGTTGTAGCGAGTCGGGACGGAGGCAACACGTTCTATCCATGTAATGCGTGTTCTTTAAAAATATAAGCCTTAAGGCATGAAAAGTATGGAAATCATTACCAAATTATGGGTTTCAGATGTCGCAGGATGGTGGGCAGACTTTACCTTTATGCGAGCATCATACACTATAGAGTAATAGATGGTTGGCAAGTCCCGAGTGGTCTGGCCAGCAGTAATCAAGGAAAATCACATGTTTAGGAATTGGTCACTGTCTGGGCTTATGTGCCCAAGCTAATACCCTGTACGGAACTATGTTTGATCCTTTGAGCCTTAAAATGACCTTCGTTTTGTTTTGTTGTTGATGTAGAGAAGCTCGGCCAGGGCAATGCGGTGAACGGGTATCGAACAGAAAAAAAGTATTTCTAACTATAAAAGTATTTCACAATCCAAACAAGGAATCAAAAAGGATTAGAAAACATTCGGGCATGATCGTGCATAAAAGGAAAACTCGAAATAGTCTCAACCCTAACAGTCTATAATAGTCATATACTTCTGAAAAGGAAACGTAAATATCTTCTAAAAAACCCGTAAATATCTTCTAAAAAAAACAAGATTAAAATTATGTCTTTGACTCTTAAGGTAGTAGATAAGGTGCTATGCATGGTTGTAGCATCAAATTCAAAAGTTTTAATACTGAAATTCGCAGTGCATGAGCGCTTTTTAACAGTGCATTAACGATAAGTTTATAGTGAATTAACGACACTTTAACAGTGCACTAACGACACATTAACAGAACATTAACATAACGTTAACAGTGCATATACGTTACGTTATCAATACAATAACGACACGTTAACAGTGCATTAACGACACGTTAACAGAACATTAACATAACGTTAACAGTGCATATACGTTACGTTATCAATACATTAACGACACGTCATTAATACATTGACGACACGTTAACAATACATTGACGACACGTTAACAATACATTGACGACACATTAACAGTGCATTAACGACACATTAACAGTGCATTAACGACACTTTAACAGAACATTAACATAAACGTTAACAGAAAATTAACGACATGTAAATAGTTTATTAATGACATTCGAACAGTGCATGGAGAATCGGGGGTAATGTATTTCCATTCTTAATTAGGTTGACCAAGAACAATTTAGTCATTGGTTCTCGATATTTTTAAAAATAATACATGAATCAGGAACGCACCGACCTAGAAAAAAGTCACTTCAGTCACCTGCTTCACAACACGGCAAAAAGAACAGCGTTGATCTTATACGAATGCATAGGCAAACATGTTACTTTAAATCACAGATTGAGGTTAATCTACCTTTATTACACAAGTGAATAAAGTAAAGTGCGAAACGTCATTTTTAATCGTTTTGTAAAAGAACTCATTTTTTAACGAATACAAATAAAGTGTGAAATAATGTTTGTTTTACCATTCAAAATTCAATTACAAAAGCTCATTTTCATCTTATTGTCGCTAAGTGTGATATCGTGGTCCCGACTGTGGATTGTCGTGTTGATATTATACCACTTAGAGCTTATCAAACATGCATACACACCTCACGCCTGTCATGGGAAATGTACACTCCATCTAAGAATAGTAATGTTACGAATTTAGTAGCCGTTTAATTGTTCAAAGTGTACAGATGAATAGCTATGCATTTTATTAGCCTTGGCTCGTGGTCAGTGTCAGAGTTTTATTTGAAGATAGTACCTAAGTAGCCGTAGATAATTGTGCTTGTGATATAGTTTAGGCTCTGTACATTAGTGTGACCATCTGTAGTCTAGGGGGGGGGGGGGGGGGGGGGAGTCTAGTCTGTGACGTAGTGTCTGTGCCTCCGCAGCCGGCTGATGCTGACCTGGGGTCATATTAAGCACTATTTTGATTAAACCAATATCAACAATTTTAATGTAGCAGGGGACAGATAATAAGGGAGTCAAGTTTGGGAGTAGCAGAGTAGATTGGGGGAGTTGGAACAGAGGAGTAGAGTTAGGGAGTTGGAACAGAAGAGTAGATTTGGGGAGTTGGAATAGAGGAGTAGAGTTAGGGAGTTGGAATAGAGGAGTAGAGTTGGAGAGTTGGAATAGAAGAGTAGATTTGGAGAGTTGGAGAAAAACGGTAGAGTTAGGGAGACCGAGTTGAGAGGTCTAGAGACAGAGAGGAGAGTTAGAAAGTTGGAGAAGTAGGAAGTTAGTAAGAATAGTCGTTTTAGTTGTAGTCTTAGGTCTGTGTAGTCTTGCCGTGGATTAGCTTAGAGTGGAGAGATTGCGTTCACAATGGCGAACACTTGTATATCATATGACGGATTAAAATACTTGTGTTGTAAATAAAGTGTAAATATCAATGCACTTATTGTGTTGTTCAATTAATTTGAACTGGTGGCAGCGGCGGAATTGTTACGGAAAGTAACACGTTGGGATGATATTACAAAACGTAACAGTAAACTCGATGTGATATTTCTATATTAAACACATTGTGTTCTTTAAAAAGTAAGTCTATGCATTTATTCATTTAAGGGATATGTGTTATTAGCATAATGACCACCATATTGTTTAAAATAAACTGTGTTGTAAAAATAGTAAAATCACTGATGTTAAAATAGTGAACTCACTGTACGTAGGTTTAAACTGATATCACCGTAATACAAATTATAACTGAAAATGAAAATTTAGATACGAACCCACATATCGCTCAATATCCTCGATTGAAAATTTCAAACCAGCGAGTACAATGGAACCCCCAAATTAAACGGAAAACAACATCAGGTACTCGGAACAGTCCGTGATGTGAACTTTTCATCCTAATGCATGCAAATCCTGTATTTTGTATTAACAAGAATTCTCGGTGTGATCAGTAAAATTGAATGCATATACATTTTAGATATAGGAATTAAGGAAACTCCATTACAAAAGGAAAAACAACAAGAACTGAAGAAACTCCATAACAAATGACAAAACAATAGGAATTGAGAAAACTCCAAACAAATACAACATGAATTGAGGAAACTCCTTAAAACAAAAACAGGAACTGAGGAAACTACATTACAAGATAAATCAGGAATTGAGGAAACTCCATGAAAAGAAAAAAAAACAGGAACTGAGAAAACTCCATATCAAAAGGAAAAACAGTAGGAACTGAGGAAACTCCATAACAAAAGTAAAAACAGCAGGAACTGAGGAAACTCCATAACAAAAAGAAAACAACAGGAACTGAGGAAACTCCATAACAAAAGGAAAAACAGTAGGAACTGAAGAAACTCCATAACAAAAGTAAAAACAACAGGAACTGAGGAAACTCCATAACAAAAGGAAAAACAGCAGGAACTGAGGAAACTCCATCACAAAAGGAAAAACAACAGGAACTGAAGAAACTCCATCACAAAAGGAAAAACAACAGGAACTGAGGAAACTCCATAACAAAAGGAAAAACAACAGGAACTGAGGAAACTCAATAACAAAAGTAAAAACAACAGGAACTGAGGAAACTCCATAACAAAAGGAAAAACAGCAGGAACTGAGGAAACTCCATCACAAATGGAAAAACAACAGGCACTGAGGAAACTCCATAACAAAAGGAAAAACAACAGGAACTCAGGAAACTCAATAACAAAAGGAAAAACAACAGGAACTGAGGAAACTCCATAACAAAAGTAAAGATACTATGAAACTCTGGGAGAATTTAGGTGAACAATCTAATGGTTGTCGTCTGTCCGCTTTTGCACCTGTCACGATTTATGCCAAGGGGAAATTTGCTTCTGATTTTAAATGTGAACATGTATTTAATTATAACAAAAATCGTATTCTAAGAAGAAATCTGGTCCTGAAGACGATTGTAAGCGCTTTTTTAACGTAAGTTGAGGCCTCTATTCCGGCTAAGATGGTTCAATGGTCAACAGAAGCGATCTATTTAGGCATTATTCATACTTGGAAAAGGCATTATAATAATGTAACGTATGAGCTTGATATGAAGACAAGAGTTCATATACGTAGTGGGACGATCAGATACCTGATGAACACATTTCTCATCGAAACAGTAAAATGTCCTCCTTCAGAAGGACTGATCACTTCATATTACTGTGTCATAAGCTGTCCTAACTGTGTAAGAGTCCTAGGGACTAGGAATCGAATGCTGAACAACTTCAACGTTGATGTGTATTATTATAAGAAAAGAAACGGGTAAATCGTGAAATATCTCAAAGACAGCATGGTTAGTAAATGATAAATCCAATAGACAAAACAAAGAATTGTAAGGAAGCCGAACTCAGAGAAATTTAACGTAAAATGTCTCTCTAGTTCGGTTTCCTTACAATTATCGTTAAACCTGTACATCTACAAAGGCTATGGGGTTATTAGATTTCAATTAAAGACACAATTACAGAAACGAAACAAACCGACATTTGTAGAAAGCTTTTGAAGTTTCAATTTCTCGTCTCATTCTATATTCGAGACCTTGCAATTTTCAAATCTAATCATTTTTTTTTATTATTTCTAATTATTATTTTTAGAAAGCCCAACTATTTCAATTTTCCCTTTAGAATTGCTGTCAGGTTTAACGTTTACGTATTACATTCGGATTCACCTCGAGATATACCATATGCTGAAATGCCATTTTAAAATGTTCCCAACACTTTTCACTTTTTACGACATCTCGGAACTAGCGGAGATAGTTAGGAAATAATACGGAGACATATAATCGCGATGAAAAGGAAGTTGCGCTGTAATTGATCATGGGGGGAAATCGTTGCTTGGAAATCTTGGCTGTGTAAGCTCTAGAGAGCCACGCTACTGACAATTTAACTCAATTAGCCAGGTAGGTTTTCTAATCTATTGGTATCAAAGGATTACGGCGCCGGATCAGGAAATATGTGTCGGAGAGTATTGCATGCTATTGATCTGGCTTTGATAATTCATTTCAAAGAAGATAATAAATTCACTTGTGGAACATTTAACTAATTTGTGGAATTATGCTACTTACAGAAAACGAGAATAATATTGATTAGCTCGCTATCAAATCCAATGATATTTAGTATCGAATACCAGTTTTGATTTTGAGCTATATTCTTCAAGTATTTGTTTTAAAAAAATGTGTTTTTTTAATGTCCTTTCCTAAGTTTTCCAATTTAATTTGCTTTATGAACATGCATTTGGTGATTGTTAAATTTCATTGATAGATATCACTGTCCTCGGCAGCTTAATAAAACCACTGGGACCCATATTTCCGACGAAGTCGATATGTTCCACAGGCAAAAAATCATTTGCAGATGTTATTAAGAGAGTTATGTGTTTTGCGAAACTAACCACACTTTCAAGCAACAGTAGGTGGAATGAATTCTTCCGGTTTTCTTTACAAACTGCCCCTTATAATTCTGAGAAACAGTTCAGTTATTACCCTGTACCAGACATTTAACACGGTGTTTTCGTTACGACTATGAATAGTGTAGCCTCTAAGGAACACATATTGGTATTTATGTTATAATCTGTCAAAAAGGACATTTGGATCTTCGTCCAGTTTCCTACGCCAACAAAGATATTGTAAACATTTATGGAAACACATTCACATGCAAATATATCAATATACATTGAAACGTAGCAATCTGAATTATCCATTTCGTACAAAACAACTCGTTTATGAATAAACGTTTGCCCGGTAAATAGTATTTCTATGGACACTTTTCACTGCATTAGTGACAAAAGCGGTATCTGGAGACTTAAATCGGTCGGGTGTTATTGTTTTCTTGTACTACATCAGTTTGGAAACCTACTTTTTAAAAACAAATTTCATCAAATACTTGTAACTTAAGCCTGTTATGGTGCAATAATTCTTCGTTCGATGATGATAATTGATATATGTACACCTTATTAATAAGCATTCCCTATCCCATGTAAAGTGTATAAACCCATTTAAACGAAAAACAAATATTCTTGAAAATTAAGTTTCTGAACGTTCATTGAAAACCCAAAGTCTCAAGGTAGCACAATGTAACGTATGAGAACCAAATGCGCTAGGGGTATCTTTTAACAGACCATCTTCATCAAAGTGAACGAAGAATGGATTACTTTAACATTGTGTACAAAATAGTCACATATGCTTAAGGGTTAGCGAGTATGTTATTTGAAAAGTTCTAAAGAGGTTAATAGAATGAATAGCAGTTACTTACTATTGGATCTAGGTTAGCATGAGGTTGGCACCAGAAGCGGCTTTACAAATCCCCTAATGAAAGTTACATCATTCATTTTCGCCTGATATATAAAGTCCATGTAATTCGCTAAAAGAACTGATCGCGATGATTCTATTTCGAAGAAAACAATCATTAATACACAAAGTAGGACATACATACAATACCATCTTGGCCTTTTTGTTTAAAGGCTGATTAACTTAACAAATCGTTAGTGAATATTTTGTAAAAGCATTTTGTGTGTAATATCGGAATGTTTTCAAATATAATTGCGATATATATGTTCTAACGCCTCACCAGAATCCGTATACCTGTAATTTAATTATGAATTTCAATATATTTGAAAATGTACTGGATTAATGTTTTGCTTTATATAAGCGTCAGGCTAATCAGGCACCGAACACGGAACAGGAAACCACGTTTGTAAGGAATCTAAAGTACATATACAAGTAAACAAAGGCAAAAAGATAAATTTACTATTTAAAAAAATATCGAGTAACACTAACCTTTTCCCACCAAGCAGAACCAGCATCCACAGGTGGATCACTCGACACAACTCCATAGGTCTCAAGGTTAGAGCCTCACACTTGCAAACAAACTTTTCAAACTTTGTAACTCTCTAAAAGATTTCCTCACAAGGCATATCCTGAACAAAGAGATATGCCACCGTCACGTAAAGGCTTTTAATCCAGATCTTTGATAGATTTAAAAACCGAGAGCATATAAATAAATATCGATTTTAAAACACAGTTAAAACAAAGCTAATAAAAGAATGTTGTCAATTCTCTGCTACTCGGTATGGCAATTTTAGTGTCTTATATTCGGTAAATGTTCCTGAACTGCGTGGATGAAGTGGTGTAGATGCTGGATATATATCGAACCCCCATTTATAGTCCAATAACTGCGCGTGTTTCCCTTGAGTGTTTAGTGTGACGGACGCGCTCTCGGGATGCCAAGGTACTGCGAGAATTGGCGCGTCTCGCTAGCTTTCTACATACCGGGCTGGCACTGACATTCGGCCACGTGAACCCGATTGACGATGTGACGGTCTGTACAATTGTTTTAGTGTAATGCTAGTAAAGAACGCGCTCTAGATATGGAAATATTGTTCGCGATTTTACTACCCTATACTAATACATTAACGTGGACCTAAATCACACACCGACATATTCTGATTGATGTGGGGAGGGGGAGTAGAGGGGGAGGCACGGATGATCAAATCAAATCAATATGCCACGCTATGTAGAATCCTGTTAAGCAAATCTAGGAACCATGGAGCTAAGCCACATCGTCAGAGAGTGGCATTTCGCCTGGTCAATCAAGCCGGAATTAATGGTTTTCTGCTAGATTTCAATGATCTAAAAAGCGATATGAGCTTTTTATAACCGTCACATTCACGGCTCACGTGTAATGAGACTTCGACCATGCTGTGTTCTCCTCCACTATGTTAAACCTATCGTGGTGGTGGCCTAGTGTAGACGGTACTTGGGACGTTTCTTGACCAATACTTGTCACTCTACGCAGGTTTGAGCCTGTCATTCGCGCGCTTCTTTTGTTTATAGAAGGTGATTCATTTCTGTAGGGTGCGTCTGCCCTTTTATTGATATCACCATTTCTTGTACTGCGAGGAAATCTGTCGACAATAAAGAACCGACGCTGTGTACGTGTATAGCGCTCTTAGTTTCTTGCCATGATTGAAATCAAAAATTGTTTCCGGATAAAGATTGGAGTCTCCCGTAGAACGTGACAGATATTAAGTGAGTGAAATCGGTTTTTGATGACATTGTGTTTGTGCGGGTTGGGTGTCGCGTTAGGCGCGTTGAATAACAACACTCCACGAAACCTATCGGACCGGACAGATATGATGGATTGTTAGGTCGTCGGTCAAAATAACAGGACGAGTAATTCGCCCGGGTATGATCATGTAAATATTAGCCTAAGTTGTCGTATAGGAAATCCACACATCAATGTGATAACTTGTATACTAGTACATTTTAAATCAGTCAAGTCGCCTACTGAAACATTGAAACACGACACAAGGTCATTTGTAGGTCGAGCATGCTGGATACATTGTATTGTGTTACAGATATACGTTAACTTAGTGTTATGTATGTTTAATTTTTAAATAAAAGTAACTTTTATTACTAGTTTCAATGCTAGTTAGTGTCTCAGGACAGGAGATGGTAGAGAACTAAAGTACGACAAAATGTGAATAGGTTTTATGCCAAATTTCCGACTTAACATCAAGTAATTTCTACACTTCAATCGTAAAGCCATTATGTTTAAGTGGACAATGCCTTTAGTAACACAATATAAAATGGAACTTAACGAATACTGAGTCATATATATTACTGAAGCAGACTTTGAATTGTAAATTATCATACTGTAGATCTATACCTTTTATAAACGAAAATTAATTTGATCTACTCGAAACAATAGCACAAGGGAACGTCGAGACATCACGAAGATATCCCAATGTTAATATTTTTCACAGATGATACAGTTTGCCTGTACATGCAGTGGTGTCATTAGTAAAATTGTCATTAAATCATTAGCAGATCACAAAGTCAATATCTGGTCACTTTGTGAAACTGTGCATACAAAAACTACTGAAAGAAATTCATTTTTTTTTTCTGGCCATTTTCCTTAAGGTTTACTATCCCTTAGACATCTGCATATGCATATATATCTTTTATTTGAAACAAACTTCAGTTATACAAAAATTGGCGTATATTATTACATCTAAAATACAATTGTAATGCCTCCAAAACATATAAATTGCCTGTATGTTGCAAATCGCTTTATATACCTAACATTATGCATAACATTTGAATGCTAATTACCTTTAAAATGCGTTTTAATCAAGTCTTGGTCTAAATAAATACAACATTTGTATAGAAAGAGTGAATATTCAAATCTGTGAATATTTGACGTTTAATTAGCTGAGGGACCGAAAGCCGTGTTTGCGCATATGGCCATAATTTCAGTCACATTTTGCTGATTTTGCACATCCGATCTTAAAGCCAGGATGCAGCCACGTCTATATCCTTGGTGATATTTGAATATCGGCACGTTATGACTTATTATCTTAATATTGGATTACAACATTATTTGTCTTTATTTGCAGCTTATACTCAATACAGGTAAATGTTGGTTAAATAAATGTTGCAATGAATCAAATAATTTTTCATTTTTGTTTGTTTTACATCTACATCAAACAGACATTACACACAAACTCTCACTTGTAGATTTAAGCACGCGTTTCTCAATCATCATCATCATCATCATCATCGTCATATATAAGCGATGGCGCATCATCGTCGTCATTATCATAATATCACCTATACACTTTTACCGGCATCATAATCAAAACTATACACAATAACGAACATCAACATTATCATCATAATCACCGTCATCATCATCATCATCATCATCATAATCTATACATGATGAGCATCTTCTCCATCATCATCCTCTATAACATCATCATCATCATCATCATCATCATCTACGCATAGTTACAAACATCATCATCATCATGATAGAGGATCTATCACACCCATGCTCTGCCTAAAACAATATACTTCACATAGTATATCATTTATATACTAACACATACACTCAATCTTACACAAACACACGAGAGACAAAATAGAAGCATAGGGTCGGAGATATCTGGGCCAGTAGAATAATATTTTTTGATAAGTTATTTAAGAAAAAATATCTAGGAATCGAGGAAAGACGGAGAACATGGAAAATGTTAAAAGCTGTTTTTACCTTGGTATTTTTAAAATTACACTTCTGCATAGTCTAATATTTTTATCCATTTTTCTCCATTCTAACCCAAACCTATCCTGTGCAGAATCAACTTGACTGTTTGCAATATATTTTTAAACAAGTATAATGTTCTTTAATCGTGTTAATTAAGGCATTTGGGCTCAACGTTTGATGTCGACATCTTGTCTTATAAATATAAAACTTAATGATAATTAAAATGTCATCGTCAATTCTATTATATGTCATATTCTGAGTTGGTACCAAGAATAAAAAAAAAACTGATTTTATTAAATGAAAATGGGATAAAAAGTGCATCTAACAATATTTCAAAACTTTGTAAAAATCTCTGTACTTCTCTTCATTCCCACAAAATATGAATGATTGTTTCTTGTTCTAAATTACCAAATTAATGGACTCGTCACTAATCCTACTTTGAACATGGATGAATTTGTTGTCAAAATATGATGAACAATTCTATACTGAAACCATTGTAGTCTGGAATTTTTTGTTATTCTAAAAGGGGTCTATATATATCATTCCCATTAAAACTATTCAAATCTAACTTTTCTTCCCATTTTCTCCTCCCAGTAGCAACAGTATCTTTTTCTACCATAAGATTATAAAAATGTTTTATCCCTTTTACTCTTTTTATGAAAAATGTAACATTACAGGGTATGATAGGGTATACAAAAGCATTCTTTTTACAATCATTTTTTGCTAAATATGTCCTTATTGTAGTTAATACAACATGATATTGGAGAAAATTAGTATTTACCTGATAAATTTGAACAAATTCTTGAAATGTGTAAAAAGTACAAGTCTAAATGTCTTTTATTAAATCATTAATTATAGTCACTCCTTTATTATACCATGTCTTGAAAAATATTGATTTCCTCCCAATAGTAAAATTCCTTTTGTACCATAATGGCATTTTCCAGATACAACTTTCATTATTTTTTTTCATCCGCTCCCTTTCATTAAACCTTCTCCATGCTTTAAAGACATCTTTCCAAAAATAATTTGTGCAGTTATTACGACATACTGAAATGTAATCACTTCCACAATGAGATAGCATATGTAAGTCAATATGTGTTTCTAAGATAACTTGCCAATTGCCTGACTTCTGATATAATCTTCGTTTCCACACTAGTTTTAAGGAATCTATAAATGACCTTATATCAACCATTTTAATACCATAGGAGTAAGTAATCTTCTGTTCCATGTCTTGATAAGTGCTTTCAGTTTAATAACTTTTTATCAAAATTTAGTTTTGGAATTTCAGGAAGATTGACACTAAATTCTATTCCTAGAAGCATGAATTTTGTCCTTCCCCACTGCAAGGTTATATCAGGTAAGCATGTATCTTCACTTTGTATTTTGCTCTCTTTCCAAACCACCTGGGTTTAATTTCAAACCAGATATGTTAGCGAAAGTATTTAATTCTGCTTTAGATTCTTTTAAAGACCTTTCTGAACCATCTAAAATGAGAAAAGTATCATCAGCATACTGAGAAAAAAGGATTGTACTTTTATTTACTTCTATACCCTTCAATTTGTTGTTATTTCTAATTTTTATGCCTAATATTTAAATACACAAAATAAAAATGTGGGGGCGATTGGATCACCTTGGCGACAGCCTCTTTTTATGTTTAGGAATGATGAAAGGTTACCACCTTGGTTTATAGTTGAACTTACATTGGTGTGTAGTAGTCTTACCCAGCATCTAATATCAGAACAAAAATTAAAATAATTTAAAACTTTATCAACAATTTCCCATGAGACTGAGTCAAATGCTTTCTCAATATCTCAATATAACGACCCAAAAGAAATCCTGTTTGATCTTCACTAATTAATTTATCTAAAACTGTTCTAATTCTACCTGCTTTCGATCCCGACGCTATTTATAGACTATATTCAATAATGTTCTGGGTCGCCATTTTTTTATGAACTGCCTAGGTTTATCTCCCTTGGGAATACATGTTATAATGCCTGGCCATTTGTGTTACTGATAGCAAACCCACAATTTATAGATCTAACAATGGACCCCCCTAGCTGTTTCCAGAAACACTTAAACAATTCCACAGTTAACCCATCAGAACCAGGACTTTTGTCTATTTTTTATAAGTTTTTGTTGCTTCATCTAAAGTAATTAACCCTTCTAGACCAAAATAATCGTTATTATCTAATTTTGAAACATCACATGTATTAAGAAAATTTGCTAAATCTATATCATCAATATCAGTATTATCATCATATAACTTTTCATAAAATAAACGAACTTCTTCTTAAATGTCATCCTGTTGTGTAATAATAACATTATCACCTTTCTGTATCTTTGGTATACTCTTGGAAATATAATTCCCATTTTCTAAATTGAAAAAAATGGTTTGTTGGCTTTTTCCTCCTTCCTCTTGCCATCTTGCCCTAGACCTAATTATACTACCTCTTACCTTCTTTAATCTAATATTTTCCAATTCCCTTTTCTTAATTTCTAAATGTTCTATGTCTACATGTTCCTGCTCTTCAATAGTTTGTATTTTTCTCTTAAGATCATCTTCCTTCCTTCTTTGCTGTTTCTTTCTATAAGATGAATAAGATATACTTTTATCTCTGATTTCCATTAATAATGTTTCTAGAAAAAACTGGTCATCAATTACAATTTCTATTTCTGTATCTAGTATATTCATTATAGCATTCAGATTATACACTGGCAAAGAGCACTGAGCTTTTGTTTCTAAAATATTTATTTTTCACCATTTGATGATATTCTTCCTCATATAAAAGAGATGAATTAAATTTCCACAATCCCTTCCCCCGCTTGAATTCATTACATTTCAAAACAATTATAGGGAATGAGTGGTCGAACCTGTAACCTGACTCAATAGCTGATTTATGAATACTAGATTTTCTGAAATAAGAAAATAATCTAAACGAGACTGTTTTAATGGGTTCTTCTTTCTCCAGGTATATCGTTTGCTATCTTGATGCAACTCTCTAAAAATATGCTTTTATTATTAATGTTTTTATAGCTTTTGTCATAATCTAACTCAGGATCTAATACTAAATTGAAATCTCCACATATAATACATTTGTCATTGAAAAAGGCGTCAATTGTGTCAGTTAATATATATATATAAAAATTGGTGTGTCTGTGTTTGGGCCATATAGCGTGATCAATGTAACATGTGAACCTTCTAATTCAATATCAACGGCTATCTTTCCTTTCCATTTTCACCTTAATTTCAAAATTATTGTTATAAGAATAATTACCACCTGGCATTGGACTTAAATACTTGTATAATAGATTTTAGTGTAAAATCTGCTTCATTTCCAATGAAGTTGTAACAACTGCATGAGCTACGGCCGTTCATGTGGTGTGTAAGTATTTTCTTCCGTTCATGCTTGAACATTGGACAAATCCAGATGCAATCCCTATGTAAATGGACTTGTTTTACACTCGAACGTCAAAATTGGTCAGGTTACTTAGGCTACCACGTGACACACCTTGAATACAAAGATTTACCAGCTGCACAAATGAATTGAGGGGATGCCTTTGATTCGGGTTTTTTTACTTTGTTCTTCGTTAACATTTTACCTTTCAAACTAATACCGGGAGGTTGCTACGGGAAGATCATTTAACCCCGTGACCTTGACAAGTTTCTAGGAGTCCTTGAAATACTGATGAATGCTGCCTACTGGAAACGATAACTGCTTATTAAAAATTTCAAATAGTGTTTTTAAAAAATTGTGTATCCATAGAGTAAACGACATTTTACACCGAAAAGAAAATCCTTCCAAAAAGCAAAGAAATCTCTTCACTATTCTGTTAAGATTAAATTTTCAGTCAAATTTATTAGATAAAATGTCAACGTGTGATGCATCAGAATCAGAAACTATTTAATTTAGCCGTCAGAAATCAGTGTCTCGAGATTGCGTCATTGTCTGTTTGAAGTATGGGAGGACTGCGTAATTGATTATGGCATGGAGATTGTTAATGGTTTGTAATAGGTTTAACGTTTAAGTCAAGGACAACGAGAACAGTAGTTAATCTGGCTGTCAATCGTTTTAATCACTACGTGGTGGGGCTTGCAATGTGTGCGGGAACTATGAGGAGATTCAGTTGTCACGCAACTCTCAGTGCAAGACACCCTGATCATTTCGATACTGCTCTGTGTTTCGCCTAGTCCATACACATTTAATTATAATATTTTGAGAACTGGACAAAACATTTAACCAAACTTCACAATCCTTATATCAAAGTGCGCAACGACTAGATTTGTCCTTAGTGGATTTCAAAATAGTCGCCGATGATAAGGAATGGTAGCTATGTCAAATTCTTTTGTTACATTACAACTGGTTTGTTAATGTACGGGGAGGCTATTTCATAAATAAATACAGATAGTCGTTATCGTCGCCAAGGTTTGCTTTAGACAGCAAAGGAATGATAAGGATTTCAAATGCTTGAATGTATTTGACAGTCAAAGAGATAACGTCAGTGTCGAGAGGAGAAGATAACTAAATGGATGTGTAACATTTGGTAATATGTGTTTAATATTTCTCAAGTTCAATTTGTCTTCAAAGTTTTGTCTATCTATTCATCTATGTTGCCGAAAAACAATTCCTTAGCACGTTTGATTGTGTTATAAACCATATCTCAATATGTCACATACCATGTTTTAACTTTTTAATATTTCTAATTTTTTTACTTTTTTTTTTTTTTTTTTTTTTTTTTTTTATTTTTTTTTTTTTTTTTTTTTTTTTTTTTTGATATTGAACATGTTATCATTTTATAATGAAATAGTCTGATATTAGACTGAGCAGTCAGGTAAAGTTTACCATTTAGATCCCCATACAAGTAATCATTAAATATATAAGCATTTGTCGTATACAGTTTGAGGTAGACAGACAGCGTGTTTATGATAACACAGTTTATATTCGATATGCTTCGTACTATCACCCACATCACCTAGATCTATTTATCTATGTTGCCGAAAAATAATTCCTTAACACGTTTGATTGTGTTATAAACTTTATCTCAATATGTCACATACTCTGTTTTAACTTTTTTAAATTCTGTTCTGTGGAGTAGTTTTGAATCGAACACTTGTCAATAATTGGTTCTTTGCTTATTGCTTTTTATCTTCTTAGTCATTGATACTTTGTCGTTAAGTTTAGCTGCGTGCATTTCGATGGAATAAAATTAAGGTTAAAGTTTCGGTAAAGTTGTTATATTGTCTGTTGGGTTGGACGTACAAAGGAATTTAGCCAGTCGAATAGGATTCCATTTCGTCTATAGCTCTTTGTGTAGTAAACGACTTATTCCTACGTTATCGTAACGTCAATTTATACGTTAATACCATGTCGATCTTCTTTACAGCCGAGAAAAAAACTGTTTTATTGTTCAACATTCCAAGTTTTAATTCAGAAAAAGCTTTGATTGTCTGGTTATTCTTCTTGGATTCCGTTTTAAATTTATATATAAGTTCATAAACACGTTGTCAATTAGGTACATAATCGTGATATAATTTTACGGTGTTAATAAAACGATGACCTCATCACTGCGTATTGATACATTTTAATGACGTAGCACAGGGCGTAATTGTTACACGTCCGCCGTGAAACAGCCCTAGGTGTAGTTTAGTTATGCTAATATGATTAACATTAAACATTTTAGGCTTCATTTAAATTCTCAAATGAGGTGTGTAAGGTACATGATAATAATATCCGACTTGTGTAAATTCTACAAAATAAATTTGAAAATAGAACTTTATCCTGTTTGTTGTGTTGCCATGCTGTTGGTAGGACCCCACCGGAAGTTTTACAATTTCCCGTGAAAACACGCTGTTCTCTCTACTGCGTTGCCCCAAGCACAAATATAGTTACAATGCCAGAATTATTGTTATTTATGCTTGCACCGAAAATTTCAAAGTACTTAAAAATATAAATATAAGAAATGACATTTATTTTATCAATATTCATGAGGTCATTACAACATTGGCTTTCTAGACATATTTACCAAGAATCGCTAACGCGATTCATGGAATATGTCCAAAAGGTCAATGTTGTTATGACCTCATGAATATTGAAAAAATAACTTTCATTCCTTTAATATTTCAGATGTTGCCACCCCAATTAGCTACTTAGTATCAAAGTTTTCGCTTTTGGTCCATTTCGAATTTTACGGAAAACGGTGCTTTGTCGCTTTACTCCGACAGACTTCAAATTGATTAACCATTACTCTCAGAATAGGACGTGAGGGAAACGACAGGCGTCTGTATATATACGTGTATGTGTGTACAGACGCCTGGGTGAGGGGTGTCTGTCGCGGCTAAACGATATAGCTGGATGACAGACCGGCCATTTGTAATCGCCAAGGTCTACGTTCGCCATCTTACCGGCTATTAGACGATGTAGCGTAATCGTGAGGGCGTGGTGAAAGGGATCGCCTCGACCGTATCGTGTCCTCGTCGATAGTCGTGGTTAGTTCTCCGTCACAACCTTATTACGTAACCGCCGTCTGATGTAGCACGTGCACGGAGTTTTTGACCGTTCATAAATACAGTTATTCAATCGTTTCGACGTCAGATTGTGGTTTTGAATACAATACTAAACAAACAGTGTATCCAGTTTAGACATTCAAGGACAAATATGACAAAATAGTGAACATGTTAGCATTGTATAGTGAAATTGTCTGATAGTAGACTGATCAGTCAGGTAAAGTGTACAATTTAGATCGACATAAAAGTAATCATTAAATATATAAGCATTTGTCGTATACAGTTTGAGGTAGACCGACAGCGTGTTTATGATAACACAGTTTATATTCGATATGCATATCACTATCCCTCACATCTCCTGGTATGTCTAAACGCGTGTCATGGTACATATTTCATAAGGTTCTGATAAGAATAAACAGGATTCTAAGTCACTAAATGGTTTCAGTGTTTGTAGTATCTAGGGTCCATCAGATGTTACTTTATGAGAGAAAAGTATATCGGTAGATCGGAAGTTTAAACACGGGAATGTTAAAATTGAACTAGATAATGATAATCAATGGGAGTTCTAGGTAATACTTCGTGTGTGATTAATGTTTTGCTGGCCAATAGAAGGTTAGTTAGTTGTATACATTTCGATGTATTTCTTGTCATAGTTCACATCTTTGTGGTGAAAGTTAATCATCTGGGAACGTACCTAGCCCCCGGCTGCAACTTCCATGACTATTTACTACGGTACTAACGCTCCTGTCACTACAGCAGAGAGTCTTTGAGAGCCAATGCCGATAGAGGTTTAGTGAACAGTTCTTTGGAGTTAAAATGCTTCCTAACCGAGGACAAACATATTGAACCAATAATATAACCCATGAACGCAGGGGAAGTGTCATTCACGTCTTCTGAAGACACCGTGTGTATTGGTCCTGATCGGAAGGCTTTCTTTAACAGTTTCATGTATAAATAACATATATCCGGTTTTGATGTCAACGGTACGGACCCAGTAACATGATGGGATATAGATTTCCTGTGCTTGTTGGCAGATCGGATGTCAAAGGTCCGCACATGTAGATAAGGAGGATTGGTTATTTTCCTAAGAAGGGCTATTTTTGGAATAATTGGAACAGCGAGTGGCATATTTTGTAATGTTTCAGTCACGGATTTCGTCGAGGAAAGCTAGCAGCTGATATAAGGATGCATTGACGATTATTCGTAGTTTGAATTAGACTGGACGGTATAATTACTGGTATAAGTGTTCGGGAGTACTGTAAGCTCCCTAGCTATTTATGGACGCGGAATTGAATAGATTTGTTCTTTTATGTCACATATCGTCATCCTCAACGTTAATGTGCTGGACAAGGCCGCGTCATGGATTTCTTTTGTATCACGGTTTTAATCAAACAGCGTTTTAAATCTTAATTCGAGCATTTACCTAACGAGATGAAACTAAGATGCAAGGCGCCATCAAAACAATTAAACACCTTATTTTTTATTTAGGGATGGCTAGAATTTGAATCATTGTGTTTTCCATCAAAAATGAAAAAATAAATGAAAGAGAAAAGAGAAACATGGCCATTATATAGATTAAGTACATGAAGCAGAAAGTGGCATGATATCATTGTCGCCAAAACATCGCAGCGCTGGTCGTCTTTTGCAATACGTCTTTGTTTCCAAAGGGTGTAGACCCCATTATCCTAATTAGAATGTTAGACGTGTGATGATGTCAGCGACGAATCAAGTTACTTGCATTATCAAATCTGTTCCCGTCCCTGATGAAGGACGTCTGAAGCCTATGTCTTCGTCTGTCGTCCATTTCTTAGGTATTCCAAACACTTTCCTTTGTTTGGTTTTCTGTTTCTCTAGCAATACAACAATACATTTCAGTGAAGGTTACTGGAAAATTACTCCAAAAAGTAAATGTTTCTATTTAGGGATTGACCTTCATTTTGAATGCGTATAAGCTTCATAAAGAATATGTGTGTTGCCTATTGCGTTCATACTACCGTATACGCCGTCAAAATGAAAGTCAATCCTTATGTTATACAAAGAAAAAAAGGCAATCAAAGCGATTGCTACCATGGTATCTACGGTAGCCGTGGTTGCTAGGATAATACAGTTCCAGGGAAACTACATCGTATCACTTCGAAATGTTTTATTAACTTGTATGAGTTGTATGAAGAGGTTTAAATTTTGATTACTGGTCACATGGCTTTAGTAGACCCTCAAATTATTCCACAAAATGAGCTTTCACTCTTGGGTTTGAAAAAACCCATTTGACGTGTGTTTTGATCTTCAAAATTTCTGGGAAAGTATAATTTGGCTTCTGAAGTTTCTAAATGTCAAGAGTCAACTGGACGGCCTATAGTCGTATCAAAATTATGAAGCTTTGTTGACATGTAACCTCTGATTGTTGAGCGTCCAGAATTTACCAAGTCGGGTTATGATTTGACAGGAGTTGACTGAAATGCCAATACATGCACTCATGCAAAACATATTTAGTCAATATTTGGGACTAGACAAAACCAATAGATATAATCTGAAATGATCCGCAAGTGGTCAATGTCGTATCAATTCGCTGTTTTGTCAAAACGATAATATCTTTTCATGGACATGATTAGCTATGAAGGACATGTGCAAAGTGTGAACAGCACAAAGACTCCAAAACGCTACAGATCTCACAGACGACTTGACAACACGGCAACGCGATACATTCTTCTCCACAAAGCGTGGCTAAACATACGGAGTTGCGCTAATACATGGAGTAGGTAAGAAGTGTTGGTACTGGCTTTCATCTTGGCCACGCCGTCAGATACACGACACTTAGAAACCTTTTATCAAACCCCAGTTACATCATATTCGGTCTACACGACATGAACATGGCTGAACATACATGACCGAGGGACTCATACAAAATCATTCTTTATCTATAATCCATCAGGAACTTGACAGTTTTCTGGTAAGGATGTGGAGGGCTTGACGGATCTGTGGCAGGTCCAAAGGTCCTTCAACAGTGACAGTCATCAGATACGTCGGTGCGCCGCGCACTTGAACACGTTCAGCGTAATATGGTTGACGTGCTGTATGATGTATGATGATCGAAGGTTCCATCTATATATAGATATATTACATAGAGCAGACATATATTTCTAAATAAGGTTTTGAAGACAAGTTTGTAGGACCCTCGTGCCAACCAGACGAGTTTCTCGAGTACATGGTCACTATAATGATTCCTGCGTAAAACATGCACTTTTACATTGTATGATGTTTTACGTCTTCCTCGATGTATGATGTGAGATGTAACATCCCTGTATCTAATTGGTCACAAGAAATCTGAAAATTAACAGGTTCGTTTCATGATTTTATATCTAGATGTCGTGTATTTTCAATTGCATTGAATTCGTCGCGGATGTAGCAAATAGATTAAGACTATTTTGGATTGTTGGAAAATGTGTGAATATGGGATAACATCGGAAAAGTATAAATCTAAACAACAACAGTATCTTTTTGTAACAAAAGTGATTTCTGTATTAAAGATTTAATCTTAAAATGTATTTGTTCCACGAAAGAAATATTTAATCTCTTCTATTTGCAATGTTCAACATTCTCTGGGGTTTAATGTACTTTAAAATGAATTTCAAATTTAATTCGTAACATTTCTATGCTGGTACCGACCAAATGATAAATATTCTGTCAGACCCGTATATACAGCCCGCATTCAATTGCAAACGGTTAACCCCCAAAACGAAACATTTTAAACAATTTTGCTGAAGTATGCACATTTTGGAAACTGAATCACACAGAACAAACTTTAGTGTCTCATTTCCCCCATCATCATCATTGAAATATTTCGGAGTCCATCTTTAAATATAACTTCCACAGTGATGTCATTTTGTTTACGTGTTAATCTGTCTGTGGGTGAATCATGGTTCGCTCCCTCCTCATTATGTAGATCATACTAAAGAGGCCGACTGGCTCACAGGTACACATAACTAGATATGTTTATGATCTCATGATCAAGTCAAAAGAAATATAATAGACCGGACGCCATGCAATACCATTAAAGAGGATCAAGCTGACAATGGAAGAAACGGAGCAGTATGCTGACAATAATACAGACTAGGAATTATAGAGAGTATGTCGGCCTGTCGCTGTACAATACCACTCGCTATTCATCAAGCAGGGGTAAATGAGCACTAAATTCCGCAATGGGTGATACATTTCTTTATTTATGCTGGTCTAATTCACTATTTGTATGTTTCTCATGCTGATAAACTGGTTTAAATCATTCTTATTTGGAATGCAGGAACAAACATAGAATCACATTCCAAAGCATGATTTTCCTCCAATAGAGACTCTTGCTTTTTCCCTTTTGTAGTTTATAGCCATGAGGCTTATTTGTACTTTCGAATTGTAAACGTTTTTTGAAAGCTAACAACCGTACAGTGTTCAAAGTGAATTGTGTAATTTAAGAACTAATGATTTTCAATGTAACAAAACATTACAGGCAATAATAGACTCGCTGCACTTTGTGGATTTGTTCAGTAAACAACCAGTTTCTGCACTCAAGCGTACGTTAAAATTGACGCAAGTACTGTAACCTAATAATTGTTCTGAAATAAAGACAAATATAAATGCATTATCATTCAGAATCACTGAAAAATATACACCACGTTTAATAAAAGCTGGTAATCTGGCTAAAGTGTCGACATGCCATGCATGTTAATAGATTTTTCAGATATAATATTTTTATAGAGTTTGAGATGTTAGCATGGTTATATAATTTTGAAGTCGCCAACAAGGGCGATACGTAGAGGAAGTCGAAGGAGGTTGCACTGCCAGATTTTCAAACGACACATTCTTGTACTTAAACTGTAAAATTAAATTATCACAACTAAAGGAAAGTGTGAAAACAATGGAACAATATAATTAGATGATAAACTAGAAACTCATTTAAATGTTTTAATCTTCAAGATCACTTTTCAAAATCAGAAAGGTGTGAATGTCCTGAACCCTGATCATTTCGTTTTATGTTACAGATGGCCGACGAAGTGCATTACCAAAATCGGCATGTCTTCAGCTTGACCATGTGGACTTAACACTCTCTGTCTTCAATGGACGTTTTTAAAACTTTCTCAAAAATCTATTGACGAGTAGCTTGTTCAGGCGATTACAACAAAGCATAGAAATAGCCGGCAAGAGTGGCGTTAAATCTGCCTTTAAATTAACCTTCCCCATCATGAGTTCGGCTATTTGAATGGACTATCCCAAAAGAGAAACTTATATCACTTCAAGGACTAAGTATGTTAATGTATGCGTGGGCTACAGACATCGGTATAAGACAATCGACCAGGGCAAGGTAATAACAAATCTACAAACAGGATGATAAACCCGATTCCTTAGTGTCATCAGTTGTCATGACAACATCAATCTCGATTGTCTATGTGTCTACGGCTATGATGAGTTTGCGCCTTATGTCCTGTGGTCGTCTGCTCAAGAATGCAGCTGAATCAGCGCTTTGATGATGTTCATTTTGTCAAACGAAAGCCTGATGATGTGTCGGATCCTGTCGCCACCTCTGGGGGATGTAAACAAATGACCATGATGAAGCGCCACCTAGTGTGTCCTTTTTTTCTATTTAGATATAAGGACTGCTGATTCGTTTGGTTTTCTATCTCTGAAGA
The DNA here is from genome assembly GCF_002113885.1 of Mizuhopecten yessoensis. Lineage (NCBI taxonomy): Eukaryota > Metazoa > Mollusca > Bivalvia > Pectinida > Pectinidae > Mizuhopecten > Mizuhopecten yessoensis. The sequence continues at coordinate 71,924 of NW_018404501.1, forward strand.
GTCCATGACTCAGACTTAACCTTTCATTTATTCTGTATGAAAGTTTGTAGCATTACAAATGTGTTCGAGAACAAACATAACACATATAAGTTCTGTCTTTTTTCACAGTTTGTGATCATAACACAATAGTTGTAGTACAAGCGTAACCAAAAGTGTAAACAAACAATCCGGAAACACGTTTCTCTTTTGTTGATGACATTTTGACGAGAACTTGGCTATTCCCGTACGAAATTGTGTTCATGATATATATTTGTCTTATTGTTTCCATACTTTATAACGTTTTAGACGGAAATGAAATAACACGTTTCAAATCATTGCAAAAAGGTCAACACAGATGCAATCTTTAACCTACACTGTAAGTTAATACAATGTCCGCCATGCCCAACTCCCGTCGTCTAGAATAACTCGAATCTCTTTCCCGCATTCACAGTGACGTAAACCAGCATTATCGAGAGTACTTTTTTTTCTTTGTTGCCTCAATATGTAACAATTTTTTCTCTAATATCAACAAATATTTAAAAGTCAGTTTCGTGCTATGGGTCTGTACCTCTAGGTAAACATTACAGAGAATTTTAGAGAATGTTGTATTTAAAAAAGGGGAAGGACATGTAAAGATAAGTATTTAACTACTTTCAGATACGGTTAATAAATAATGCATAACAGGAAAAAACCTCATAAGCAGTTCATGACATTTCCACGAAATGCAGTTGGCATCCATATTGTCTATAAACCGCGTCTGAAAGAAGTTTATGCTAAAATAGTGATTTATATTTTACAATAAAATGTATATAAAGCCAGGCAGATACAATTTCTCAGACATATGGATTATATGGGATAGCCCAGATTTGTGCAGTTCATATGTTCACCAAGATCTCGTCGATCATATCAGCTCTCGAAGTTTCCATTCATAATAGAGGAAACACAAGTGATGGAATTAGTCATGTCAATATTTTGTAAATTGTCGATGTGAGTTCCGATTTGAAACTGACGTGATGTGAAGGTCGTTACTTCAACTGATTGACATATCATGTCTGATGAGGCCACTCCCACTTATTTTTGTATAGCAACGGCACGCCAACCAGCGGCGCCAAATAAGTGTATGAACATGTTGTTAACAAGAATCGCATAGTTTGTGAATATGGCTCGGCAGGCATGCTACATTGATAAAGAATTGAGATAATTTTGCTGCAAGAAACAGCAAAATTACGTTTTTGAAATTTTAGTTTTTATTTTATTTTAAAACTTAAGTAAAAAACTACTATCAATAAAGGGCTGAATCGTAATTAGGGTTAGGCGTCTGTTTTATCGACTGTTACATAATGTTTAAATGACAGCCTCTAAAAAAACCCTGAAAATTTGAATAACAAATTTATCCAGCATTCAAAACATCATATTTGTATAATCTTTATTGTACTAATTTCTGTCAAATCAAAAACAGTGGTTCGGAATTGTTCGTTAAGAAGAATTTTCTGGATGTGTAAGACGTTTCAGTTGTTGGCGTGTACAAGGTCGTAATGACCCTGGATGTGTATCTGAAATATGGCCTCGACATGTCACCAGCATGCCCACAACAGTAAAACATGCCAAGTGTAATGGGTTCCTCACATGTTCACGGGATTTACAGGGGGATTTATACTAACAGCTTAGCTTTGTATTTGTTGAATAGCATATCGAACGTCACCTAAATAAACCGAAAAACAATGGAATTCCGCTCTCAGCCACTTAAAGTAGTTACATGATCCTTACAAACACGCCATCATCATATAGGAGAAAACACGATTCTACAGAAACCTGGAATTTTCACAATAATGTGTCCCTTTGTGATTTGTAAATGAAATTTCATACATAAGTAATATTTAATATACGTCTCCTTCCGGGGCCAACCACGAGCGCTGTCACCAGGACATACGTCTCGGCTATTTATATGATCACATAATGCCCTGCAATTTCGGGCTTTATACAAAACTTTGGCACCTTCTTTATCTAATGCGTCTTTAAACTTGGACGATAATATCATAAACAGTTTTATCCTTTTTTTTCTGCTGCATTACCTCCTTAACACGAATCATTTGAAAGCTGTCGCACAATTTAAATATATAACCTTCTGTTAATGACATTTGAATCAAATGTGAAACAGCATTTGGTAGAGCGACATCACACTTCTTTATTAGCAGTTCATCGTCTTTGCCGTAGCTATGACCTACATGGTTTAAACTTCACACATATGATCCATGTATGATATAAGGGTAGAACGTGTTTACAGAAAGGTTTTACCATTTGTGAGTGGTAACCAAGTAACCAATAGGTGGTGTTGGAAATTATTTGAGTTTCAACATTTTAACGATGTCAAGTAAGCGGGAAAAGATATCAAAGGTGTCATGGTCCTTTACTATCACGGGCGTGATTGTCGATATAAACAGCTATTGGAAGATCAAAATAGGACAGTCTCGTTAAATATCAATGAAAAATGGCAATCATGAAAATCGATTTTTTTTAAATGGCAACAAAAATTGCATTTGTTAGATAAACATAGCCATTTATGAGGTACAATATATGTAGCAAGAAACCACATGTATGTAGTTTGGCATCAGTCTAACATTACTACATTTGAACAAAGCCATGCGTTTGATGTAGACGAACGTTTGTTTCTCTTTACGTCACGGGCAATTCATAAAACTAGATATATAACGTTGATAAGGTTTTTATATTCAATGTCGTGATTTCATTTCTCAATATAATATACTCGTTGAAGCTCAGAATAAGCTTAGTCTATCTGATATAAGTTATAATAAACCATCATTGGTTGAACATCCGTTTTACATCACATCTAAGAATATCTTATACTTGTAAAGTTTTTGACTGCTGAGATTTATAATAAATTACACGTTAATACATACCGTTTGCAAACACTTGTTTTACTCTTTGCATTACCTGCTTGACTCTATAAAAGGCGTCATGGAAGAACTACATCGTCCTTTTTGTTTGCTGTTAAGATTTTATAAAGGTCGTAGTGGTATGCAGGCTGGTCATCTCTATTGTAAGCTGCTTCAGACAGCAGCTTTGTGAGCAGACGACAGAACACGGATCACAGATCTCTCGGATACACGCAGTGACAAGCAAGATTGATTATGTCGTAGCGAAATAATTAGCAAAGAAAAAATAGCAAGGCTTATAATTATACTCTATGGTGTATGAATCTGTTATTACCCCCATCACATCATAACACAGAGATTTGACGAGAAGGCGATCCATTATGCAGGTACGGAAGTGGCAGCAAATTAAAAACATTGTCTTTATTCTGAGGAACGTTTGGTATTATTTTGAAAATAATTGTTTCGAATTTGACACGGATGTAAAATGTCAATTGGAGTGTGACTGATATGTTCAATATTGATTTTTATGTGACACAGACTTGTAAAATTATTTTAAAGTGTCATAAATGTTTAATTTTGATTTGGTGTAACAAATCGTGTGATATCAATTTAAATGTGACACAAATGTAAAAATTTTGATAAACGTGACACATGTGTATATTGTTGAGTTCATTTAACAAGTATGTATAAAGTCGATTTAATTTAATTTAATTTTACATTTCCGCATTTACATTACCAGAAGAGTTTGCGTACATAGAGCTATGTACAATGTACACATTTTTTTCAGCGTCATTCTCCAGCTTCTCATCCCGCCTTTAATAACATGAGCCACGGTTAAAAGCAAACATTTTGGTGACATTAAGCTGCGACAGGAACCGCGTTTCTACTGACAGCTCAGACACTTCAATATTTATTCCTGCCGGTATGAAATTGAAAATAAAAACCCCGTTTAATCCTTGTATCTTATGTATTCTGTTCATATATATATGTCTAATGTTGATTTTGATTGTACTCCCTAGTACCATTTTCAACACTTAACCAGCATGAATTATAAATTTAAAACATTTAATCCGGTACACCCCCAAAATTTTTAAAGGATTTTATCTAAAAAGGTGTCCAACTAGTTAAAGGGGGACAACTCGTACTTTCACAATTTCGAAATGTGTGCTGATGCTGTGTTTTTTATTTTTCTTATTTTCAATTTTTCAATTAAATCAAACCGTTTCTAAATTTGAATATAAGAAACTGATGCAGATAAAAAATGAAAATGAAAACTCTAAATCAATGTCAATGATAGCAATGAATCAAAGTAAGATAAAACAACAGACACGGTGCTATTGATACAACACTACAGTGATGCAATACGTAAATTGATCATTTTTCTCTGCATATTATCAATTCCGATTTGTATTTCAATACGATTCATGAAATATAATTGTTCATATTCTGCTGACTTATCTTAGTGATATGTTGTATTAAGAGATTTTCTTACTGATCTCCATTTAGAATAGAAACGAAAAGAAAACAACAAAAAATGAATAAGAAAAAGATAGTTGAAATTGGGTCAATATGACGACCATTTTTCAACGTTAAATGAAGCTTCTCGTGTAGAGAATAATAGCTCAGTAATTAATTTGCCACCAGGACGTACCTTACCTAGATTTACAGCATGATCTGAAAAAGTGAACTGTCTGTGAAACGTTTATCAAAAAGTTAGAGTTGACTAAAACGTTTCTATCAAAGACAGGAAACAATGAACTATCTTAGTATATCTCAATATCGGTAATATAGTCGTCAAGCCAAGTTTCTCTTAATGATACTACAGCTGCTTTTCAGATCCCCTCCCCATTTGACATTATATAAATGATTTTTATTTTATTATACCGAGTGTCATGTTAAGGTGTTTCACCACTTCACCATTTTTAAAGGTCCTTGTGTTGATTTGTCATAAACCAAGACTTCATCTCAACAGTTGTCGAATGAACCAACCATGAATGTGATTTGATAACACCCTGGCACTGGGACGAACCGTGCACGCATACGTTTGGCGCATGTAACAATTTTTGGAATAACACCCTGGCATTGGGACGAACCGTGCACGCATACGTTTGGCGCATGTGATATTTTTTGGAATGTCACCCTGTCTTCTTTATCTTTGTAAAACGAGCAAGTAACATTAAAAATGTTCACATCTTTCTCAACCAATCAGATTACCAGATTTTAACAGAAGGTATAATAATGTAAGTTATCAATGTTTTCATTGGTCGATGCCAATGTCATTCCCTGATCGTTTTTCTGAGGCGTTAACTTTACGATCTACAAAGTGTGTGCTGCACCATTGTTTAATTATTTATTAAAAAATTGCTTATTTAGAATAATGTATTTCTTCTGTAATTGTTTTCCTCATTTACTTCCATTAACATTGTTGATGCCAAAATATCGCCTCCTTAACACCATCTTGTCATTTATCCACTGCACCGCCTGAATAAAGGCTTATCGGGAGAGGGCCCAGTAAGTTTTGAAAAGTTGTGTTAATCTTTTTGATTGATGTTAATCAATGATAGATTATATCACAGACTTAAATATACATACGCTGTAGAAAGTTTGATATTGTTATATAGAACAAACTATGAGATTTAGGTGTCTATCATGATTGTGTACACTCATGTTGGTTATGTCTTAGAGTAGTACAGATATGTCATACTGGATAAGACAAGCCGCCGTTACCAACAGCACTCTGATTATGGTAGCACTAACACTTACACTTACACTTACAGAACAGGGAGGTTTTGCATTCATCTTCAATATGTTTTCCTCCATTAGTAATTTATACAGATGGATTAGACAGTTTGCCAGGAATATGTAATTTACTATAAAAGATAATTATGAGTGAATTAAAATGAGTAAATAATTAAAATTTCGGAGTTCAGAGGATTATTTAAGAAGACACTCAGTTGACAGATGGCATTATTGGTGGTAGAGAAAGAGGCTTCCCTTAAATTTTAAATAGAAGTTTGGGAAACAAAATATTAATTACTATTTATGTTGATCTATCACAATTACTTGATACAATAAGTGATACATATTTGTTTGGATGTCTTTTCACAGATATCAGAAACATGTCAGTAGGTGTTCACAGATATCAGGAACATGTCAGTCCGTGTTCACAGATATCAGAAACATGTCTACTCCGTATTCACAGATATCAGAAACAATTCAGTCCGGGTTCACAGATATCAGAAACATGTCTACTCCGTGTTAACAGATATTAGAAACATGTCTTCACAGATATCAGAGTCATGTCTACTCCGTGTTTACAGATATCAGATACATGTCTACTCCGTGTTTACAGATATCAGATACATGTCTACTCCGTGTTTACAGATATCAGATACATGTCTACTCCGTGTTTACAGATATCAGATACATGTCTACTCCGTGTTAAAAGATATCAGAAACATTCACAGATATCAGACACATGTCTACTCCGTATTCCCAGATATCAGAAACATATCTACTCCGTGTTCAAAGATATCAGAACCATGTCAGTCCGTGTTCACAGATATCAGAAAAATGTCAGTCTGTGTTCACAGATATCAGAAACATGTCTACTCCGTGTTCACAGATATCAGAAACATGTCTACTCCGTGTTCACAGATATCAGAAACATGTCTACTCCGTGTTCACAGATATCAGAAACATGTCTACTCCGTGTTCACAGATATCAGAAACATGTCTACTCCGTGTTCACAGATATCAGAAACATGTCTACTCCGTGTTCACAGATATCAGAAACATGTCTACTCCGTGTTCACAGATATCAGAAACATGTCTACTCCGTGTTCACAGATATCAGAAACATGTCTACTCCGTGTTCACAGATATCAGAAACATGTCTACTCCGTGTTCACAGATATCAGAAACATGTCTACTCCGTGTTCACAGATATCAGAAACATGTCTACTCCGTGTTCACAGATATCAGAAACATGTCTACTCCGTGTTCACAGATATCAGAAACATGTCTACTCCGTGTTCACAGATATCAGAAACATGTCTACTCCGTGTTCACAGATATCAGAAACATGTCTACTCCGTGTTCACAGATATCAGAAACATGTCTACTCCGTGTTCACAGATATCAGAAACATGTCTACTCCGTGTTCACAGATATCAGAAACATGTCTACTCCGTGTTCACAGATATCAGAAACATGTCTACTCCGTGTTCACAGATATCAGAAACATGTCTACTCCGTGTTCACAGATATCAGAAACATGTCTACTCCGTGTTCACAGATATCAGAAACATGTCTACTCCGTGTTCACAGATATCAGAAACATGTCTACTCCGTGTTCACAGATATCAGAAACATGTCTACTCCGTGTTCACAGATATCAGAAACATGTCTACTCCGTGTTCACAGATATCAGAAACATGTCTACTCCGTGTTCACAGATATCAGAAACATGTCTACTCCGTGTTCACAGATATCAGAAACATGTCTACTCCGTGTTCACAGATATCAGAAACATGTCTACTCCGTGTTCACAGATATCAGAAACATGTCTACTCCGTGTTCACAGATATCAGAAACATGTCTACTCCGTGTTCACAGATATCAGAAACATGTCTACTCCGTGTTCACAGATATCAGAAACATGTCTACTCCGTGTTCACAGATATCAGAAACATGTCTACTCCGTGTTCACAGATATCAGAAACATGTCTACTCCGTGTTCACAGATATCAGAAACATGTCTACTCCGTGTTCACAGATATCAGAAACATGTCTACTCCGTGTTCACAGATATCAGAAACATGTCTACTCCGTGTTCACAGATATCAGAAACATGTCTACTCCGTGTTCACAGATATCAGAAACATGTCTACTCCGTGTTCACAGATATCAGAAACATGTCTACTCCGTGTTCACAGATATCAGAAACATGTCTACTCCGTGTTCACAGATATCAGAAACATGTCTACTCCGTGTTCACAGATATCAGAAACATGTCTACTCCGTGTTCACAGATATCAGAAACATGTCTACTCCGTGTTCACAGATATCAGAAACATGTCTACTCCGTGTTCACAGATATCAGAAACATGTCTACTCCGTGTTCACAGATATCAGAAACATGTCTACTCCGTGTTCACAGATATCAGAAACATGTCTACTCCGTGTTCACAGATATCAGAAACATGTCTACTCCGTGTTCACAGATATCAGAAACATGTCTACTCCGTGTTCACAGATATCAGAAACATGTCTACTCCGTGTTCACAGATATCAGAAACATGTCTACTCCGTGTTCACAGATATCAGAAACATGTCTACTCCGTGTTCACAGATATCAGAAACATGTCTACTCCGTGTTCACAGATATCAGAAACATGTCTACTCCGTGTTCACAGATATCAGAAACATGTCTACTCCGTGTTCACAGATATCAGAAACATGTCTACTCCGTGTTCACAGATATCAGAAACATGTCTACTCCGTGTTCACAGATATCAGAAACATGTCTACTCCGTGTTCACAGATATCAGAAACATGTCTACTCCGTGTTCACAGATATCAGAAACATGTCTACTCCGTGTTCACAGATATCAGAAACATGTCTACTCCGTGTTCACAGATATCAGAAACATGTCTACTCCGTGTTCACAGATATCAGAAACATGTCTACTCCGTGTTCACAGATATCAGAAACATGTCTACTCCGTGTTCACAGATATCAGAAACATGTCTACTCCGTGTTCACAGATATCAGAAACATGTCTACTCCGTGTTCACAGATATCAGAAACATGTCTACTCCGTGTTCACAGATATCAGAAACATGTCTACTCCGTGTTCACAGATATCAGAAACATGTCTACTCCGTGTTCACAGATATCAGAAACATGTCTACTCCGTGTTCACAGATATCAGAAACATGTCTACTCCGTGTTCACAGATATCAGAAACATGTCTACTCCGTGTTCACAGATATCAGAAACATGTCTACTCCGTGTTCACAGATATCAGAAACATGTCTACTCCGTGTTCACAGATATCAGAAACATGTCTACTCCGTGTTCACAGATATCAGAAACATGTCTACTCCGTGTTCACAGATATCAGAAACATGTCTACTCCGTGTTCACAGATATCAGAAACATGTCTACTCCGTGTTCACAGATATCAGAAACATGTCTACTCCGTGTTCACAGATATCAGAAACATGTCTACTCCGTGTTCACAGATATCAGAAACATGTCTACTCCGTGTTCACAGATATCAGAAACATGTCTACTCCGTGTTCACAGATATCAGAAACATGTCTACTCCGTGTTCACAGATATCAGAAACATGTCTACTCCGTGTTCACAGATATCAGAAACATGTCTACTCCGTGTTCACAGATATCAGAAACATGTCTACTCCGTGTTCACAGATATCAGAAACATGTCTACTCCGTGTTCACAGATATCAGAAACATGTCTACTCCGTGTTCACAGATATCAGAAACATGTCTACTCCGTGTTCACAGATATCAGAAACATGTCAGTCTGTGTTCACAGATATCAGAAACATGTCTAATCTGTGTTCACAGATATCAGAAACATGTCTACTCCGTGTTCACAGATATCAGAAACATGTCTACTCCGTGTTCACAGATATCAGAAACATGTCTACTCCGTGTTCACAGATATCAGAAACATGTCTACTCCGTGTTCACAGATATCAGAAACAATTCAGTCCGGGTTCACAGATATCAGAAACATGTCTACTCCGTGTTCACAGATATCAGAACCATGTCTACTCTGTGTTCCCAGATATCAGAAACATGTCTAATCTGTATTCACAGATATCAGAAACATATCAGTCCGTGTTCACAGATATCGGAAACATGTCTACTCCGTGTTTACACATATCAGATACATGTCTACTCCATGTTTACAGATATTAGAAACATGTCTACTCCGTGTTAACAGATATCAGAAACATGTCAGTCCGGGTTCACAGATATCTACTCCGTGTTCACAGAAATCAGAAACATGTCTACTCTGTGTTCACAGATATCAGAAACATGTCAGTCCGTTTTCCATTCGCAGTGAAGGTAAACCCCATTTGTTTGTAAGAAATTATTTGATTGATAACAGTATTAGAGAAATACAATATTTGAGAATAATATCAATATTATTTGAATTGTATTTGATACCCCTTTCCCTCAACTTCTTTTGAAAGAACCCTTGCAATACTTATCACAAATCTGAAAGATAAACATATTTGTTTTTACAATTTATAGCTATAATGACATGTTTGTAGGCTCATTGTTTACACTCTATATAGCCATGTGTGTGTGGTATGATGATAAAGGCCTCCAATATATAGGGGATGGCTGAGTAACAGTCTACCAGACTACTGTCGGTGTACTAGGGAGGAGGCTCATCTGACTATATAATACATTGATCAACAATTTTTGTCAAGTCCATATCATCGATGTCATATTGCACATGGTTTTATTATATTTCACATTGTTTGGTAATATAGTCAATAACTTGACTTCCGAGCCTCCTTTTGCTACTGGAAAGTGACCCATCTTAGAAACATTTTCATGTGATGTGTGCCTATCCTCTTTTGCTAGCACTAAACATGAAAGACTTCCTTAGTTTTAATTGACTGTTACCTGTTGTAGCCAAAAGGTGTGACCATACCGTTCCTTTTGCTGTTAATTAGTAAATTTCACGACACATGTTTACATCTTATTTTTCTTTTAACCTATGGCTAAAACATTCATATGTGGAAGTAATATTGATACCATGGTTGACTCTCTACACCTACATCTATAGTCGGTGCCTCCGTCCTTGGTATTCCTGGTATTTGTTTTAGGTAACAAGATTATTTACTCTGAAGCAATGCTGGTGAACAATTGGTCCCCGAGGTTAGCTGTGACCTTGTAGCGGGAATTTAGTATGCACAGTCAGTTTACATAAAAAACTAGTTTAGTATGGATTTCCTGTTTTTTTCAAAAGTCTGTAACGTTAATTTGTAACGTTATAAGGGACAGGCACGTTTCCCCTCCCGCTGTAATATACGTACATTTCGAAACACTTTAGACATTGCTTAACCTTTTGACCTCTAGTACCATTGCTGAGACCTAAATGGACGAAATGGATATCAGGCGCCGGAAATTGTTAACATTGTGTGGTTTTCTGAATCAACTTAATATCTATAGTTGCTTTCTTATTTCCTTGTTCTAAACTTATTCTATATATAGTCACAGCGACAGGTAAACTATTAAGATGTATTATATGATGTTTTGGACCATAACATGTCCTTTTTCACATGCTGCGTGTATTCTATTCTTCATAATCACATGATTGATGTTAGTTTATTTAAATAATTTTAAGACACGTTAATGACGTGTCCACGTGATAAAGAGTTTTTTAACAGAAAAAAACAACATCTCGTGTCTGTGTCTTTCTATTGCGTATGTGTACATCTACTGCGGGGTCGGCAGACGCACATCTGATCTATAGTCGGGATTACCGGACCGTCTGTGTTGTTTGTCCTCCCTAAACGTAAGTTTAAACACACAAATATATACATATTATTCATACAATGGTAACTGTTTCTCTATTTCACCTTTTAATTTTGAATGAGATACTTTCTATAACTTCTGAGCTCAGTTATATATGTCGTTTCATAGGGCTCAACATCGACCCCTGCCGTATTTCGTCCTACTTACTAAGATATGTGTTTCATTTTATCCTCCATTTTCTTTTGGACCTGTTTGGTTTGAAGAATCGCTAATGAAACTAAATTAATAAGAATTCGTCTGATACGGAAAGGGGGACCATTTTAAATTTACACAAAAGCAGGGTCTATCTGTTTGTAAATCATGATTACACAATGTTCTATTTCCCGGAATCTACCCAGACCTGATCTTTTTATGAAACGACATGAAGATCCTTTCGCAAAGTTTGCACAACATATGTTTTGCATTGTTGGAATATAGCGGCATGTCAATATGGTCTTAGGAAAATGCTACTATTTGTTTTTACGACTAGAAAAGCTGAGTACCTTGAAGGATTACATATGTTAATATTTATTTTAAACTGGGTACAGTATATGTTCCACGTATTAAGAACTTGCAAGAATTCAACCCATAAATTACAAGATTATATACTAATATCTTGTTTCCTCCAAAAACGGAAAACAATAAAACATTGTTTTTCCCCAAACGCCGAAAAGAGATCAAATAAAAAATAAAAAATTAGTCGATTTTGAAAATAAGCATAGATACATTTGCAGTAAAATATATCACGAATATTAGCTGGCTTTAAAAACGACCTGGCTTTGAAAATATGATTTGTATTAATTAGAAGTAAAATATATCTCAACGAAACATCAGCGTGTTCTCCAATTCAACTTTTTATAACAAAAACAAATGTTACTATAAAAAGACAAGACATACCTGGAGCTTTACCCGTCAGATCTGTTACCTGGTGGTGTCATAAAGTACACTTTGTCTTCGCATTTTGCATGCATCTCGTATATCAAAACTTAGCAAGGTTTTGGAGCGAATAGCAAAGATGAAAAGGCAATCAATATCAGCAAACACACACTCATTACAAAATATTTTAAATGTACTGTACAAGCTATCATATCATTTTCAGTAACATCGCAACTTACATTAACTTAAATATCATAATAGAAAAATTAAATCAGCACTTTATACTCATAATTCAATTACATTTTTTGTATATTTATTTCGAATTTATAACACAATACTAGACAATTTTACAATCTACTTGATAATTTCAAATAAAATACAAAGTTTTTCTCAACAGGTTGGTAAGTACTGGTTGTATAAAGGTTTAACTTGCACAAAAAGATTATTTGGGACGCTTCGGTAATTTCTACAATATGTATGTTGGTATCTAAAACCAAAGCAACTAAATAAGCGATAGATGACACAGGTTATCCCAAAAGTGAACCGGCATCAAAAATAAGAAACTACAAAATATTTAAAAAATATTATTTTGAAATAAAAAAATAAAAAATCCTCATAGATCTCACATAATACCTTATTACATATTATCAGCTTTCAATTAAAACAACTGACAGAAACGCAAGATGACACAGGTGATCACGAAAGTAACACAGTATTTAAAAAGTAGTACACACGTTTACGTCTAAATGGCAACGAAAAAAGCAAGGAAATCCGTACTATTTTTTGAGATTTTAGAGTATGCCTTTTTTTACCTGAATCAGTTTCTAAGTTTAGTGTGTTTTAATATACATTTCAAGACTATAACGGGATTCATGTACATACGGGTGTGTTTTGGGTTTTTTTATGAATTGGAATTCAAGTCTTAATTTGTCAGACGATACGATTAACATACTTTTCCTTACAGCTTTGCTCACAGCAAATCATTATGGTGACACCGATATAATATACTTTACAGGCACACTATGGTGACACCGATATAATATACTTTACAGGCACACTATGGTGACACCGGTAAAATATACTTTACAGGAACACTATGGTGACACCGATATAATATACTTTACAGGAACACTATGGTGACACCGGTATAATATACTTTACAGGCACACTATGGTGACACCGATATACCTCCTATACTTGGTGGTAGCGGTCAGCGGTGTTGCTTTTGAAAAGGAAGTAGTCCCGAGTTGTGGACCAGAAGAGGATTTATGCGAATTTCACTGGACAATAGACTACAAGGAAACCATGGTTTACTTTAAAAGAGACAGTCACGTAGGTGAACCAGTTGTCCTTGTAAACGAAACGCTTTACAAACGGACATCATGCAACACTCTCGAACCTATATCGGACGAAGGTATGGGCAGTTGTTTGTATTTGTAAGAAATAAAGTGGGTTAAAACGCACGTGGCACATCTATTTTAGAGTAATAATGTACACACGTCTGTACATACTTTGTATGAAGTCAGTACGGAATATATTAGTGCTACTTTTGTTAGGGCTCTCCCGTAACATCTCTGTCAGTTAGGTTTCTTTCTTTATACATTTAACAAAGGATATGTGTGTTTCACGAGTTCTTCTGATACTATCTTTAAATTTGTACGTCATGCCTGTGTGTGTGTTAGTTTACGAACGTCCAGTAACAAGAGGTTAAAGGTCACGTAGCTGTCTAGGATAGTATGTCTTTTGCTGAACTGTTGCATAGTTAACCCCCGCTAACATGTTCTGTACTAATACATGTTTTACATCAATGTTTCAATGTAGTTATACTAAATATCAAAATATAGATCACCAAAGGTCAAAATTCAAATTTGCTATTATCATTTATCAATATGACTTGTTTTCACACCTATGAACAATTTAAAATTAACAAAATGTCAACAACAACAAAATCAAAGATCGCAGGTCAAAAAGTCAAATACTATTGTTCTTTTAAGTCTGTTGTATTTGCGTTATAACGTAAAGCAAGTCAACCGGTATTATTGGTCACTGTGATAGGCAAAACTGTAAACAAAGCATTCATACTATTTCACATCTGATGTTATTTTCTGATAAATGACGATACAGTATTGAAGGGAGGCTATACATATGGCACAGGTCTCTTAAAACTTTGTATACATTTAATTTCTTTACAACTCAAACAATGTCGGCTACAGTGAGAGCCCGAATCAGCAAACAGCAATGCCAATTCAAGTCTAAACCCAGTATAATAGTGGCTTCGAAAATCTTAAAAATACACAAATTAGTTTTCACTTGTATCTCCAGTAGCCTATATTCAGTACATCCGGTGCCATAGTATACTGCCATATCAAGATATTCTAGTTAGCTTTGTTTTCTGTTACAGATATCACTAAAACCGCACTCATGTTCATGTTGACTTTCTGGTACACTGTACCGGAGCGCTAAGAATATCGCAAAGAAAAATGTAAATATTTAAAGGTCATGTGATGATTTATTCTCACATGACGATGGGATCAAGTTACAACTGGACCATATGTCTATTAGGAAAAAAACTCATTACTGGTCACGCATCACGAGACGTTAAGGCAGCATGTCACGAGACTGATACCTGATTGCGTGTGCACTTAGTATCGAAATTGAGAGGTTGAGGTTACAAAACACCGTCACAGTTTCCATTTACATCTGAGTCATAAAGTTTTATGATTCTTTTATAAACCTAGGGAATAATGTCGTCATTTTAGAAACAGCGACGCCCTAATAGTAACCTTACACATATACCTAGGGAGTAATGCCGTCAATGTTAAGAATAGCAACGTTACATATTATTCGCTGCTTTAACACACTAAACTGACTTGTCAGTAGATATTTAGTTTTCATTGCAAGGTTTATGTTGTTTGCATACCTTGATGTTGTTATATGAACAAGAAGTATTAACATTCCATTATTATAGTCTGATGATTAAGGAAGAGTTTGTTTCAAATACTATCTCGTTAGTTTTTAATACATTTGCTCTCATTGCGTATTCGTCATTCCATCGCCATACCACTTAATTCCGTTACCACACGTCTCCAGATCAATTTATATCAAGTTAGCGACTTAACAATGACTCTATCTAGAACACAGCCGAGCCAAATTGGCTTTTATTATTAGGTTACCGTTTACCTTTTATATGTACAAGATATCCCTTTAGCTTTTATGTAAGCAGAATTAAAATGTTCTTGTCATTATTTTAATAATTATAACATAAACATAAAAATAGATATGTGACGTACAGTTTACATAACTAAGTACAACGACACACAATCACGTCATTATATTAAATAATAGTATCGATATTAAAAACATCAACGGTTATCGTTTTTAGAGAAGACTGGCGATGAAGAGACATTTGCAACAATACTCCCGAACATCTCTTTTGTAAAGTATGACATCATTTATTGAAGAACAACAGAATGTCACTTTAATTGAATATCATTGTTACATTAATTTCAGAAAAAAACGATGATGCCACTATTGGTAATTAATTATGTATTAAATCCATGAGGTTTGCTTCAGAGCTACAGAACGTAACGACAGCAGACGGACGGTACAAATCGGTGTACGCCATAAACCAACAGGTGCCCGGACCTCCTGTAGTAGTCTACCAAGGTCAACAGGTACACGGACAGCTCAGACATTGGTCAGGGATAAGCGAACTTTTAATTGATAACATATATGTGTTTTTCTATAAGCATTGAGCATTCATCGTAATCTTGTGTTGAAAATAAAATAATTATATTTACATTATGTTAATGATATGTATACTGACAAGTCAAGTTAGAAATATAGCTTAACGGTATTATGAAGATTTTTCTATTCCAAAATGTACAGCATTATTTCCATAGGTGTGTTCTAATAACTTCTTGCTATGCAATATTCCACTAATTTCACTTCCCGACGTCTCCACTTCGCTTTATGAAAGTTCACAGGGCTGTTATTTTCTCACAGGTCGTAGTACATGTACATAATAAGCTGCTGTCCGATGGTGTTACTATACACTGGCACGGCCTTACCCAGAAGGGCACCCCCTGGATGGATGGGACGGGCTCTATCTCCCAGTGCCCCATAGACCCACACAGCACGTTTGTATACAGGTAACGACATACATCACATGCTGGTTATCATTATAGCCCGGTTTTTTAAGGTTAAATATAATAAGGACACATGTACTATAAGCTTGCTACAAGCTTTCACAATATGTCACATTAGTTGTCTGTTATATGTGTATATTAACATTTAGTATTGCATTATTTCCTTGGACCTACGCTGCGTGGGAAGTTTCTAAGAACATTTAAATGTCAGCTACCTTCTTAAATAAAAGAATTGCTAGACATTCGAAGTGAGGAAGCACATATTTCAAAAGTGTGTCTATCCACCGGAGATAATACGATCTCTGCTGACGATCTGTAATAATCGTCATCAGGATCTTATTGCCAATCGTTAGAATGATGCGTAGTACCGCATTTGTGACAGGAGACAACGCTCGGTCGAATATGATTCAGTTCTGGTGATTAAAGGGGGTATCATGATACCTTTGTTTGTTCTGGTGTTTTAAGGGAGTATCATGATACCTTTGTTGGTTTTGGTGTTTCATGGGGGCTTTATGATACCTTCGTTTGTTTTGGTGTTTGAAGGAGGTATCATGATATCTTTGTTTGTTTTGGTGTTTAAAGGGGGTATCATGATACCTTTGTCTGTTTTGGTGTTTGAAGGGGGTATCATGATACCTTTGTTTGTTCTGGTTTTTTAAGGGGGTATCATGGTACCTTTGTTTGTTCGGGTGTTCCAAGGGGGAATCATGATACCTCCTTAAAACACCACAACAAACAAATGTAACATGATACCCCCTTAAATCAGCAAAACAGACAAAGGAATCATGAAGCCCCCCTGAAGCACCAGAACAAACAAGGGTATCATGAAGCCCCGCCTGAAACAGCGGAACGAACAAAATGTATCATGATACATTTTGTTTGTTCTGGCGTTTTAAGGGGGTATAATGATACATTTTGTTTGTTCTGGCGTTTTAAGGGGGTATTATGATACCTTTGTTTGTTGTGGTGTTTTAAGGAGGTATCATGATAACTTTGTTCTGGTGTTCCAAGGGGGAATCATGATACCTCCTTCAATCACAGAAAAAACAAAACTATCATGATGCCCCTTTAAAACCCCAGAACAAACAAAGGAAGCATGATACCCCCTTAAATCAGCAAAACAGACAAAGGAATCATGAAGCCCCCCCTGGAACACCGGAACAAACAAAGGTACCATGATACCCCCTTAAACCACCAGAACAAACAAGGGTATCATGAAGCCCCCTTAAAAAACCAGAACAAACAAAAGAAGCATGAGACCTCCTTCAAACACCTGATACCCCCTTGGAACACCAGAACAAAGGTATCATGATTCCTTTGTCTGTTTTGGTGTTTGAAGGAGGTCTCATGCTTCTTTTGTTTGTTCTGGCGTTTTAAGGGGGTATAATGATACATTTTGTTTTTTCTGTGTTTGAAGGAGGTAACATGATACCTTTGTTTGTTCTGGTGTTTTAAAGGGGGATCATGATACATTTTGTTTTTGTTCTGGTGTTTGAAGGGGGTATCATGATCCCTTTGTCTGTTTTGGTGTTTTCAGGAGGTATCATGATATCTTTGTTTGTTTTGCTGTTTTAAGGGGGTATTATGATACCTTTGTTTGTTCTCGTGTTTTAAGGGGGTATTATGATACCTTTGTTTGTTCAGGTGTTTTAAGGGGGCATCATGATACTTTTGTTTTTTCTGTGTTTGAAGGAGGTATCATGATACCCCCTTCAAACACCAGAACAGACAAAGGTATCATGAGGCCCCCTTAAAACACCACAACAAACAAATGTAACATGATACCCCCTTAAATCAGCAAAACAGACAAAGGGATCATGATACCTCCTTCAAAGACCAAAACAAACGAAGGTATCATAATACCCCCTTAAAACGCCAGAACAAACAAAAGAAGCATGAGACCTCCTTCAAACACAGAAAAAACAAAACTATCATGATGCCCCTTTAAAACCCCAGAACCAACAAAGGTAGCATGTTACCCCCTTAAAACAGCAAAACAAACAAAGGCATCATGATACCTTTGTTTGTTTTGCTGTTTTAAGGGGGGATCATGATACATTTTGTTCGTTCCGCTGTTTCAGGCGGGGCTTCATGATACCTTTTTTTGTTCTGGTGTTTCAGGGGGGCATCATGATACTTTTGTTTTTTCTGTGATTGAAGGAGGTATCATGATTCCTTTGTCTGTTTTGCTGATTTAAGGGGGTATCATGGTACCTTTGTTTGTTCAGGTGTTTTAAGGGGGGATCATGATACATTTTGTTTGTTCTGGCGTTTTAAGGGGGTATTATGATACCTTTGTCTGTTTTGCTGATTTAAGGGGGTATCATGGTACCTTTGTTTGTTCTCGTGTTTTAAGGGGGTATAATGATACATTTTGTTCGTTCCGCTGTTTCAGGCGGGGCTTCATGATACCTTTGTTTGTTGTGGTGTTTTAAGGGGGGATCATGATACATTTTGTTTGTTCTGGCGTTTTAAGGGGGTATTATGATACCTTTGTCTGTTCCGGCGTTTGAAGGGGGTATCATGATGCCTTTGTCTGTTTTGGTGTTTTAAGGATGTATCATGATACATTTTGTGTGTTCCGGTGTTTTAAGGGGGCATCATGCTACCTTTGTTTGTTCTGGTGTTTTAAAGGGGTATCATGATACATTTTGTTTTTTCTGTGTTTGAAGGAGGTATCATGCTTCTTTTGTTTGTTCTGGTGTTTTAAGGGGGTATCGTGCTACCTTTGTTTGTTCTGGTGTTTCAGGGGGGCTTCATGATACCTTTGTTTGTTCTGGTGGTTTAAGGTGGTATCATGATACTGTTGTTTGTTCTGGTGTTTTAAGGGGGTATTATGATACCTTCGTTTGTTTTGGCGTTTTAAGGGGGTATCATGATACCTTTGTTTTTTCTGTGTTTGAAGGAGGTATCATGCTTCTTTTGTTTGTTCTGGTGTTTTAAAGGGGTATCATGATACATTTTGTTTTTGTTCTGGTGTTTTAAGGGGGTATCATGATACCTTTGTTTTTTCTGTGTTTGAAGGAGGTATCATGCTACTTTTGTTTGTTCTGGTGTTTTAAGGGGGTGTCATGCTACCTTTGTTTGTTCTGGTGTTTCAGGGGGGCTTCATGATACCTTTGTTTGTTCTGGTGTTTTAAGGGGGTATCATGATACCTTTGTTTGTTCCGGTGTTTTAAGGGGGTATCATGATACCTTTGTTTTTTCTGTGTTTGAAGGAGGTATCATGCTACTTTTGTTTGTTCTGGTGTTTTAAGGGGGTATCATGCTACCTTTGTTTGTTCTGGTGTTTCAGGGGGGCTTCATGATTCCTTTGTTTGTTCTGGTGTTTTAAGGTGGTATCATGCTACTGTTGTTTGTTCTGGTGTTTTAAGGGGGTATCATGGTTCCTTTGTTTGTTCTGGTGTTTTAAGGGGGTATTATGATACCTTTGTCTGTTCTGTGTTTGTTTCTCCGTAGTCTCTGTAGTTGTCGTATCGGTTAAATGTTTAGTTTTGTCCTTGTATTAGGACACATTTCTAAATCACTTGCTTCATTCACTGCAATATTGTGTACTCCGTGTAATATATGTCTCTTACCTTGTCCTGACTACATCGTAGCCTTGTCACTTCGATTGTCAGTATGCTATCTTAATCGTAGAAAAAACAAAACAGAAATGCAGTAAACAAATAAAGAGAAAATGTCGTTGACGGTGTGGCTTGTTCATAACAGTTATCTTAATTTAAAATTGATGCCAAAGAGTTTCAGATATTGGTAGATCTTCTCTACACCTCACCTACAACTGATTATGTTGACAGGTTCATGGCGGACGACGTAGGAACTTCGTGGTACCACGCCCACCACGGCATGATGAGGAACGATGGTCTCGCCGGTCCCCTAATAGTCCTCCCTCGGGATAACGTGCGGGCCGATAACGTAAGTGATAAAGGACAGAGGAAGGGGAAGGGTCTATTCAGCTAAACACTAGAGGATATCGACTTAAGTCGTCGTACGCATGGAATATTCAGAACAAGTGTTATTCTCCTGCCCACACAACTCCAACAACCCAGGTGGGGTATAAAATGGTCTGTGGTGGGTGTTGCGGTATCTGTGCTGTAGCATTCAGGTGAGGTGACACTATAAATGATACATTTGAAAGCACGGTTCCAGTACACACAGAACCACTATATCTCCAGCACACAGGCATACACACATAGGGAGATATTAGCTAGGTGGCATAGGACTAGTAGTAAGCGCCTGATAAGGCAGCTCCTGTGAATTCCTCAATATTGTATTGATTAATGTATATGCTAATTGTATTGATTGTATACAATTGTATATCTGTGTGTTGGCTTATGTTAACTAGATAGGGCGCTAAATCAAATGTTGTATATTATATTTTTCAAATGGTATGAGTATGATAAGAAAGATAGGAAAGAGAGAGGTAAAAGACAGGGTGGCATTAATCCGTTCCAGTGTAGGGATAGGAACAGTTTTTTCAAGATCAGATATGGAAGGGGCCTATTGACTTAACGTCCTATTCTTGTGGAGGAACCAAATCCTGTGCTAGTCCAGATGTGTACAATAATAGAAAAGACGGATGGTCAAGAAGATCGATGGGGCAGGGGGCAGGGGTGAGGGTGTTCTACATTAAAACCTAGATAAATGCGAATTCATCAGGTAAAAACGAATGTCTATACAAATAAAAAACTAAACTAAATTGTGTTATAATCAATGCGCACTGTCCTATTTGCAATTGTTGAGAATACTGTTGTAAAACAATGACTCGGTGGTCCATATTTATTACAGGCGACTGCCACTGTTGATAAACAGTACATACTGTTCGTCCAAGACTGGTTCTATATGTCAGGTCAGGACATCTACAGTTACTTCAGCGCCTATCTTAACCCGTACGTATGCAACCAGCTACTGCAACGCCTATCTTAACCCGTACGTATACAACCAGCTACTGCAGCCCTATCTCAACCCGAACGTATACAACCAGCTCCTGCAACGCCTATCTTAACCCGTACGTATACACCCAGCTACTGCAACGCCTATCTTAACCCGTACGAATACAACCAGCTACTGCAACGCCTATCTCAACCCGTACGTATACAACCAGCTACTGCAGCCCTATCTCAACCCGAACGTATACAACCAGCTACTGCAACGCCTATCTTAACCCGTAAGTATACAACCAGCTACTGCAACGCCTATCTTAACCCGTAAGTATACAACCAGCTACTGCAACGCCTATCTTAACCCGTATGTATACAACCAGCTACTGCAACGCCTATCTTAACCCGTATGTATATACAACCAGCTACTGCAGCGCCTATCTTAACCCGTACGTATACAACCAGCTACTGCAACGCCTATCTCAACCCGTACGTATACAACCAGCTACTGCAGCGCCTATCTTAACCCGTTCGTATACAACCAGCTACTGCAACGCCTATCTTAACCCGTATGAATAACATGTTCTTCAATTTCTTGCGTTCACATACCCGTTACATGATCGCTGTCGGCATGAATATAACAGCTTTGGTTCGAGTCAATATACGAATTTAGCCTTGTCTTTCTATTGAAGAGCAAGTCATCATACCGAGCTTCAAATCGTGTTCGTGAATGTACATACAAATGTGATATTTTTTGTTTAATTCTGGTCCACGTGAACCTATACTGTAGAACCGATTATGGTATCAAGTTACTGTTCAGTTTGATATTTAAACAGCATATTAGTATTAGATGTGAAAACTACTTGATTATTTTTGATGTTTTGACGGTAGGGTATTACTATTTTATATATTTCAAGGTACTTCAATGGACTTGACAAAGAAGGTTGCACTAAACCTGGAAATGGTCAGAATGGGGAAATAATTGGAGATATTCCATTTGAGTCTGCTATTATCAACGGAAAAGGTAGGCCGTGATGTTATTGAACTATGTCTTGATGGAAATACCCAATAACTGAGTCCAATTTCAGTCCTTTTCTAATTACATATCTTACGTACAGTAACTAAGGTGACCGTCTTGTGATGCCTGAACTTCCGACTGGACAGTCCAATGTCAGTCGTGTCCTAATTACATATCTTACGTACAGTAACTAAGCTGACCGTCTTGTGATGCCCGAACTTCCGACTGGACACTATAAGAGAGTGCAGAAGTAGAATCACTCTCTGGGCGGCTTAAAACTATCAGGTCTATCATTCAAAAAGGGTTAGCTGCTTGTGATCCAACATAAAATAAACTGACCCCGTTGTCAAGACCATACTCAAAGATATGCAAGATAGGTATGTAGTTTTGTTTTCAAACAAACCAAGTTAATCTTTGTCTGCAAACACAATTATATTGCTTCCTGCAAAATAAAGCTAGGCTTGCTTGCTAATTCAGAAAGCCTATCTATTCATTTTCCAATTTTGCGGCAAACGATACACCAGCTAATCTTGCCGAATACACATTTATTGTAATGATAAGGAGCTGCCCTTTTTTGTATTGGATTTCGAAATTTCACAGAAATAGTTTTAAACAACGTTTTATCACCGGTCCTACCTGTTGGTCAATCAAGCTATTAATCACACTAAATCAGGGCTATAGGGCTATCAGTGCTACAGGGCTATCAGTGGTGTAGGGCTATCAGGGTTATAGGGCTATCAGGGTTATAGGGCTATCAGTGCTACAGGGCTATCAGTGTTACAGGGCTATCAGTGTAAAAGTCTGATTGTGATACTGTTACTCCAGAAGGTGAGTAAATGAAATGTGGATTTTGAAGAATTGAAAAGATCTTTTGATCAATCCTGTAATCGTCTTCCCAAAGTCTGTTTGGTTCGAACCTACGACCTTAATGAGTTGTATATCAGTCATTATGTGTGTGTCACAAGGATATTCGACATAAGAGAATAAACACTTATTTTCATGTCTTACATGCAGGAAGATACAACGAAAGTATTGGTGGACTACCTTACGAATCGTTCACCGTAAAAACTGGTGGCGTGTATCAGTTTCGTATCATCAACGCCGCCATGGTTTATGCCTTCCGAGTGTCAGTAGACCAGGTAAGTAACATTACAGATTATTAAATAAAACATAACGTTCAGTTTTATGGGTCTGTTGTGGTGTTAATCTCAATTCAATATACTAGGCCAAAGATTATTATCTGCTTTGATAACTCCATTGAACAAGCAGTGAACTCGGCAAAAATCAAGTATATTTTAACATCATACTGGCAAAGACAGGTTGTCATTGTGATGTAGAGGGTTATCCTCATTGGGTAAAATATTTTATAATTTCGCTTAAAAGCATTGAACTAAATGTTCACGACGTAGAAATTTGCATTTCAATAGTTTTATAATGTAGGCTAATGGTAACTTCTCTTTTACTTTGAAAATGGTAATTATTCGGCGGTATTGTTTGTTTGCTTGCGTCCATTTTAGATAGCTGAAAATATACACTATTAATGTCTTGAGTGTGCTAATGAATGGAATTTTCCTTATAAAACCTTTTGGTAATTCTGAACACAAGACTCCATTGCGCCCATATGTTAAGCTCCACTTTATCAAGCGCTGCCTGTCGGTTCCAGATTGATATGTTACTATCTTTATTCAATCAATAGCACCCTTTGACAGTGATATCTACTGACGGAAATGACGTCACAGAATTCGAAGCCGAATCTGTTGTGGTGCATAGTGGTGAACGTTTTGACGTCATAATCCGTGCAGACCAGCGACCGGGTTCCTACTGGATACGCACAGAAACCTTGGATACTCCATTGAAAGGAGAGGTAGAGTTAGGAAACAGAACCAGTAACATTGTTCAGGCAGTATAAAAGAGTGCAAACCATCATAAACTAAAACAGGGTCAAACCAAAGACTGACTCTATTGAAATTTATCTTTATCAACGGATCATAATATGTGTATGAATTATATGCATTACTTTTAAAAAACTTCAAAGTTGTCTTGATATTTTGAATAATGATTTAATGCTTGTGTAAAGCATTCTTAAATTTAAACTTGACAGACATCGTCCCCTAGCTCAGGCTTAGCCGTGCTACAGTACCAGGACGCCGATCCTGTACTGCCACAATCACAGAAGGCCGTCTGTGAGAAGAACAGTCCGTGTAAGGTCGTCAACTGCCTATTCCTGTAAGTGGGCCATAGACGTCACATTACCCTCGTTTTTATTCCAAAACAAAAACACAATTTTTAGCACTCAGTACTGTAGGTAAATAGCATGACAGGAGATTGGTCAGAGTGATATATCTAAATTTTAATGAACATCATATCATCTACCCTACGGATATCTAACATGCATAAACAAACGTTAAACGTTGACGATAAAATTAATAAATATCTCCTCACGTTAACAAATGAGCTGTTTTAACTGTGAATCGATGATAGCTTTCTCATGAAACCGTATACAATTCCAATTATCAACTGTTAACATACGTTATTGACTACTTGAACACTCCAACTAAAGTTCTAAAATACGATGTTAAATATTTAAAATATTAAAATGTTCATCATTTTCAATTATGTATACATATTATAATCAGAACCATTGTGTCCTCAGTATTATATCATGGTTGTAGGTACAGCTCTAAGTATAACATACAGTGTACGTCTGTGGCGGATCTAAGGGCCACACCAGAGGGACAAACCATCAACCCCGTACCTACTGTCACCTCGACAGAGAGGTTTCAGGAACTCTTCCTTAACTTTGTTTATGCAAGTAAGTAATACAAACATGAAGACATGCTATGTTCAACGAGTCAAAGCACGTTCACAAATGGCACTTATATATAGATAGATGAAACACACACATAGTCATTTTATCATTTTGTTTTAATTTGAGGATATATGAAAATAATTCTTTACAGAAATCGAGGAAATGCGAAAAACAAACCTTTTAGAGCTTGAGAATTTGTGGAATAGTTCTGTCTTAGAACTGAGGATAAGTGAATGAGAAATTGTTCTGTCTGAGAACTGAGGATAAGTGAATGAGAAATTGAGGATAAGTGAATGAGAACTGAGGATAAGTGAATGAGAAATTGAGGATAAGTGAATGAGAACTGAGGATAAGTGAATGAGAAATTGAGGATAAGTGAATGAGAACTGAGGATAAGTGAATAAGAAATTAAGGATAAGAGAAAATCGATGTTTGACTCATACAATGTACTGCAAAACTATGACTGGAGTTATGTTTGTGTAAATAATATGATAAACATAGGGCAGTATCTCATTAAACATAGGTTAGGTTTATATTATGACTTCAATTTCCTACTACTCTCGCACTTGACGAAACATATCTCTCTGATCAAACGTTGAACATAGAATGTTACTATTATTTAAGATAAGTTGATTATATTGTTTTTAAATCCCTCGTGCTGGTATTTTAGATAAACTATTACAATTCAGTCTGAATCGTATGTCGTGATAGTCTGTGTACTAGTTGATGACATCCTTCTCCCAATCTTAACAATGTTTAATTCTATTGTAATGGAAATGATAAGACTTTCAATTAAAGACCATTAACTAAATATAACAAGGTAAGTATGCTGTAAGATCATATTAAACATGCCTGGTATTGTCTTATAGGGAGTAGAACACCTATATCCGCGGCTGTCAACAACAAGGGTTTTGTGAGGCCTTCTGTACCACTCCAGGTGAGCCTCCTCTTGTATAACGCGCTGATAGAGCTTAAATCATAACTATCAATGAATAGATCTTCATTTGCAACAAATGTATATGATAATATTATATGACAGCTCCCGAAATAGTCATCTTGTACTCCGTTCTTTTACTA
This sequence comes from Mizuhopecten yessoensis, assembly GCF_002113885.1. Lineage (NCBI taxonomy): Eukaryota > Metazoa > Mollusca > Bivalvia > Pectinida > Pectinidae > Mizuhopecten > Mizuhopecten yessoensis. Next base: position 98,176 of record NW_018404501.1, read on the forward strand.
GTAGTTATGGTTAAAATCCATGTAATGCTGCCAATATTGCCTGTTAGCAATATGTAACTAGATGAAGTAAAATAATATAATAGGGAATTCACTTTTTCTTGTGTCAACAGACGTACCCTGTCGGTGACGGAGTGTTCACAGAGTGTCCGGAGCACTGTGACAAGTACTGCACGTGTACGCACGTGATCAAACTGGGCATGGGTAACACGGTCCAACTAGTTCTTCTCAACATGAGTAAGTGTAACATATAACGCTTCTGTGGTTATAAAACGTTATGCTGTAGTGAAGGCGAAATAGAGAACTACATTTAGTACATATAGTACTGTTATTCACTTTAATGAGAGTTTATCCTCTTCATTCTTAATAAGTGTCTGGTACTATTTAAGAATGATCATACACGCAACACGAGATGGGAAATTAAACCCTAGCTGTCCTGAGAATGAACCTTCCATCTTAACATGCTTCTTAACCCCATGAAAGAACTATTACACATGAATTTATTCAATTCGGAAATTGTTCGCGTCTTTCCGTTAAACTGTAGGCATGATGTAATGGCTTTAATACAAACATACATATTTTATGATTGACGTGTGTCGCCATTCGCACATAACAAATACACATGACATTGATCCTCCAAAAAAAACAATGTTCCACGATTTAATAAAACAATTCCTTAAATGAGCCAACAGCAACCACCCCGAAAGAACGAATATTGTGTTGAGTGTAAACGTTAGAATTGAAAGCATATATTTTCAATATTGTAACGAGATAATCAAACAAGAACGATAAGACGTTTAAAATTGTTTTGTTTGCCTCACAGACGATAGTCCTTATGGCCTAACGCACCCGATCCACATCCACGGTCATCATGCACACATAATAAAAGTGGTGTATCCGGAATACGATCAACAGAATGGAAAGATATTAGAACGTAGCCAGGACATCCGGTGTGACACTCCAAATTGTAATAACGCCACGTGGAGTAACTCCTCGTGGCAGTTTGGTAATGTCCCAGGCGTTAATCTAGACAATCCTCCCCAGAAGGACACCGTCAGCATACCCAGACAGGGCTATGTTGTCATGCGTATGACTGCAGACAATCCGGGTATGTGTATCAAAATCACTCAGTACACAGATTTCGTGGAATATTTGACATAAATCGTACCTCATTCGTGGCCACAAGAAGTGACGTTTTGAATTGATCTGCTCTAAGGTTATACATGTGCCACCTATGACGTCTTAGTGCTTCCTATACATGAGCATGTAAGAAATCAATATATAGTGTTCCAAGCATCTGTTTCAACATTAAATTGTACATGCACCAGCTATGTCGTCTGAGTTTTTACTATGTATATCATACTCGAGAAAGTTATATTAAGTATCAATGGTCGTTATTTAACATGTTGTTCACATTAATCTATTAGATGCGACAATAGACAATAAAACTGTTAAAGAAGATATCAAGAAGACTATCAACATTTTTAACGATATTCGCAAACGTTTTGTTTATGTATTTGTAGGTTACTGGTTCCTGCACTGCCATATTGAAGTCCATCAGACAGCAGGAATGACCCTGGTTTTGCAGGATGGAGAGATTACCGACATGCCAGCTCTACCCGTGGGATTTCCCACCTGTGGAGATTACAGACCAGCCACTGAAACAAAGTTGACTGATAATACCAGTCTTTCGACACGTTTAGGTACAGTTAAGTTTAAATTGGTTCTAAAGTTATTTCTCCATCGGAGGTATTTCTGGAGACAATTGTAGATGTTCACTCCGTTTGCACCTCCGATATTGCGTTTGTCATAATGTCCGGAGTGCTTCTGGGCATGCCAGATCGATCAAGTGTTGCAAACTACAATCCTGTCTCCTCATTGCCGTAAGGAAGGAACGGAAATTGTCGAGGGTATGAGTCTGCAGGAGTGATTAGTTTTTAGACTAACACACGACTGATAGAGGGCTAGCAAAGCAAAGTCACGACAAACGCTGGTGTAATCTTATATATACAGTTGTAAAACTTCAGAGGTTGTTAAACCTGTTTAACCTCTGTGTTCTATATAGAAACTGATGTGGTATTTAATGTTTAATTCGATTTGTAGTTTAACATCGACATCATGTTTTGTTCAAGTACAAATGCTCAATAAAGGAATGGCCTCAAAATAAAACTTTATTCAAATGGTTCTAAGATACAGGTGACAATACTTAAAGTAGATCTGTATTAGATTGTGTATTATGTCAAAAGCAGGGGGAAAGTAACGAGGAGAAAGATTATGACTTCATATTGCTTTCGCCTCAATTATAAATTGCTTCCCTCTTTGAAGCTGTTGCCAAAATAATGTGAAGAAGTACGACCAAAGTGATCGCAAGAGTGTGACCAGGTGTAAACTGTGTCCGTGACTAGGTGTGAATGGATTTGACCAAGCATGTGACAAGTGTGTGACTGGGTGTGTCGTGGCCGGTGTAACAAGATGGTACACCAATGTAACAGTAGTGTGCCAGGGTGTGACATGGCCGGTGTAACAAGATGGTACATCAATGTAACAGTATTGTGTCAGGGTGTGACATGAATTGTGATGGGGTGTATCAGATAACACAAGGACATTACAAAAAACAAAACACAGAGAGAAAATGTCTCAGCATTAACAACAACATAATTCGAACTCGAAATCGATAAAACTAGGGCAAAATATGGACAAAGGAAACATAAGTTGGAAACAGGTGTTCCATGGTGACGCGGTGTTACCGGAGCGGTGACTGGGTATGTCCAGTGTGTGATCAGATGTGACTGGAGTGATAATCGGGTGTGGGACCAGAATAGGTTTTATTGGATGTTACCATACCACTTTAACACCTCTGTTGCTATTAACATCATGTGTGATAATGCAGTATTTACTTTGCAGGTTCCAGGCCGTCTGTATCGGCATCAGACAATGACGGGAGTGCGTGTGTCACCTCTAACAAGGCTGATAAGATCAGCGCTGTGGACCAGAGGACCAGTTATATTCTCCTCATCTGTATCCTCGCGGTCACCAACGTTGCCTCGCTCATTGTCGCGTGTGTGGGGAAGCGCAGACGTACTAAAATAAGCTTTGTTCTTAAAGCTCCGTCTTACAGACGACCAATTGAAATCAATGATAAACCGGAACCGGAAGTTTTCTTCTCTAAAAATGATGAACTTTGTAGCTCAAAAGAAAAGCTCTTACTTACATAACTCTAGCATTTCAAATTCTGAGCTAAACGTTATTGATGTTATAACAATGTAAACATAATACTGTAATTATTTATGTCGAATGATCGAGCATATTATCAATCAAAGTTTTTTTTAAATGTAACATGCATACCTTATCTTGATAGGCAAAATATCTTTCTTTAAAATCGAAGTGTCCCTGAAACTGCTATTAGAATTTAAATCGAAGAAAAATGTGCAAAATATTACAAAGGAAAGATTAACACGGAGGCTTTTGAAAAGTAAGAGTGGAGTTAAACCAGGTGTTTCGGAAACATAAGCATCATTTGCTTTATCAACGTCATAAGCCATGTTAATCTTGGTCAAATCCAAGTAATTTCACGTCTTAATAGCGAGAACCTGGTGAATGACAACGAATTAAAAAAGGAACACTAATGAAAATCAGCAAAATAAATGACATTCATTTTATTCAAACTAATAGCATATTTAGCAATGGGGTCATGACGGTTTCCATAAAACGTTCGCACAGCCTTCTTTAACATAAATATTTGGAACACTGATGTGTGAGTTTGTCCGTCAGCAGTTAACATCTATAATGATAATCATGATATTCGGAACAAGATTTTTTTGAATACCGAATCAACTGTTGGATGTTAGCATCGAAGAAAAGGGACGTAGTAATGCTTAAAGGTGAAAGTTCAAGATATTTAAATCGAAACCCCTATTGGTCACGTTATGGTAAAGATCGAGAAAAACGGCTAAAGTATCATATTAAGTATCTTGATATTGTTTTGCTGGTAGAAATTGTATTCAGATACGGACATTATAATCCGTAAAAATGAAAAGGAAATTGTACAATGCTCCCATCCCTACCAACCTGTATGTAATAGTTAAATTTATTTCGTTTTTGTATTTGTATCCGCGCATTTAAATTCTCGACGAGAAAATTATAATCTTTAAACAAGTTATATAACTATAATAATATGTTCTTCAGTAAAATGTACGTTTTTAAATGCTAATCTATTAAAAAACATTTTTATTTCTGTCTGTTTTTTATCATTATTTCTGTCTTTTGATAGATTTTAAAACAACATACAATAGAAATCTAGTTACCAATTTACCTTGTTAGCATTATTCATTAATGCTTACACATATTTTTATACCTCTGTTACCCCATACTTAACCCTGTTGATTCACTAAGCCAGAACCTATTCGAAATATGAGAACATCATGATAGGTACTTCCTGATAGGTACGTCCTGATGGGTACGTCCTGATAGGTACATGGGTACGTCCTGATAAGTACGTCCTCATGGGTACGTCCTGATGCGTACGTCCTGATAGGGACGTCCTTATGGGTACGTCCTGATAAGTACGTCCTCATGGGTACGTCCTGATAGGTACGTCCTGATGGGTACGTCCTGATGGGCGTCCTGATGGGTACGTCCTGATGGGTACTTCCTGATAGGTACGTCCTGATGGGTACGTCCTGATAGGAACGTCCTGATGGGTACGTCCTGATGGGTACTTCTTGATGGGTACGTCCTGATGGGTACGTCCTGATAGGTACGTCCTGATGGGTACGTACGTGCTGATGGGTACGTCCTGATAGGTACGTCCTGATGGGTACGTCCTGATGACGAGGCATGGTTTATCATGCATCCCTAATTTCTTTGAAGCTGTTTATGATTCATATGAGGTCACATTGGTGTCTCGTGTTATCTTTACCATACAGGTTGCTATTCAAATGAAGGGGTAAGGTAGTCAATAACTGTGTTGCTATTTTGGGATGACAATATGAGAGCAACCTATTTTATGTTCTTGTGTAGTTCTTGTCTGTGTATGTGTTGTTGATTTATAAAGATTTATACGAGGACAGACACCGATTTTGTGTCCCATGTGTTCTTTTTTTTTTCTGTCATAAACATTTTTGTATTCAACATTACTGGTTGGCAAAAATGTATATGTCTTATATTGGCAGCAGCCCAGAGGAGAAAACTCTTACCATCGAACAACAACAACATGTGTAGAATGACCGACTCTCGTTTTGTCAATCTGAAACGTTGACAAACAGATATGTTATGGACAGTTAAAGCGTGCACCATAACTAATTGGATGTGATAAAAGTACATATTTGTTTCATGTTAGAAGATTGATATGAAACATTTACAGAAAATATCCGAAACCTGCAGGTTTACACGACATGTAAAACCATTTTTGTATATACTATGTGTATGTTCATGTTTTTAATGTTTTATAAAATTTCCAATTTTATGTTGTCGGGCTCCATGTTGAGTTCTGTTAATGGTGAACTTTTACAAGAATGCGATCTTCATACATACAAATATAGCCCCTTTGGCTGATCATATGAATTTTCGTAACATGTTTCTTATACCAATAAATACTAACAGTAGTGAAAATATTCAGTAACAAGAAACAGACAATGTATTAAAACTGCTTCAGGACTATTTACACAACAATACCAGGTCTCGGATATCCCCCATGCTCGGTCCAAAGAGGTAGATTGGGTCGTCAACAACGTCAGAAGAAGGATATGGACCTCTCGTATCGTTTAGGGGTAATCTCGAAGGCATTAAACGGTAGTCTCATAACACACACCGTCACATTTCTCACTGGAGGTCTGACAATATTAAAATTGCTGGTTAAATGCGAAAAACAGCTTTTACACAATATCCTGCAACACCAACAAAGAAAACCATACTCGAAATATTCAATCGTTTTATTATTAACTGCTGTTAAGGAATTATTTCAGTGGTCATACAAATCAGGTCATTCAGTTAGAAAACAATGTGATTCAATACTAACTTTGTCATCGTTTGATAACCCTTTTACAATGGGAGCATAACTGTTTAACGCTTTCTGTAATTGGTATTGAACCAACCCCAATGAAAATATTTGATATTTCCGAACCACGCGACCTAATGCCTTGCTAGACCTGAATAAACTAAAAAAATACCTATGAAGCAATAAAGAGAGATCTATGATTGAAACCTTGAAGTCAGAAATATTTGTACATATATACAGAGAACAGAACAAGTCTAAAGAAAATCTTGATGACAATTACAATAAATACAAGTACAGTAATAACACTACAAGGAAGATATTTCTAACATGAGCAGGAAATGGCTAGAGTTTAGGTCTGGAACTATTCTAATAAGTACTATGTATGCCTCCATACGTATCAGTCACGTACAGTACTCGCCTGTTTGTTTGAGTAGTTTTACGTCCGCTTCACTAAAAACTGCATGCCCGTTAAAACGTTATACCATGGCAAAGGAGCGGACGAATGCAGCCTCGGATTTAAACAGTTAAACAATTTGAATATAAAACACTGTCACACCCAAGCGCAACTCTTTAAACGTCTTTTTTCTAACATTAGAACAGAAATTCAAAGGATTGTAAAATCCTGATTTTGTCATAATTAAATACATGTATTTATGTTTGAATAAGATAGTATACTCGTTGATTCCTCATTTACGACACCACTAGTGCATCATTCATACACGAAAATATAAGTAGCAAAGTATCACTCCAATTCAATTTTAAGTAAACTGATGTTCGCTCACCATGTTGATAACATTTTCAAACAAATATATTCACAGGGAATTTGTCTGATATAGGTTTATTTTCACTAGCATAAGTAAAATCATCACAATATCATCAATTTACGTTTTTCCTCGTAACCGTAATTTGATCCAGAAACAACTCATTATGCAAAACATATAAAAAGGTATAACAATGTATGGGATGAATATCAGGAGTATTTAGTAAGGTTTACATAACAATGTATACCAATTAATTCATGCTATTGTATCAATGTGCATGCAATATATTAATGTAATATTTAGTTAATTTCCGCTAATGTTATTCACGTATTACTTTGACAATCGATGTGATGACTGATGGAAATCACACGACATATATAGCAGTTCATTTATTGTCAGGTTTCACATGCTGTATTGTCTATAATGTCTTTGAGATACAAACTGATACATATTGATATACTGACGATATATGTTTACACTGCCTGAAGTATATAAACAACTATACATTACGCAGCATTTTTAGGGTCAACTGCATACGTATCCCCCTTGTAAGATACCATATCCCCCTTGTAAGATACCATATTCCCCCTGTAAGATACCATATTCCTCTTGTACGAGTAGTTTCACATCTTCCTAATTTGCACGTAATTATTTCAGGGTAACAAATATATTATAATTCATGAATGGATAAACTGTTCATATCCTTTTATTTTGGTCAATAACATAAATCAATGATTTACTGATGCCATTTTTTCCTTGATTCAGTTGTTCATTGAAACAATTTCGTTGAAAAATAATATTTGAGATACTGTTATCCAAGAAAGTCAAAGAAAGCGGTGTGTTTCTTCTTAGTGTGTATGTTTACGGCCTCCACCTCTATTTCTGTGCCGCCGAACGACATGGACACTTCGACCCCTCTGTTTAAGCCCTTGGATGTGTCTGGCATGCTCATTTTCAGGGTACCTAGTTTCTGACATGATTTGTCTGTAGTGTACATTGGTGACGGTTCAGTGGACGCATATATATTGATGCTTAAAGATGTATCCGTAGGACGCGATACGCAATAATACCCATTTGTTTCACAGGACTTTCCTAAAGTGACAGATTCTTCAACTGCAACATGACGTTTAAAAACGTTATCACACCGTGCGACACCGACTTCATCTACAACCTTGTATTCTTCTTTGTGAACTCTTTTATTGAAGAGCGTTCTACACGCTACCCCGTAAGTGTACCGTGAGATCCTCTCAGTGATGATGTTGGGGCAGTGTCCCGTGATGACGGCTCCCTTCAGCACAGCCAGGCCGGCTTCTCGTGGAACTATCACTTTTAGGTGTGGGAACCTCTCCTTCACTGCGTCCTGTAGTAATGAGCATTCCGAGTATCCCCCTACCATCAGTATGGCTGATAAATCTTGGACGCTTGCATGATTTACGACCTGCTGTAAATGATCAGTGATATCCCCTAGAGATCGAGCAAACAGGGATAGTGTAAGCGCCTTTGACAATCGAAGTTTGCTCCCATACCAGGTCACATCGGAACTGTATTTCGGATTGCTTTTTATGAACATGTCCATTTTGTCATTGGGATAGTGTTTCTCGAATATCTCCAGTAGTTTAGATGGAATATTGAATGTGATCTTTCCCTCCATTGTTTTTGATATTGACCTTTTCTTCATTTCAAAACTGCGATACAACTCCAGCACGTCTTCCACGAAGTCATTTTTAAACTCCCTGACTATTTGTTCACCTACTATATCAGACAGCAGGGATTCAAATTCTTCATCAACGCTGGTACCTCCCCAATTTCCACCACTTGCTTTATGAATTTCCCTTATTGTTCCGTTCTTTTGAACTTGGTGAACTGTAACGTCGATTGTTCCACCTAACAATCAAACACATATGCACGTTTATATATTACGTTTTGGAACGGAATTGTTCTTTCTAGAAAGTAAGAAACGCGTTTACATAGGTTATTAAATTTTAGGTAGGAGCACTTCTTCACTAACCTAATCAGCCGTTGCATTTGGCCATAACAAGTAATCATCATCTTTGACTGGCTGGTTGCTTAAGAACAAGTGATATACAACAACCACTGACATTCCCATACGCTTGCATGGATTATTATCACTGGCATGCCTTCTTTTTCACATCTGACAACATCCTATCTGATAACGCATCAAACGCCAAGCCTATTATTCATGGGTGTAGAATGTATTTTGTGACCTTACCTCCTGCGTCAAGGACCATATACTTGGTTCCATGTCTAAAGACACCCATCTTCTTGCCTTCACCGTCCACCATACTCTGAACGGGTTGATGTTTACAGAAAAGTGAAGCAGCCTCTGGTTCCAGCGCCAAAATCAACTGATCACTAGGTAAACCGGCCTGAAATACAAATGTTAAGGCATATGGATACCGTTACAAACGTTTGAAATCAGTGAATAAAAACAAAACCTGTTCACAAATAGTAAGACCCCATTTTACGCCTTGGTAACGTGACGTCATTATTCCGTCTGCGGTGTCTTTTCGGTGCCAGACAAAAGCGTTTGGTATTTTTGTGCCCCCGCCATAAAATGGGCGGGGGGGGGGGGGGGTGCATATAGTGTTGCCCATATCCGTCCCGTCCCGTCCCGTCGCGTCCCGTCCCATCCATGAGCGGGGGCATTTATTTCTTACAGATATTTTCTAGTTAAATTATGGCCCTGTGTATTGAAGTTGTAATTGTATACATACAGTCAAGCCTGCATTATAACCAGATCTTTCTACAGTAACCAACTCACTCTAAACACTCTATTCGAAACGGTCCCGAGCGATTTTACTATATTTGGACACGCCACTAGCAAACGTTCGTGGTGGTTCAATTAGCGGTCTACGGCAACCACTTTCCATTTGAAAGAAGATAACAAGTGTGCCCATTGACCGTTTTAACGTTAACTACCAATGTTTCAGCTAAATTTGTATATCCTTTGCCGTCTGGTGGTCTGTTCGATATTTTGTTTCATTCGGTATGTCAAATTAATAACATCAGTGATTAAAACCCGCCTGGTTTTGATAAATAAAATGTTAAATCATTTACATAATGCTATAGAAAACCGAAAAATGATCTCTCCCACTTATGTATTTACATTTATGGCTGCCTCTCGCATGAACTGTTTGGCTGGTTCACTCCAAATGGCTGGGACTGTCAGCACCCAATGTATATCTGTATCCACACTTTCAAAACCCTGTTTCGCACATTCGCCTAGGAGGTGATTTTTCAGATATCGAAGGATGGCTGAAAACACTTTCAAAGCTGGCATTTGTTTTCCGTTCATATCTTTCAGCTCCAAATCTCGCTTTATATTCTGAAAAAATAACATTATTGTAACAGCTGTTGTTTCACAAATATGCACCAAACACTGGATATAGTTACATGACAGAATGGACATCAAACTTATATACATGTATCAGAATGTGGTGATCCGCCCTAAAATATTACTATTGACCTAAATTTGTACCTCATCCTTATGTACTATTTCTGCAGCATTTATTGGCCACTTATTCATGAATGGGCTTCGGTTGTGAAGTGGCAATAAGAAGTAAGAAAATTTCATTCATAAATAGCCGTCCCAAATTTAACCAATCAAAGCAAAGTATTGTCCAATTCATAAATGGGAATAATGCAACTATTGCTCGCTAGGTGGTGTCGTAGATTTCGGAGTCCAGCTTGTGGAGGTGATGACGAAGACGCAAACTATCGTTTGTGTAAAAAATCATTTCATTTCGTTATTGCTATATTTTTGCTTAATAGCAGTATGACAAGGTAGTTTTATATTGTGAAAGTGAACGAATTAATGTTTTTCGAAAGTGTTTGAAACGTCATTTCAATTTATCATTAGGAATCATTGTAGTCAATTTGATATAAAGAGATAAACGAAACACACAAATGTGCTTTTAAATGTAGTCATAAAGTATGCCAGAAAGGCATTACACTGCATCATACAGCTGTTTCGTCCTTGTACGACCCGTCAGCGTGTTAGGGGCCAACTAAAGTCTGGTTGCTACGGAACAGTGTGATACAGTAAGGAAGGATACATTTTCTAGCATTCTTCGGATCTATATTATTTTTCAGAAATTAGTATTTTTGAGTAAATATCGAAAATGGGAATTTACAACAACTTTTACAGTACTCACCCACCCCGGAATATTACAGACGAAGTTAACGTAATAAGCATCTATTTTTATTTTCTTCTCAAAAAATGAAACTATTGATGATGTGATATTAATTAGCTTGGAGTTAATAAATACTTACTTTCTTTTTGTATAGTGCCATTTTAAATCGCCTGAACAAATACCATTCTTTGTGTTCGTCTTCTAAAACTAGATCAGAGTATTTGTCCTCTGCTTCAAATCCAAAAGAATCAAACTCCCCATCTGCATTGAATAGGACAGAGGATGACGTCTTAAAGGACTGGAGCTGTCCGGATCCCGCCGTCCAGGTCAAACAGGATGCGTTTAGTGGAGACGTTTTAAAGTCGTTTCTCGTGGAAAACGCATACCCAGAATACGTTGTTCCAAAATCAATGGCGGCCGAAATCAAATATTTATCTGAGGCCATGTCAGTTGTAAACATGCACCTGTCAATTAATACGATAAACGTTATTCAATATCTCTGAAACTACACACTGGTCATACTTACATCACTCATGCATATCTGCTGAGTAGGGGAAATCCACCTACGTAGGCATGCAACTCCCTGGAACACTTTTAATACAATATTGATATTTTAGAGACACTGGTGATAACACTTTCAGTTCCCAGATATGAATTCCCTTTTCCTTCCGTAGACATGGAGGCAGTATTTAGTTGTATACTAGACATCGCTCTGTTTTATAAGCTTAATTTCATTAACCATCGACTACATTACGACACTTGATGGCACTGTCAGCTTTGTGTCATTATGGCGATTTTATAAGAAACCAATAATGTTCCACTCATCAATGTATTTCGTACAGTATCTTGTAACATACGTGCGATGTTTAATAACAAACTATAAGCGACGATATTGTAATATTTATTATAAAATATACACATATTGTAATGAAATGCGTTTTCTTAGTGTTACCGATTATCAGTTTTTGTTATATGTGTATGTTGGCTTAGTGCATCATCTGATTACGTAATCTGTTTCGGACTTTGACAGTGGCAGCTGTGGTATTCAGGTATGTGATTATACAGTATATACTTTGATAACGTTAGTGATATTTACATACTGAGTCGTATGCGATGTGAATGAATTAAATTTAAAAAAACGTATCTTTCAATATGTAATCATATCTTTTAAACTATGGCAATTAAATAGAACTGCTTACCACAGACCTCTCAGTGTGATTCTAACATGTACCATCACTATAGCTACATTAACGTTCTTACCTGTACCATCACTAGAGCTACATTAACGTTCTTACCTATATCATCACTAGAGCTACATTAACGTTCTTACCTTTACCATCACTATAGCTACATTAACGTTCTTGCATATACCATCACTAGAGCTACATTAACGTTCTGACCTGTACCATCACTAGAGTTACAATAACATTCCTACCTGTATCATCACTAGAGCTACATTAACGTTCTTACCTTTACCATCACTATAGCTACATTAACGTTCTTGCATGTACCATCACTAGAGCTACATTAACGTTCTTACCTATATCATCACTAGAGCTACATTAACGTTCTTACCTTTACCATCACTATAGCTACATTAACGTTCTTGCATGTACCATCACTAGAGCTACATTAACGTTCTTACCTTTACCATCACTAGAGCTACATTAACGTTCTTACCTTTACCATCACTATAGCTACATTAACGTTCTTGCATGTACCATCACTAGAGCTACATTAACGTTCTGACCTGTACCATCACTAGAGTTACAATAACATTCCTACCTGTACCATCACTAGAGCTACATTAACGTTCTTACCTGTATAATCACTAGAGTTACATTAACGTTCTTACCTGTACCATCACTATAGCTACATTAACGTTCTTACCTTTACCATCACTAGAGCTACATTAACGTTCTTACCTGTATAATCACTAGAGTTACATTAACGTTCTTACCTGTATCATCACTAGAGCTACATTAACGTTCTTACCTTTACCATCACTAGAGCTACATTAACGTTCTTACCTGTACAATCACTAGAGTTACATTAACGTTCCTACCTGTATAATCACTAGAGTTACATTAACGTTCTTACCTGTATCATCACTAGAGCTACACTAACGTTCTTACCTGTACCATCACTCGAGCTACATTAACGTTCTTACCTGTACCATCACTAGAGCTACATTAACGTTCTTACCTGTACAATCACTAGAGTTACATTAACGTTCCTACCTGTACCATCACTAGAGCTACATCAACGTTCTGACCTGTACCATCACTAGAGCTACATCAACGTTCTTACCTGTACCATCACTAGAGCTACATTAACGTTCTGACCTGTATCATCACTAGAGCTACATTAACGTTCTTACCTGTACCATTACTAGAGCTACATTAACGTTCTTACCTGTACCATCACTAGAGCTACATTAACGTTCTTACATGTACCATCACTAGAGCTACATTAACATTCTGACCTGTATCATCACTAGAGCTAAATTAACGTTCTTACCTGTACCATTACTATAGCTACATTAACGTTCTTACCTGTACGATCACTAGAGCTACATTAACGTTCTTACCTGTACAATCACTAGAGCTATATTAACGTTCATACCTGTACCATCACTCGAGCTACATTAACGTTCTAACATGTACCATCACTATAGCTACATTAACGTTCTTACCTGTACCATCACTAGAGCTACATTAACGTTCTTACCTGTACCATCACTATAGCTACATTAACGTTCTGACCTGTACCATCACTAGAGCTACATTAACGTTCTTACCTTTACCATCACTAGAGCTATATTAACGTTCTTACCTGTACCATCACTAGAGTTACATTAACGTTCTTACCTTTACCATCACTAGAGCAACATTAACGTTCTTACCTGTACCATCACTAGAGCTACATCAACGTTCTTACCTGTACCATCACTAGAGTTACATTAACGTTCCTACCTGTATCATCACTAGAGCTACTTTAATTATACAGTCAGACGTTATCACCTTTTCTGAGAAAGGGGCGACGAGAGGAAATGTTTGAAGTAATATAACGAGAAATTGCATTGGTGCACAAGGATAAATCAGTATACATATAAATACCAACGAAAATTGAATACAATTAATACCAGAATAAAAGTTATTTGTGAATATGCTATATATTTAGCAAGGATACATTGCATGTATGGTAAACTGAAAGTAGATAAACAAGATGGGGTTCAATATAGGATCTGTCAATGGTTAGGGCAGTTCTGTTTATAGCCAATATACGCTCATAATGATCTAGTAATTTCAGTGTGAAATGGAGATAGATACTTACAGTACTAAAGAGTAAGATCGCATAATCCTTAACGGTTTGTAATGCTTTTTTTTTTACATTTTATTTGATAAATAAGTTACTTGAACAAAACAGAATTATTAAAACCAGATGAAATTGTTATTGAATAACTAAGTTTTGCATTTTATATGAGATTGATTGTTCAAAACTTGTATACAGTGAAGTATTAAATATTAGTAAATTGACAAAGACCAATCAATTTTCGATAATTTCTGTTTTGTTTAAATTTTATTACAAACAATTATCCTCGGATAAAAAACCCGTCCCATTTTAGGATTTTTATTAATTCCGAGTTTATCATATTTCATGAAACAATACTTACAGACATTGAGATGCACATAAAGATATATTTGTATCAGTATGACCTGCTTAAATAGTAGCTGATTTTACTCCGTTCTTTTAATCGATTAAGACCTAATTTTACTATAGTGCCCCCTATAAACACACAAACAGACCTCTGTATGAGTTTATCATTGAAGTGTGCGTACTAAAAATGAAATTTGTTGATAGATTTATACGAAAAAGATTTAAAGTTTCCTGATGTTTTATTTTACCGTTAAGTCATTGCATTCGTTGTTTGATGGTACTATATATCTCGCGCCTTTCAAGTACTGTAAACGAAGAAATTTTCACCGAAGTTTAACTGCCTTCTGTAAAAAGGGCGAAATTATTATGACAGCGGATATCGAGCACACGGTATACCATATATAGCAAATACACGTGAAGGGCTGAATTTACAGCAACAACGGTAATTGGGAACAAATAATTGCTCGTGTTGATATAACGGCAAACTGTCAACAGTAGGTATCATTACCACATATTTATTATGGTGTACGGTTTACTGCTATCTAAAACCAGTAACCATTATTTCAGGACAGTTCTAAAAAAAGTGGTGGAAAACTATAAGATCTATAAAATTTTGCCTAAATCTGTGCCATTATTGAAAAATGATATTGTATTCATATAAATGTATGCATATCTCAAACTAATGTTTCCCCGTTGCACCTCATAATTGCGCAGCGACAAAACACTGCCGTTTTAAGTATCTCTTGTTCCTCATAGTTTTTCCTGATTAAGCACCGTCATAAACATAAACAGTGTTTGTTTCTCGTTTCTATTGATACATGTTCTAACACTCTGTAATAAATAAATAAATTTTGAAGGTAACACCTTGATACCCAATAATGTACGAAATATTACCATATTATCTAACAGAGTGGTTAATATGTACCTTCATGTAACTATCTTATTACTCAGTTTAAAAAACTTAGAAACAGCATTGTTCACTGCTGAAATTACAGCATGCACTTTAAGGGAATCTTACTATCGCAAATATGCTTCAAATTTGTGTTTCAATGTGTAATTTAAAAACGACCCATTTTAATCTATTGTACAAACAATTGCATGGCGCTTACTTTTCCCCATGCGCAGTACCCGTCATAAAGGAACTTCCCCGTTTGATTAAAATATACCATGGTAACATTATTGTTTAGTAATATCTTATACTGACAATCCTGGCCAGTGCTTCTACACGCTCACTATCCATTGAACAAACACAATAGACCCATTTATATATTTTGCTTTATTCACAACATACTTATATAGCAAATCCATCACAAAATATACAAGTCTTCTGTCAATTGACTCAAAGTCTCACTATAGATACTCCAACTCAACCCAAATCTCTGTCTATAAGCATAAAACTACATACCACTCGGTAAAGAGGGTTAACTTACTGTTCTAACTACATCCCTTAACTCTATTCCTTTGTTTTAACTACGGAACTCTAACTAAACAACCAAAACGTTCCTATATATATCCTTTAGTTGAATCCCTATTTATATAAATGCTGATACTTTCAAAATGCTGCAACATTAAACATGCTACTCATACAATGACAACCTGTCTTTATTTCCTGCTCAATTTGACTGATAGGATACAATTAGCCGCCGAAACAAGCAACTGACGTTGTGAAGTAGACTTACCACACTAGATTGAAGACGATTATATTAATAACAGTAATGATCTACTGTCTTCGTATTTTTTCTATTAATTATCCAGTTCCTACAATACTCTCTTCACAAATATTCGATGGCCTTTTCGACAAAACATTTGCACTGACCAAATGTCTAAAATATTAATAGAAAATAATATCGACGAACTACTAGGAAACATTACCATAAAAAATTCAACTCAAAAACCAGTTTTAGAAAATATCTCTAAAATGTTATATGCATTATGTAAACAAAATATATTCATAATTACTATGTCACGAGATCACGAAGAAAAAGTTGTATCTATATCCCCCATTATATAGCAGTTGCCACTCCCTTTAATGTGTTCTACGCATACCTTGTATTACATTGGCGACTACATATCAATGACAGTCAGTATTTGCCCCTATATCCTGTTCTTTCATTGTTCACTATAATTAGATAAATATATACAAAAAGTAAATGCAGTTTTTAACTATATTCTGACCACAATTGCCTATCAGGTTGACCTTCGATTACCATATCGATAAAGGACAAGGCAATAATCGGATAGGGAGAAATGTAGATGTACATGTATGTTACAGGTGTGCGGGAGTTAAAAACTGAGGAATGTCTCATCAGCTGTGCCGACTTAATTATAATCATCGCGGAAGTTTCACACACTCGTGTGATGATTGCGTTAATATTATCCAAGGAAGTCAAAGAAGGCAGTGTGTTTCTCTTTAGTGTGTATGTCTACGGCCTCCACCTCTATCTCCCTGCCACCGAACGACATGGACACTTCGACCCCTCTGTCTCTGCCCCGGGATGTGTCGGGCATGCTGACTGTCAGGGTACCTAGTTTCTGACATGACTTTTCTGTAATATACATTGGTGACGGATCAGTGGACACAAAAATAGTGATGTTTATTGACTTAGACGTAGAACTATGGATAGTATAAGTTTGTTTTTTACCTGATTTTCCTAATGTGACAGAATCGCTAACTGAAACATGACATTTAAAAAAGTTATTACAAAGTACATCCCCGGCCTCATCTATATATTTGTACTCCTCTTTGTGAACTCCTTCTTTGAAGGACGTTGTGCATGACACTCCATAAGTGTAACGACAGATCCTCTCAGTAATGATGTTGGGGCAGTGGCCAGTGATGACGGCTCCCTTCAGCACAGCCAGGCCGGCCTCTCGTGGTACTATCACTTTTAGTTGTGGGAACCTCTCCTTCATTGCGTCCTGTAGTAATGGGCATTCCGAGTATCCCCCTACCATCAGTATGGCTGATAAATCATGGACGTTTTGATGACCTATAATCTGGTCTAAATGTTTAATTATGTTCCGCAGGGATCGATCAAACAGGGACATTGTGAGCGCCTTAGACATTCGGAGTTTGTCCCCACGCCAGATCACATCGGAGCTGTATTTCCGATTGCCTTTTATGAACCTGTCCATTTTGTCATTGGGATGGTGTTTCCGGAATATCTCTTGAAGTTTAACCGGAACAGTGAATGTGATCTTTCCCTCCATCGTTTTTGATATTGACCTTTTCTTCACTTCAAAATTGCGATACAACTCAAGCAAGTCCTCTACGGAGTCATTCTTAAACTCCCTGAATATTTGTTCACCTACTATATCAGACAGCAGGGATTCAAATTCGTCATCAACGCTGGTACCTCCCCAGTTTCCACCACTCGCTTTATGGATTTCCTTTATTGTTTCGTTTTTTTGGACTTGGTGAACGGTGATGTCAATTGTTCCACCTAAAGATAAACACAAACATTTATTATTTCTTAAAACAGTCTTTTTTATATCAAATATTCACATCTGGTAAGCAGGCATTTCTTTTTCGTTTTAGGTCGGACGATTTTAGAACCGAAATGATCTTTTGAAAGTGTTACATAGGTTGTTAAAAGCTTAAAAAGGAACATTATCAGTGTTTCAATATTTCTGCACTTTCTTCAATAAGCAAGTCAGCCATAGCACTTGGTCTAACAAACTAATTTGCATATATTTCCATAAGGTCGAAAGCTCGCATAAGTTATTGCCACTGCCATACCCTTATTGTTCATCATATATGATAAAGCTACAAACGTCAAGCCTATTATTCATGGATGTAGAATGAATTTTGTTGCCTTACCTCCTGCGTCAAGGACCATATATTTGGTTCCATGTCTAAAGACACCCATCTTCTTGCCTTCACCGTCCACCATACTCTGAACGGGTTGATGTTTACAGAAAAGAGAAGCAGCCTCTGGTTCCAGCGCCAAAATCAACTGCTCACTTAGTAAACCGGCCTGAAATATAAATTCAAAATGATGTTGCAGGAGTTATAACAACTGCGGGCTTGTAACAAAAAAAAATAACCCGAGTGTCTTGATATTACATAATAAATCGCGTCGACGTACATATCCACTCGTGCGTTACGTGCAATCGATTCGTTTGTAAAATAAACTCTTGTTATTTACGACAGATATCATCGTGTAGTAAATCTTAAGCTGTGGTCTATATACATACAGTCAAACCTGTATTTAGCAATATTTTTCTTCAATATAACAAAGAATGAAATGTGTTTCTTAAACATTGTTCAATTGTGAAAATCATTCTGTTGTAAATAAATAGGATGTTTAATCATTTACGAAAATCAAGTTATTTTTGATTATCTTTTATATTTACATCCACTGCTGCCACTCGCATGAACTGTTTGGCTGGTTCACTCCAAATAGCTGGGACTGTCAGCACCCACTGTATATCTGTTTCCACGCTTTCAAAACCTTGTTTCGCGCATTCGCCTAGTAGGTGATTTTTCAGATATCGAAGGATGGCTGAAAACACTTTCAAAGCTGGCATTTGTTTTCCGTTCATATCTTTCAGCTCCAAATTTCGCTTTATATCCTAAAAAATATAACATCATGGCTACATCAAGATTATAAGCTCTCCACTGTTTCGTATGTTATCAAAGTATTTAGTTGTTTAGAAGAAGAATATATTTCACCTGCTGTTAAACACGAGAAAGACGCTATAGTAAACGATATCTCTTGAAGCAAGTTGATAAAAATGTAACAAAGTTTTGCAGTAAATAAGATATGTATCACAGCGTCAAAATACAAAGAAAACAAGTCATAACACAAACCATAATCAACATAGTTTTGCTTATGTTGAAGAACTTTATTAATGAGACGTAATTTCAGTTAAACAGTTTAGCAAGAAGTTTGATGTTATACAATTTCAGATGTAAACAAGCTCAATGAGACTTTGCGTTAAACATATAAATATGTATTAAGTTTCTCATCAGATTCTTCAGATTTGATTAATTAATACTTGTACGTATCACTGACGGACAGGATGAAAAAAACAATTAAAATGAAAATAAAAAACATGTCTTAAACTTAGGACAAATATATGCGTTAAAGATATCATAACAAACATATAAGAAATCTGCTTATGAAATATTGATAAGTTTTTATCCTCTATATCCCAAATTTTGACAAAATTATAAATACTGTATTAATCAAAACGATATCCTCTTTTTGTCATAGTGAGGTCGATATATAAAATTTCTTAAGTAATAAATAATTTGAAAGATTTTTTTATGAACTTGGTCCCTATTTTGGTAAACAGGTTGATTCACATCGTTATCAGTAAAGCACTACATACATAAATGTAATCTCCAATGTATGACGAGTAACTCTAGTAGAAAATCAGAATATTTAATTTATAGGTGTCAGGTTTATAAAATCATATACTTCCATTAGTTGAGTTTCGGGTCAAGCATTGCCTTTCACTTCACACTAGGTCAACAACCTCAACAAAATTCCAGGTACATGTTACGTCACATATACTCACTTTAGTAAATAACTGTTTAAATATTGATGATTTGATGCGAGCCACTAAAATACAAACAATGCTTAACTCAACAATGGAATGAAATGAGCATATGATACGTATTAATTTCAACACACATGTCGTCAAGACAGTTAATATATACTTACTCCTTGTTCGTAAAGTGTCATTTTAAATCTTCTGAAAAAATACCATTCCTTGTGGTCATCCTCGAATGCTAGTTCAGAGTATTTATCCTCTGCGTCAAATCCAAAAGAATCAAACTCCCCATCTGGATTGAATAGTACGCAGGAGGACGTCTTCAGGGACTGGAGGCGCCCTGATCCCGCCGTCCATGTCATGCAGGATGCGTTTAATGGAGACGTTTGGAAATCATTTCTTGTGGAAAACGCATAGCCAGAGTACGTTGTTCCAAAATCAATGGCGGCCGAGAACAAATAATTATTTGTTGCCATGTCAGGATAGAAAGATATACCTGTTAATTAATAGCAAAAACCTCTTTGGATTTTCTTGCTGACAACTACAGACTAATTGTTTTAAATAAAGAAATCTCCTATCCAAAAATAAATAAATACATTTGCGATGTACTTAAGTTGATATTTTTTGTCTAAGAATTATAATGCATTTCTTTCTCTTGTGTCTAATTACTATCACACATTTGTTTCATGGTATAATAAAGTAATAATATCATGTATGTATACAAGAAAATTACTTCTTAACATTATCAATAATAATGACACTCAAAAGGGAATTTAAGTTTACGCGAATTTCGACTTAATAGGAATCACCTTTGGTCTAGTATAACAACATCGACATTCCTACTATATAGGTTGTTTATTAAAATAATATAAATTAAAAACTATTTATTGTATTGTAAAACAGGATGGGACGTCATGCTGCCAATCAAAACGGCAAGACGAAACTTTTAACACCCTATGAAGATATTTATATTAATTGTTAACAATAGATGTGACTTATATTATCCTTATTATATGAGTTATCTCTATTACATATCAAGACATCTCTTTTGCGTCCTCTCTTTGTGCTTTAAATGATTTAATAAATATATTGACATAGAGCCATGTCACACTTAGCCTATCTAAAGACGGTTGATAGGGATGTGGTAATAGTGTCAGTTTCTAGTTGTAGGGATGTGATGGAACTGTAAGTTTCTAGTTGTAGGGATGTTGTGGTAGTGTCAGTTTCTAGTTGTAATGATGTGGTGGTACTGTCAGTTTCTAGTTTTAGGGATGTGATGGAACTGTCAGTTTCTAGTTGTAGGGATGTGGTTATCATGCTACCGATAAATTAAAAATCGTAATTTATATATGCAATATGAATATATTAAACTTGTACATTAACTATTAAAAAGTTGCTAGCGAGGTTAGCTTAGTCAATACTAAGACATTAAGGATGTTTTTCCCTAAACATAGTTCACTGGAATTAAAACATGTAAAGCTCCATTGCAACCTTTGAATCTTTGAATATGATTTATCAGAGGGGTTGGAAATATGGGTGACTATAACATCATTTGTTTGGCGTGGGTCTTGTTTAACCTTTCAAAAACGAGGAAAGACAAATGATTAACAGACACATTGTAATATTTTTAGTATTGTATACGCATACTGTATTGTGTTTAATAACCTGTATCGTTTTCTATTTCGTTATGGATGGATGGATGGTTTGGTGAATATTTGCAACACCTAATTCCGTTACGTGATTCGGACTTTTGACATTAGGGGCTATTGTTTAGCCATGTGATATACATTTTTATAAGGATGGCATTAACTGACAACGCCAGTGATTTTTACATCGTAAGAAAAACGAATCTCAAAATCAAACGAAGGAGATGCGAATTAACATGTTAATCAAAATTAAACATCTATTGATAAGTAAAACATTGTAAAATGTGTTTGATGACCATGTGAAGATTATACAATATAACACAATAATTACGTCAAAACAACATATTCTGACGGTGCAATATAGTCCAAAGCAAAGTTATATATGTAACTTTGTAATTTGATGAAATCAAAATTTAAGAACAAAAGATAATAGTTACAGTATAAAATAAATTCTTAAAATTTGTTTAAAGTTATGAAAAAAGGCAAAATTAATAGGCTGGATTTTGACACAACAAATCATAAAAAATATGCCTGTCCTGCATTGATAACAATTAGGAGATTAGCATCCGCGACCGGAAACTTCAAACGGTTCGTATCAGTTGCTATTTATGCATGGTAAATAAAATAAAATAGATAGAGGAAATTTCAGACTTGTCCAAGTCTAGGGTTCAATCTAAAAATATAACGTCGTTTTAACTTCCTTGTTAAATCGTTTTATTATTCCAGTCAGAGAACCGGTTTACTTGAGTGATTGCTATCCCGTATGACACTGACTGTTGCGGGGACGTTAAACCCCAATCAAACAAACTTGAGTGATTACACATGTAGCATACAGTGACATTTTCATTTTAGACTTGAATCTTATACTACACGATATCGGTAGATTCGCGAAACATCATTTGACGGGGGAAAAAATACAAAGAAACTCATTGAATGGTCAATGAATGAGGATGTATAATTCAATTACTTGTAAGAATGTGTGTTTCCTTCATTAATAAAACTGCTATGGATTTTAGGAAGTGAAATGAAATATTCTTACCTTAATTACAACAAGCAATTTTACATTTTCTCTCCAATCTAACGGTACAAAACATGTGAGGTGCCCTCAACTAATCCGGGGCTGACTAGGACGGCTCTGACCAGAACGTTATTTGTTCTTGCAATCAGTAGGTGTCGTCTTTTCTGAGAAAGAGGCGTCGAAAGGAAATTCTATATTATGACGATAAAACCTCCAGGTTGCACAAGAATGTAACTGCTATTTAAAACTGTTAAATCAACAGCGAAATTGAATGATTTAATAAACGGAATTTTTATATCTCAATATCTTATTTATTAGATAAATATACACTACATATACTGTAAAGTGAAAGTAGATAAAAAAAAAAAAACAGGGTTCGAAACGGGGTATATCAACATATACATCATTTAGGAATTTTATTTCTTTTGAATTCGTCATGTTTAGGAAGCACTGATGTAAAACAGATGGCACCGGCATCAATGGCAAATGTATATGGCCTTCTGAAATACTAGCCTTTATTTTGTTCTTCAGACAACAAAATAGTATAATACTTCATGTAAACACACTAAAAGAAGCCGTTTGTATGAGGTTAGGAATTTATTTATACGAGAAAAAGTATATAAAGATGTTGTTTTTTTCCGTAAAGTTGATTTATAATAAGTGTATTTATTCATTGTTGATGGTACTATAAACCTCAGGCCCGTCAAGTACTGTAAACAAGAAAATTTTCGCCGCAGTTTAAACTCTTCGCATTACATTCCTCACCTTGGCGAACGCTCAAGATTAAGGCCAAAAGTGAGGTGTAGCCAAGCAAGGTGCTAGGAAATAAAAGGTAGTTAGAAGTAGAAAGAAGGATAAAGATCCCAAATATTGCAATGGGCACAGCAGATTTATTTTAGTTGCTTTTGTGTCCCCAAATAGAGGACACCAAAGCAAATCCCCAATTCTGCAGGGTGTTCCGACATTAGTCGCCTCCTACGATATATGCATTGGGTAACAGCAGGTGTATTCTTTTCCCGATCCCCAACCTGCAGGGGTGTTTTACAAACCTTATATAAATAGTTACAAACCTGAATAGGAACAACGTAGAATAGGAAAGTATGATTGTTCGCATATGTTGTTATAGCGGTAAACCTATCTACAGCAGGTGAAACCACCTCATATTTATGATGCTGTAATGTTAACTGCTATCTATAACAATTAACCGTTTAACTCTCTATACAGAAGAACGACAAACTTTTATGCAGGATCTTATATTAAATGATGAAGATTTCCATAATACAATACCTTTAAGTACTATTCTAAATGGAAACACTAGTAATAGTGATTTACAGAACAATCAATTGATGGAGTGTGTGCATAAATACATTAATGCTACAGGACGGTTTAAATAGATAAATATACAAGCTGTATGTGGTTGGTGTATTCTTCGTATTCTGTAAGATAAATTCATTATTTCTGTTGATAGTGGATAATGAATATATATATTTACATATAAGGTTGATTGATCACAGGGCAACAAATTTCCAGGAACTTTATGTGGTCATGACACTTAAGGTATGATGGAATAATGTAAATCAATAGTTATAATTTATTTAAATATTGAAAAACTAATAATTTATTATGAAATACCAAAATGCCACATATTTGTATCCTGTGAACTGGTGTACTTCGTTATCATATTGAATGCCCAACTGCACATTCATTTAAAACAAATATAAATTACATTAAATAAACCAACAAACCCATGCCAGTAGAAACAAATGTGGTGTTAGAGTGTATGAGTGAGTGATTGAGATTATTTTGTGTTCTTATATAATTATTTATGTCTTTTTGTGTTTTCATATTATTTTTGTTTATTTTTTTTTATTTTTTATTTTTTTCTGTTTTCTTTTAGTTAATTTTCTATTTGATTTTCCAACTCATCTCAAGACATGTCTACTTCAAATAAGTCCTGGTACATTTCTTTATCAGCATACATGCATGTATCAGTTTTGCTTTATTTCATGTTGCCGTAGCAAATTTTAGTTGCTCAAGGTCAAGATGTATATCCATATATTTAATTCGATATGAATACTGTGTATATTCATAATGGTATATTTAATTCTTCTTGACACAAATTTTACAACTATATTAAATATCAATATCGCAAGTTTGTAAAAAAAAATCCAAGGATTTTTTTTTTTCTTTTTCTGTAGAAACATGAAAATATTAAGCCAGCCTAATTAAATGTATATTACCTAGCAATAAATGTATCCATGTGTCATGAGATGAGTTGAAATAAAATAAAATGTATGTATGTAAATATTGTATTCTATATTAGCGTGTATTCTGTCAATTTTTAGCTTTGGCTACATTAGCATATATGTAAATTAGACAATTTGTCTTTTAATGAAAACCATAATGGGTTAAGCACGGAATATATTTCGTGCTTCTGTGATAATTTTATTGTAATTGTATTGAACGACCGTTTAAATTATGAAAGAACCGTGATATGAATTGCTGTTTTAGTAGACCAACAATTATTTTATGTACATTTATTTGCTGTGATACTACTTTGTCTTTTAACTAACCAATTTTACTAACAGAGGACCCTGTGGAAGATTAGCTTTGCTAAACAGGTTTTGTATCCTCAATAAATAAAGTTTATTATTATTATTATTATTATTATTATTATTCAATGTCTTCAAATATCAAAAGTATGCTGGAAGCCATGGAGAGAGCTTATATAGGCAAAGCCTGTTGGTCAATCCTTTTGTTTAATCAATAAAATATATTTGAAAAAAAAACACCGTTATTTCAAGTCAGTTCGAAAAAAGTGGAGTAATACTTCCATACCTATACATTTTCGTCCAAATCTGTACCATTATTGACTAATGATATTGTTTTAGTATTTTGTAATCATATAAATGCATGTAAATATCTACAAAATATACAAGTGTTCATTGTTGTCGTCTGCCAAAATGGCTTCGAGATTCGGGACCGGGAATGCCGATTGCTTTGCAGAGGCTCAGCAATGTATGAAAACGAAGCAGGCGACACAATTTGCAGTCACAGTTAGTACAGTCATGTGATGTACTAAATCTATTATGACCCTTTCCCTCGGGAACAGTTCTCTTATAGTGTTGTCTGGGGAGGTATAGTGCCCTCGCCTAACGGCTCGGGCACTATACCTCCCCAGACAACACTATAAGAGAACAGTTCCCTCGGGAAAGGGCCATAATAGAATAATATTTTTTACCACAATTTAAAGGGGGGAGGGGTGGAGGTAAGTTATTGCTCTTCCTATATCACTTAACCCTGTTTCTATGTCTTAACTACTCAACTCCCTAACTGTAACTTAATAACTAACACGTTTCTGACTATCTCCGCAGTAGAATCCCGCTTTGTAGTAATGTTGTTCCTGCTCGATTCGATCAAGAGGATAAAATTAGACTGAAGACGGTGATACTTATAACAAACATGTTCAATGACTTTGTATTTTCTATTTATTATCTAGTGACTACGGTACTCTCTTCATAAACATTCGCTGCCCTCTTCGACAAAACTTTTGAACTGACCAAATGTCTTGTTAAAAGTATAAATAGAAAAAAATATAGACGAACTACTAGAAAACATTACCATGTAACCTTAACGTTCAACTCAAATTATGTTTTAGAAATGCTATCTTAAAGGTTATTTGCATTATGAAAACCAAATATATTCATAATTACTAGGTCCCGAGGGTACGAAGAACCCAGAAAAATAACATCATTTAATCTGGCCCTATGTAAAGTTTTTCTCTTTGTTTGGCAAACTATATATAGTTTTTTAAATTATTGTAAGTCTTTAACAAATACGTCATCGAAAAAACATCCCAGTTTAAAGTATGTTTTATAAAGATTGATATTTTGTGTAATGAGTTATAATTAACCTTTAATGTTCCTTGCCAGAAATAGATGTTATCAATGATATAGGCGATGGCCTCAACGCAGACAAGATCAAACAATGTTATCTATTCACTCTGGATAAATACAAAACCACAGAAAACAGTTGATAATCGAAATCAAAGACATGTTCCTGGTTAGTGAGATTTATATTCAGAATAGTATCGACTTAATACCATTGTTGTTAAATGTCGTTTTCTCCTATGGTTTTTAAAACGTTGTATTTATAACCCCAATAACATAGCAGTTTTACATTGCATTACATTAGCGACTACATATCAATGAAATTATTGCAATTAAGGAAAAAGTGGGCATTTGTATTCGGCCCTATCTCTTGATCTTGCATTGTTCACCATCAATAGATCAGTATATATGAAAAGTAAACGCAGCTATAGTCTGACCACAATAACCTGTCGTGTTGACCTTCGATTACCATATGGATCACATGCAAGTCGATAATCGGATGAGAAGAAAATATAGATGTACATGTATGTTACAGTATGTGAAAGTTAAAAACTGAGGAAAATCTCATCAGCTGTGCCAGCTTAACACTAACCATCGCTGAAGTTACATGACACCGTGTGATCCTTGTGATGATTGCGTTAATATTATCCAAGGAAGTCAAAGAAAGCAGTGTGTTTCTCATTAGTGTGTATGTCTACGGCCTCCACCTCTATCTCCGTGCCACCGAACGTCATGGAAACATCGACTTGTCTGTCTCTGCCTAGGGATGTGTCGGGCATGCTGATTTTCAGGGAACCTAGTTCTTGACAAGACTTGTCTGTAATGTACATTGGTGACGGTTCAGTGGACGCATGTATATAGATGGTTATAGACGTATCCGTAGAACGCATAACACGATATCTGTGTTTTTGACATGATTTTCCTAATGTGACAGAATCGCCAACTGAGACATGATATCCAAAAAGTTTTCCACAACGGGTGTCACCGTCCTCATCTATACATTTGTACTCTTCTTTGTGAACTCCTTCTTTGAATTTCATTCTACAACTAACTCCGTAAGTGAAACGGCATATCCTTTCAGCGATGTTGTTTGGGCAGTGACCAGTGATGACGGCTCCCTTCAGCACAGCCAGGCCGGCCTCTCGTAGAACTATCACTTTCAGGTTTGGGAACCTCTCTATCACGGCGTCATGTAGTATTGGACATTCCGAGTATCCGCCTACCATAAGTATGGCTGATAAGTCTTGGACGTTTGGATGACATACAATCTGGTCTAAATGATCAGTGATGTTCCGCAGAGATCGATCAAACAGGGAGATTGTGAGCGCCTTAGACATTCGAAGTTTGTCCCCACGCCAGATCACATCAGAGCTGTATTTCGGATTGCCCTTTATGAACCTGTCCATTTTGTCATTGGGATGGTGTTTCCGGAATATCTCCAGTAGTTTAACCGGAACAGTGAATGTGATCTTTCCCTCCATTGTTTTTGATATTGACCTTTTCTTCACTTCAAAACTGCGATACAACTCCAGCAAGTCCTCTACGGAGTCATTCTTAAACTCCCTGAATATTTGTTCACCTACTATATCAGACAGCAGGGATTCAAATTCGTCATCAACGCTGGTACCTCCCCAGTTTCCACCACTTGCTTTATGGATTTCCTTTATTGTTTCGTTTTTTTGGACTTGGTGAACGGTAACGTCAATTGTTCCACCTAAAGATAAACACAAACATTTCAACATTTCTGAAAATGATCTTTTCATACAAAAATATTCACATCTAGTAAGCTGTTCTAGGTCGAACGATTTTAGGACGAAAATGTTCTTTCGAGAATGTTGGAAACTCCTTTATATATATGTTGTCAAAATCTTAAATAACAACATTATCAGTGTTTCAATGTTTTTGTACGTTTCGTTAATCAAGTCAGCCATAGCACTTGCTTTGGAATAAATTTTACACAACAAACACCAGCTCGACAGCTCGCATTAGTTACTGCCACTACCATACCCTTATTGTTTGTATTTGGCTCAATCCTATCTGATAAAGCAACTGACGTCAAGGTTATTATTCATGGATGTATAATGTATTTTGTGACCTAACCTCCTGCGTCAAGGACCATATATTTGGTTCCATGTCTAAAGACACCCATCTTCTTGCCTTCACCGTCCACCATACTCTGAACGGGTTGATGTTTACAGAAAAGAGAAGCAGCCTCTGGTTCCAGCGCCAAAATCAACTGCTCACTTGGTAAACCGGCCTGAAAAACGTATGAATTGATAAGTAAAGTTCACCCTCCTAATGGCATAACCGGATCAGAATGTTACCCTGTTACGGCACGATTTCTCACCCCAACACGATTTTTCTCCCGGGTGAGAAATCGTGCTAAAATTGCTACGTTCGCAACACGATTTCTAACCCCGACACGATTTATCACCCAGGTGAGAAATCGTGTTAGGAGTAGGCATATTATCCGGTATCATGATTTTTGGCAATTGTGGTATATTTAGGCTTTTTATAAAGGGACTATTTCCAGCTATGTTAAAATTACATAGGAGCCTGCCACCTCATACATTTTGTTTCAGAAATGCTACAAAGTTTATGCTGTTGTTTTAACTTTTTTCAATCCCTTATACATCCGATGTGATTACTTTGAATCACTTTTCTAATTATTGAGATGATTAATTAACCTTATTACAGGATGCGGGTAGATAAATGGAATATCAGCCTGAAACTATTTTTTCTGAAAAATAATCGTAATTTTGCATCGTATTACTTGGGAAAGGATATTTACTCTCATGTAGTGCTGTAATAATATATTTATCATCCAGAATGTGAGTTAAATCGAACATTCTGTGAAAATTTTAATGTAAAATATAGGATTTTTCATTCTTATTATTCTATTATACCAAAACATTTCATAGTATGAATAAGTGGTGTTATTTCAAATATGTTTGTAAAATTCATTCCAAAATGTGTGGTGGAAAGAATTCATTTCGCACAACAATGCACCCAGTGTGCCCAAAAAGGTGAGGGCATAAGACACCTCCCTGGCGTCCACTTAAAAGCAATGTACCTGATTACAGGTAATTGGATACGAAATTGTTGCAAGCCTACAATAAATCTTCCAGTGTATGTTAGGTCACAAACAATTCCAAATTCCAGTTATTTCATCACTTGGCGTGATTGATAAACATTTTGTTAACAATCAATTTTGAGATCAAATGTAATTTTCTTGTCACTTTTTAGAATTTGTTATTATACATTTTGTTATAATGTTTTATACATTTTATCATCAGACTTTTCGTTTTTACGTTGCTTTTAGGGGATATTTCATACTCAGTTGTTCATATTCATCTCATAATGAAGAGTAACTGTATTGGTGAAGGTCGCCATCCTATCTTCGCGAAATCTCGTAAATGTAAAGGTACACGAAATGTAAAAATAAAATATATAATGGCTTTTGGATATACTGACTTAAAGGGACTAAAAAGAATTTGAAACAGAACGTTTTGATGATGAAACCACTCGTAGTATTTTTTTCTTAACAATCAAGGACCTGTTTTACGGATCCTGTTCACATATAAAATGTTCTCTTTGTTTTAACAATATGAATTAATTTCATCTTATTGGCAATGACCTAAACCCTTGTACACAGGTTATCCTATAAAGAAGAGAGTCTTTGAACTCTCAATCATGAAAATGGTCATCTGAAACAATTGGTGACCTTTTAGAAGTGTCGTACATCAATTTTTGTCTCTTGGATGACCCTGGCTGCAAAGCTAGAACAGGTTGGTTAAAGAATAGTTTCTCCAAATCCATATGTAATTTGCCATTTTTTTTTTCTTCTTCAGTATATACCAAAACTGCACAAAATGCTCTTTTACTGTTTTGGGTTAAGATAAAAACTGATATCTCTGGTAATTAAGTGTTCCGCTCTTGACATTTCTCTGCCTAGTATTCCAAAAACCTTTCAGTCTGTAGTACAATCATTGAATAAATCTATAGTTCCAGTGTTCCTCCGTCCTGACCATTTGAGTAGGGAACATATTTTCATACAATCCTGTATTCTCAGAAACATGCTTGTGAGACAGAGTGACTGCCATACTAGATGGCCCATATATTTTTATATTTAAAAGGGTGCTCTCAATAAGCTTCAGGGGCTGTCTTACGGTGGCCAGAAGGAGAATCATTATCTTAAATTCATGAGCATAACTCACCCGTATGGTTACATTTTGAACACAGTATGATCAATCTCTTGAAGCCAAAATGATGCAAGCATTACAAAAAAAATCATAGACAAGCTCAAATGGTTGGAGCAAGACGCCAATGTAGTCGTTGGTCGTAGTTTTAGAGATGTCCTGCCAATGTTAGAGGTATCTGGTATTAATACCAGTATGCACGCATATTTTAAGACTGGTCAGAGACAATACTCTGATCTACAGGCTAACATTGACAGAACAGTTACTAAATCCCTATGGATTGTAGAGTCTTTTCATTGCCGTATTAAGCATTGGATAGTTTTTTGAACTCAATTGATATCAAATTATTCATTGATATATTTATAGGAGTGCTAAAGATTGTGACTGCATGTCTCAATTGGATACGGGAACCAATTTATCAAAGATCACCGGACACTGACAGAAAAGACAGAGAACTCGCACATCAAATGAAGATTCTACTCACAGAAACAAACTCTTTGGCTCAGAGGGTGAAAACAACCAGCTCTCTCCATATGAGCAGAGTCAGAAGATTATAAAATATGGGTGAATCAGCACTATCAAGACCTTATCTGTTGCCAAATTTGTTCCAGACACAAAAGCAAGACTAAATATAATGTTTGGATTCAGTACATTACGACACCAAATGATAATAATCCAATAAAAAATTACTACTGCCAATGCCCAGTTGGTCAAAGAACTATGGGAATGTGTGCTCATACATCAAATATACATTATCATCTTGGCCATTTTGGATTCTTTAAAATCTAAAACAGTTGTACCAAAGTTGAAACAAGTTGTTTTCTTGTGAATCTAGAATCACCAGTTTAAAAAAAAATCAAAACCTCGCATCTTTGTTTTTCTTTCTTCCTTTTCCAAGTCTGCCATCGAACACATATCATACTCTTGCGTGTTGCAAAACATTATCTGTAAATGTCATCAGCTGTTAATACGGCATAAAACTTTAATAAATATATGAAAACAAAATATCGAACAAACGCAAAATCTATGAATACCATTTATATTGCGAGAAAATTGTTTGGGACTCTGACAACTGATTAGGCAGTAGAATGAATGTTTTGGTGGCCGTCTTCAAAAGAAATAAACCAAAAAATATTTTCGAAACATGTTCTTTGTTGATTACATATTCATTCCATTTAAACTGGAACAAATCTTACCTTCTTTTATGTCAGTTTCAGTCATAATGTATAGACTATACACAAAGCCATGAATTCTGATGTCTAGACCATAGGGGCATTTGATCCCCTCTTTGAATATTTTCCACCACATGTTTTGGATTGATATTTTTGTAACCGGTAGTTCATGGCCTAGTCCTTTTATAATCAAAATATATTTGGTATACAAAAGTTGTAAATTACTTTTATTCTAATATGAACACATTTTTGGCTGGAATATCATTACTTGAGATGGCTTCCGGCTGTTGATTTGTCTGTAAATATCTGATAACTGACCATATCAATATATTTTTACATGTATACCGTAGTTTTGGTTGCATAAATAATGATCCTTCAATGCGTTATTAGTTTGACAACATTCTTTTGGGAAAAAATCTGACTTTTTTAGAATTTCAGTTTTATGCTCCTACGAAAAACGAACAAAATACTCATTTGAATTTAATGTGTGTTTTTGTTGTGATAAGGTGTAGGTCTACACCTCACCAAAAGAAAATTGAAATCCCCCTCCCCCACTTTAGTGAAATTAGCGCAGACACTAATACTATCAGTTTTCCGAACAAACCGAAATCATGGCCTCTCATTTGTTGAGACATAAACATTGTATCTAGACTTTCCTAATTTCTGTTCTATTTTATGAACTGCAATATAGGTTGGTAAAATTAATATTTTGATGGTATTCTTGAAGATGGCAAAAACAAAGTCAACATCTACCGCAAAATGGCTGTTGCAGCATAGCTTTGAAAAAGTCTCAATTATGCAGTGTCCTATATGTCTTAAATTCTGTATTAAAATTAGCAATGACACTAAAAACACTTCCGTGGCTTTCGTTGATTTTCTTTTTGATTTTATAATATTTCCGTGTTAGGTCGGGTCCTGATTGGTTGACATTTAGATATTGACCGATTTTGTTCAGATTCTGTATGCAGATGTGTTATGGCATTGTGATAAAAAAAAATGTGACTACAGGGTTAGTATGGGCGCCTTAAGTAACGGTCCATGTTACAACTAGATATTGTTATAATTTATGATAAAAAATGTACTCATTTATGATAAAAAATGAAATGTATGTACATGTACTCATTTATGATAAAAAATGAAATGTATGTACATGTACTCATCTAGAGCAACTGATTTCACTTCTGCTTTAGTAAGCTCATGTTGTGTAAAAATTTAGTGTTCTTTGTTACTTAAGTGTATTTGTCATTCGAATCTTGCCATTATTGTTGACTATGTCTTGTTTTAGATATGACTTACATATTTTCTATACTTTTTATTGCGCGCCTAAATGTGCTGAAATTTGTTTTCTATGTTTCGAATATCTCCAGTGGAATTCAAACAAAATCAGTTCTTCTGATTCGAAAATAAATAAATAATAAATAAATAACAGGTACAATGTATTGTTATTTAAGAAGTGTTAATTCTCTCTCAATTGAGGTGAACTATATTTCGTTTTAATGTGTTTAAGAAGGTGTGCGCATGTGCATTGTATTTGCGTGCGTGGGTTTGTGTCTATATGCTGCACGCGTATGCGTTCCAGGTGTGTATGAACAAGTTGGACAGACGTATTATTGATTCTTACATACCACGTAATCGAGCAACAATATCTTTTTCATAGTCTAATTGAATATGTGAAGATATTTGAAGACTTCTGCTGCGTATTTCAAACGTGAATGAATGAAAAAATTGATAGATGAATCAATCAATATTAGGTATGCTGTACATCGAACATCTCGTAATTTGATATCATGTAAGCTTATCTATTACATGTACACTTAGGCAAGATTAAAGAAGCTCTGCTCTATTCCAAAAATGAGAGATGACGTCAGAAAAAACAAGGGATTGAAACAAGCAGCATATGTAAGCTTTCGAATGAAAGGAAGAAAGTCTATATTTTGGGGATACGTTTTTTTGCTAACGGTACCTTTATTTACAAAACACTTTAAATCAAATTTGACTTCGTGTTGTTATCAATTCGGTATTCCCATCTAATCAGTAGCTTATATTTCTCATTCAACGTTGATAAGTTGATTTTCCAGTGTTATTTCGGATTCATAGTAATATACATAATACATATGTACCTGCAGGACATTCTCAGAGCTACGCGTTTATCCGTTGTTTATCCGAGCCAAAGTAAAAATGCATCGCGCTTTTTTGTTCCCACCGAATGCGTGTGTAATCAGTAAGGAGTTTTCGCTTCACTATTGATTCTAATAATGTAATTCCTATAGCAATATATTTTTCCTAATTAACTGATGTATGGATTGCATTTTTTTAATAGAAACAGTTTTGTTATTGTTGTAAAATAAAATGTATTCGAAAAGATCAAACACCCCGGATGAAAAACATCAGACAACACCCCGATTGAGATATAGAGCTGGGGTGAGAAATCGTGTCGGGTGAGAAATCGTGTCGCCTATGCTCATATAGATTGCACAATTTCTCACCCGGGTGAAAAATCGTGCGGGGGTGAGAAATTGTGTCGCGAACGCAGCAATTTTGCACGATTTCTCACCCGGGTGAGAAATCGTGTCAGGGTGAGAAATCGTGCCGTAACATACCCCCTGATCAAAATGGTGAATAGAACAAATCCTGATTCAATATAGTTAAACCCTATTTTATGCTATGGTAACATAACGTCATCATCTTTAATGTCATTTTGACTGACATTATAGTTCAAAATAAGTTTTTAGGAATCATACCCGAGCCGCTTGATATCACATAGCAAATATATCGCGCGGACGAACATATCCACTCGTGTTCTACGTGCAAATTGATTCGTTTGTAAAATAAACTCTTACTATTTGCGACAGATAAGATCGTGTAATAAATCTAATAAGAATTTTGTATGACATTTCTTGTACCGACTCGGAGTTATTTTGCCCTTGTGTATTGAAGCTGTGGTCCATATACATATAGTCAAACCTGTATATATTTTTCTATAGCGACTATAGAAAAATATATACAGGTTTGACTATATGTATATGGACCACAGCTTCAATACACAAGGGCAAAATAACTCCGAGTCGGTACAAGAAATGTCATACAAAATTCTTATAAGATTTATTACTCCTCTCTGTAACAAATATAGATTTTTTACTATATTAGTACACACGCCACCAGAAACCATTCTTTTCGGTTCCGAAACAGTCTATATCGACCACATTTCTGCTAAAAATTGTGAAATCCATGTCTATTTGATACTGTATGGTGGTCTCTTCGATATTATTTTTTTTATATTTAGTATAACAAATGAAATAAATAAAAAAAATTAAACAGCTTTCATTTGTGAAAATCATACTGGTTTAAATAAATAATATGTTTAATCATTTACAAAAAATAGTTTTTTCTTAATTCTATTTTATATTTACATCCACTGCTGCCACTCGCATGAACTGTTTGGCTGGTTCACTCCAAATAGCTGGGACTGTCAGCACCCACTGTATGTCTGTATCCACGCTTTCAAAACCCTGTTTCGCACATTCGCCTAGGAGCTGATTTTTCAGATATCGAAGGATGGATGAAAACACTTTCAAAGCTGGCATTCGTTTTCCGTTCATATCTCTCAGCTCGAAATGTCGCTTTATATCCTGGAAAATATAACATCATGGCTACATCAAGATTATAAGTTCTCCACTGTTTCGTATGTTATCAAAGTATTTAGTTGTTTTAAATTCTAAGAGAAATTCGTTAACGAATATGTCTATTAAAACAGAGGAAGAATGATATATTTCAACTGCGGTTAAACACGAGAAAGACGCTAAAGTAAACGATATACCTTGAAGCAAGTTGATACAAATGTAACAAAATGTTGTAATAAAGAAAATATGTATCACAGCGTGAAGACACAAAGAAAACAAGTCATAACACAAACCGTAATCTCCATTCTTTTGCTTATGTTGAAAATAGAAAAAAACTTTATTATGAGACATAATTTCAGTTAAACAGTTTAACAAGAAAAATTATGTAAACAAGCTCAAACAGTCTTTGCGTTAAATATATAAATACGTATTCAGTTTTTCATCAAATTCTTTAGATTTTATGAATTGATACTTGTACGTATCACTGACGGAAAAGATAAAATATCAATTAAAATCAAAATCAAAAACAAATCTTAATCTTAGGAAAAAATTATGCGTTTAAGATATCATAAAAAACAAGAAATCTGCTTATGAAATATTGATTTTATCCTCTATATCCCAAGTTTTGACAAACTTATAAATAGTATATTAATCAAAAGGATATCCTCTTTTTGTCATAGTGAGGTCGATATATAATATTTCATAACAAGTAATAAAATATTGAAAAGATTTTTATGAACTTGTTCTTAGATATGTGCAGTATCCATAAAGACAAATATAACAATAATGTAACAAACAGTCTATATTTAGCTTTCATAATGATATTTCTACGTACTTCAGATAGGACTCACTCATAATCTGAACTATGGTATGAATCAACAGTCTAATACTATGTCCGAGTTCAACAGTTGATAGGTCTTTAATCATTTTAAAATACATCATCATCATCATCATCACCAACATCATCACCATCCAGTAAACAATAAGTTCATAACGAATTGATGATGACATTACCTGTTGAAACCAAATAAACTATGTACATACTTACTGTTTCATATACCCTTTTTATCCCCCCCCCCCCCCC